>NC_059429.1:125374874-125674874 GCF_021028975.2 Sphaerodactylus townsendi | reverse complement strand
TTGGGCTCATCCCGCAAAGAGATATAGGCCATCATGTATCAACTAGTAGCACTTCATCCCCTACCAGTTTGTCTTATGTCCTGCTCACCAATTGAGCTGTTCAGTCGCATTTGCACCATCTTAGATCCACAATTAGACTTTCTTCACACATTTTCTGCTACTTCATGTATGAGCCTGTGATGTCGCTCTGGCCTTTCAGTAGCTTTGCATGCCAGATTAACAAGCGGCCTGCCGACTTCTCCAGCAAGCTTTCTCCCAGGCTTCCAAAGGAAATAATCTCCTCTGTAGGAGTTTCCTCCTCCAGACAGAATAAAGCAAAACAAGAAAGCTCCTGGCTGCAAGAGGATGAGAAAGTCCAATAGCCTTTTTGATTCAGGAACCAGAGGAAGTCTTTTCAGGTAATCAAGAGAGGACGGATAATAATTCTTAAGAAGCCAAACCTCTGAGTATATTTTAGAAAAGATTCCCGAGCCTCGTTGTCCTCCTCATCTGACCTCCCTTAGCCCGCAGATAAGAACATAAGAACTAGCCTGCTGGATCAGACCAGAGTCCATCTAGTCCAGCACTCTGCTACTCGCAGTGGCCCACCAGGTGCCTTTGGGAGCTCACAGGCAGGATGTGAAAGCAATGGCCTTCTGCTGCTGCTGCTGCTCCTGAGCACCTGGTCTGCTAAGGCATTTGCAATCTCAGATCAAGGAGGATCAAGATTGGTAGCCATAGATTGACTTCTCCTCGATAAATTTGTCCAAGCCCCTTTTAAAGCTATCCAGGTTAGTGGCCATCACCACCTCCTGTGGCAGCATATTCCAAACACCAATCACACGTTGCGTGAAGAAGTGTTTCCTTTTATTAGTCCTAATTCTTCCCTCCAGCATTTTCAATGGATGCCCCCTGGCTCTAGTATTGTGAGAAAGAGAGAAAAATGTCTCTCTGTCAACATTTTCTACCCCGTTCATAATTTTATAGACTTCAATCATATCCCCCCTCAGACGTCTCCTCTCCAAACTAAAGCGTCCCAAACGCTGCACCCTCTCCTCATAAGGAAGGTGCTCCAATCCTCCAATCATCCTCGTCGCCCTTCTCTGCACTTTTTCTATCTCTTCGATATCCTTTTTGAGATGTGGCGACCAGAACTGAACACAGTACTCCAACCGCCAGTGTGGGAGGGGGTCACATTGGAGCCGACCTCCTCCGTCCGCAGCCTGGGTCCACCTGGATTTGTCTCTTTCAATGGAGACCCAGGTGGCCCATATAACCTGGGTTGCTTTTTTCCACCTTTGACAGGCCCGTCGGTTGGCTCCCTTCCTCTCCAACACCGATCTAGCCACTGTGATCCATGCACCGGCCTGGTGGAACACTCTACCACCAGCTATCCGGGCCCTGCAGGACCTTGGAGAGTTCCGCAGGGCCTGTAAACCGAATTGTTCCACTGGGCCTTCGGGGAGTCCAGCCGCTGATGGTGCCCATGCCCGTGCCTGTACCCCTGCCCCCCTCTGTTTATAACGGTCTTTAACACCATTGAGACCCATTGTTCTTTTCTGAGGGGGGTTGTTTTTGGGTTTATATGTGGGGTTGTGGGCTACTATTTTAGGATGTAACTGTTTTAAATTGTTATTTTACGATGTTTTATATTGTTCACCGCCCTGAGCCCTATTGGGATAGGGCGGTATATTAAATCTAATAATAAATAAATAAATAAAGTGCGGTCGCACCACGGCTTTATATAAGGGCATGGCAATCCTTGCAGTTTTATTATCAACTCCTTTCCTAATGATCCCCAGCATAGAGTTTGCCTTTTTCACAGCTGGTATGCATGGAGTTGACATTCCCATGGAACTATCAACTAAGATGCCCAAATCCCTTTCCTGCTCTACGACTGATAGCACTGACCCTTGTAGCGTGTATGTGAAGTTTGGATTTTTTGCCCCTATGTGCATCACATTGCATTTTGCTACATTGAACTGCATTTGCCATTTCTTAGCCCAGTCAGGCATGGACATTTTCATCATTTCCCTCTCCACATTCCCCCCCCCCCATCAATCTGTTTGCAGCCTTGTATGGGGTCATGATACTCGGGTGTCAAGAACCCCCAGAGAACCTCACTCAAACAGAGTCGATGTGTGAAAGATGGATTTGATATTAGGACACAATTAGCTAGAGGAAAAGAGGGGGAGAGATATAAACATATACATATGGGTCGACATTCCAGGTTTGTCGTCTTCAGAGTTTCCAATTTGTTGGAGAGAGAAAATAACACGATGTCTTTATATAGCCAATCAACCACCCCGTCCTTTCAGCATGGACCTGGGAATGTTTTATTTTTGTTCATTCAGGGATGGGTTAAAAGAGTTAAAGGTCAGGCAGCGTGTTGCCACGCAAAGGAAGAATGCCGGAGCCGCTATCTTCCTCGAACATTCTGCAACCCAAGCAAGGCAACATATTCAATACGTAGTGGAGTCATAAATGAAGAAAAAACTATTCAAATCCCTGGCTGCCTCCTGATAACATGGAAGGGAAATTAAATGGCACTCCTTTTATTCCATTATGGCCTCAGCCGTTTTGGTGCACGGGAGCTGCAAAGCTGTTTCTAAAGAATCTCGGTAAATCTCTGAATTGGGAGAATAAATGAAGGCTGCCTCAACTCTGACTTGCCCGAAATGGAGATGGTGGAAATTCGTACTGCTGCCTGGAAAGAAAGCTAATCCAATAATAAACATAGGAATGTAGATCTGTATTTGGGGCTCATCATTCCACACAAGTTGGAGATTATTATCCTTTCAAGTCTGGGTGGATATCTAGATGAACAGGGTAAGATAAATATTGTCACTGTTCTAAAAATTCATTTTTAAAGCTCTTTAAGCATTCCTGGGAGTTTGTTCTTATGAAAAAGAAATGCCATTTTATTTTGCACTAAAGTGCCACGGGGAGCAACTATGAATAACAAGGCTGAAGGGCAAATTCCCAAAGGAAAGATGAATAAATGCTCTTACCTACCCAACATATGATGTCAAAGGATTAGGGGCTTAAACCAGAAAGTTCCTGGCTTGGGGCTGGAATTTAAAAACAAGGCTTTGGGCCTTCTTCATTGTAAGATACAGGCAGAGGTGGGATCCAGCAGGTTCTCACCGGTTCCCGAGAGTAGGTTACTAATTATTTGTGTGTGCCAAGAGGGGGTTACTAATTGGTGATTTTGCCACGTGATTTTTGCCTTCGTTATGCCCCTCCTCTCAGCAGTAGTGCGCAGAACTTGAAGCAGTCTAGAAGGAGGTGCACCAGCTGCAAGGCGGTGCATTTGTGAGAGCCTCCCCCCGTGATCCTTGCCACAGTCCCGCCCAGGAATGCCCCACCCCTGGAATGCCCGGCCACTCCCCCGTCATGCCCCGCCCAGCCCCATTGGAACTATGCCACAGTTTGAATCCCACCACCATGGGAACCTGTTACTAAACATTTTGGATCCCACCACTGGATACAGGTTTTCAGTTCTCTTCATGTTGAGGAGTGGGCAAGACCTTTTGCTGTAGTATTTCACTCAAGGACTTTGGCTACATGGGGCAATCTGTAAAATGTTCTAACTGATTTTTTTTGAAGGGTTGGTGTCTGAGATCAGCCCAACTGGCCACACTGGATGTCCTCAGGGTCACAGACTCACCCATGGTAGATGGCAGCATACACCCCAAGCCGTGGGGGACACAGCAGGAGAGAAAGGCCCTGCTGCTGCAACAATCCAGGTAGCCAGCTCCTTCAGCCCTGAAGTTTTTTCCTCTGTCACTGGGGTCTCAGGATGTAGCTCTCCACCTGGGCTAGCAGCCACACCACTCTCTGTCCACAGCTTGGCCTTCAAGCAGCCTCTGGCCCATAAGTTGGCTCCACAGCCAAGTGACTCCTGCGCCAGGGGAGGCCTTCCTGTCAATGGCCAAGGAAGTTGGAAAGGGTGTGTGTGTGACCTGTAAAGGCTTATTGATGCCAACTCTCCTTCCCAAAATGGTAGAGTCTGTCCTCTTTTAGATGGGAGGGGATGTTGGAGGGCATGAGTGCCTGGGAGACGCTCGAGTACGGGGGCACACCCCCGGAAAAAGGTCTCTCACACTCCCCCGACTGACCTCTCCTTCCAAAATGTGGATTCGGAGAAACTGCTGCGGTTGCAAGACCTCCTGACTCCAATGTGTACGTGCAACTTCCAAATCCCCTGCCCAAATCCCCCTGCACCCTTTTGCCCTGTTCATTGTCTAGTATCCAGGTGCTGCAAACCCCTGCCTGCCTTGTTTGTTTTTCATCTTGTAAACTGTCAATAAAAGGGTTTGGGGAGAAACGGGACGGCAGAGTTGCCCCCTGCATTTCTCACTTGCTGAAACAACATGCTGTCTCCGTTGCTGTAAGACTACAAGGGGGATTAGCAAGGGACTGACCTGCGGTGCAAGAGGAGGTAACCGGGTTGGACTAGCTGTGTCTACGGGGGTCTTTGTTGGAAATTTGAAAGCATAACAATTTTTATTGAGAAAATAAAATAATAAACTTACACATGATCAAATGTGAAAACCCAAGCATGCAGAGAATGTCAAGAGCCCTAAGATTTAGAGAGAAGTGAGGGGATAGGTCTGGGATAAAGTAGGTCATTGTGGCAGGGGTAATAATTACCTGTCTCGAAGAGGAAGGGTCAAGAGGCAGAGTCCAATTCCCACATTACATTCCAAAGAGAAGGGGTGAAAGAAGCACTGGATGCCGTACTACCAGAGCAGAGTTCAGTCCAGAAAGCACTGAGCAAAGACTACAGGATGACCTGCCCACTTATAGGAAAATGTGGCCCTCCAGCGATGCTAAGCGTGCTAATCTTCCTACACATAGAAAGTTCTTGACCTCCGGGAGAGGGCAATACAGTGGACGTTCGGCTTGATGACTCAAAACCAGGGAGCGTCCAGCAGTTAATGAGATCTACAGTGGGACTGAGGAAATCACAATTATGGGGTTATTTCCAATTCAAAGTGAGGTGGCAGTTCCCAGAAGTACAGCAGAAAAAGAGTGATAGGATTAGCAAGGTTAAAAATAGCTGGCCGGAATCTTTGGTTGTATCAAGATGGCTTATGTTTAGCGTATCTTTTGTGGACAGGAAAGCAGGTATACTTGAGTCTCAAGGTAGAGACCATTTTACAGGGTTTGGCAACTGTTTTGCAAATGGTTGCTGTGAGGGCATGCCTGGCTGGCATGTATACTAATATGGGAGCTGGGACACTTGTCCAGGCAAGATCCTTTCTGAAGGCACCAAGGTAAAAACTCAGGCAATGGCATCCATCTTTGGCCGGCATCATCAAAGACCTCTAAGGTAAATGGATAGGGCCACTGCTTCTTAAAAACAGGCCCCTCTGTCCCACCACAGAGCTGTCTGGTAACAAAGGTGGGTCCAAGAGCCCAGCCGCCAATCCAGGCCCAGGATGGTCCTGATGGGCCAGTGGGAATTTGGGGAAAAGGTTCTGCACAGCTGAGACAGATCATCTGATTGGTCTAGAGCAGAGGGGGGAGAAGTAGTGAGAGGGGGATGAAACAGGGGGTGAGAAGAGCTGGGGGGAGGGGGGCAGAGCTGACAACAGAGAAGAAGAAAGAGAAGGGGATGAAGAGATGAGAGATGAGCCAGGGAGAAAGGAAGACCAGCAAGAGGGAGCTCGTGTATCTAATCTGGAGCTCGTGTATCTAATCTGGAGGAACCGGGTTTGATTCCCAGCTCTGCCGCCTGAGCTGTGGAGGCTTATCTGGGGAATTCAGATTAGCCTGTGCACTCCCACACACGCCAGCTGGGTGACCTTGGGCTAGTCACAGCTTCTCGGAGCTCTCTCAGCCCCACCTACCTCACAGGGTGTTTGTTGTGACGGGGGAAGGGCAAGGTGATTGTAAGCCCCTTTGAGTCTCCTACAGGAGAGAAAGGCGGGGATATCAATCCAAACTCCTCCTCCTCCTCCTCCTCCTCCTCTTCTTCTTCTCCTCCTCCTCCTCCTCCTCCTCCTCCTCCTCCTCCTCCTCCTCCTCCTCCTCAGCAGGCAGGAACTGGGCAGCCTGGCTGAGAGAGCCCCATGAAGGGAGGGGCAAGGGATAGCTGAGAGGCAGGTTCACAGGCCCGCCAAGGGGGTGACCCATGTTGGAATGGCCCTTGTGCACAAATATTATTTGGCTACGGGAAGGGAGTGTGAAATAATAGGGCTGCAGTAAATCAGGGGTCCCCAACATTTTTGATCTTGTGGGCACGTCTGGACTTATGGCACACCATTGTGGGCAAGGGCACAATCACTGAACGGCCACTGCAGTAGCGGAGATCCTGTGATGTGGCCGCAGCTGCTGCCAAAACACATTTTTAACAACCTGCACAGCCAATCTAATCTCTAAAAAAACAATCAGACGCCTCGCTGGGCAAGAGCCACACCTGGCTTCGCCAATTTTCTAAAAACTCTTGCCAGGCACCGGGAAATGTGTTGGCAGCTGCCACAGTTTTCATAAGCTTTATGTTGAGGACTCCTGGCTAGATGCAGCAAAACCAAGAAAGGTACAATGGGAAATCTTATGACAAGGATATAGAAAACAGTTCCTGCTGAATCTTTCATAGCATCCTTCTTCACCATAAAAGTACAAAATGTGTTTTAATTGAATTTGTTCACAGACTTGGTGGCTGGTTGTCTGTTGTGTAACTGGAAGACAGGAAATGTTAAGAACATAAGAACATAAGAACAAGCCAGCTGGATCAGACCAGAGTCCATCTAGTCCAGCACTCTGCTACTCGCAGTGGCCCACCAGGTGCCTTTGGGAGCTCACATGCAGGATGTGAAAGCAATGGCCTTCTGCGGCTGTTGCTCCTGAGCACCTGGACTGTTAAGGCATTTGCAATCTCAGATCAAAGAGGATCAAGATTGGTAGCCATAAATCGACTTCTCCTCCATAAATCTGTCCAAGCCCCTTTTAAAGCTATCCAGGTTAGTGGCCATCACCACCTCCTGTGGCAGCATGTTAATGCAAGGCACAAACTAAACATGAAAGTTTGGATCCCAGGCATATATCCTTTCTGCTAGCTGTGGCACTTTCCTACAGCACATGGAATAGGGTCGGAAGCTGGGGATGGGCAGAGACCAACCAAAATGTCATTGAGCAATGCTGTGGGACTACTGGAAGTGATGTCACTGAATCATGTGAAGATCTAGGGTCTCTCCAAAACTCTATTGTAAAAACCATCGAGAATGGGCAAATTTGTAGAATGTCACTTCCAGGTTTGTCACTGTGCAAAGCCTTTCCCTCTATATTTTGCCGCCCCATTGCTCCACTGAGACAGTGATGGGCAGCACCAGTAATACTGGGTATCCAGCAATCCTGCCAATACTGGGCATCCAGCAACCCTAGAAAAGAACCCGCCCATGACAGAAAAGGCTTTTTGAAGTTGTTTTTGGAAATCTGCCTGGGCCACAGGAAAGGGCCCATTGTTAGGAGAGATCTGTAGGATCCAGCCCTAAGAAATGGCATACTAATCAAACTCACAATGATGAAAGAAACCTTTCAAGGTGATACATATTCAGAACTGGGAGTCTTAGTAGACCACGAACTGAACATGAGTCAGTTGTGTGATGCGGCGGCCAAGAAAGCCAATGCGATTCTGGGCTGTATCAATAGGAGTATGGTATCTAGATTGAGGGATGTAATTGTACCTCTCTATTCTGCATTGGTTAGACCTCACCTGGAATACTGTGTATAGTTTCTGGATATTGAAAAACTGGAGTGGGTCTAGAGAAGAGCAACCAAAATGGTAAAAGGTCTGGAATCCATGCCCTACAAGGAGAGAAGATGCTTAGTTTGGTGAAGAGAAGGTTAAGAGGTGACATGATAGCCATGTTTAGATATTTGAAGGGATGTCATGTTGGTGAGGGAGCAAGCTTGTTTTCCGTTAATCCAAGGACTAGGACCAGGAGTCATGGGTTCAAGGTGAAGGAAAAGAGATTCCACCTAAACATCAGGAAAAACTTCCTGACACTAAGAGTTGTTCGACAGTGGAATGCACTGCCTGGGAGTGTGGTGGAGTCTCCTTCTTTGGAGGTTTTTAAAGAGAGGCTGGATGACCATTTGTCAGGAGTGCTTTGATTATGTGTTCCTGCATTGCAGGGGGTTGGACTTGATGGCCCTTGGGGTCTCTTCAAACTCTATGATTCTATTTTTAAGCTTGAGGCACTTAGAATTGCTGTTCCCACAGCCATGATGCAGCTTTTTAAGTGCAGAATCCCAACTACAGCAGACATTATGGTACCTGTGTTGCAGACATGCCGGCCTCCTTGAGAAGATTTAAGCTTCAAATGTGCCTTTTTTCATCTTGAAGACAAAGCGCTTGGTGGCTCATGAACACCGCCATTTGTCTTTCAAGCACTGTTTCTACATCCAAGTAGAAATAACAGCCCATACATCAGTGTGGGTGCATGCGCTATCCACATGCATCTCTCTGTTACATTTTTATCCTGCCTTTTCTCTAAGGAACTTCAGTTGGAACTCAGGATTTTTTCCTATTCTCTATCTTATCCTATCATCCATTCGTGACTAGAATGGAGGTTGATTTTGGGTTCCTGATCCTCTCTTCCCAAAATGAAAAAGGACAGAACACTAATAATGCGGAAATGTGGAAATGAAAAGCCAAACCCGTTGTTAGACAAATTGCATGACTCTTCTGCATGTAGGGTGCATTCAGGGGGCTAAGTTAAGTAGAAAATCAAACTAAGGCCAAATAAAATCTGAACATATTTTTGTATAACACCTGAATGCCAATAGGTAAATACTGCCCGATAGCTTTAGAGTAGGTTCAGAATCAGAGTTCTCCAGATGTTCATGGACTACAAATCCAATTGGCCATGCTGGCAGGGGCTGATGGGGATTGTAGTCCATGAACATCTGGAGAGCCGCAGGTTGCAGACCCCTGCTCTAGAGTTATGGTACCATGAATTCAAATGCGATTGGAAAGGAAAAGAATGAGAATGCTCCTAATTCGGCTGAACGGTATGCTTGCACTTACTGATCCTGGTTGTTATCAGAGCTAGTGGGTCAACCCAGTATAGTTCACGTGTTGAAATTAAAGGTCTTCGGAGCTTCTGAAGAGGCAGCAGCAGACTCACTTGCCCCTTTCAGTCAGTGTAGCTGGGAGCTACTGAAAGCGCTATCGTTCGAAGTGCCATTTTCTCCAGAAGTCCAATGCGCCTCGAATTCCTGAAGCTGTGAAACCAAGATACATGCTCTCCTTCCACCCCACTCTCACTCATGTGTATGCATAGTTACTGCTCTCCCCACTTCAGGATGACAAGGTGCTTTTCAGAATTTGTCCTCCCTCTGCCACCGTAGAGATTCAACGGGGGCATTAAGAGGGTTGGGATTAAAAGGGTTATATTTACTTACACTTATCACACTTACAATTTCATGGAATCCTTCAGGGTTTTTATGAAAAATTTATTAGTCCACTTCATCACAACAGTGTGTAAAGCGAATCTCAAGAGCTTGTTAAATGATATTCTCGATGCCGTATCACACGTTTTGTGGTTGAAAACTCTGAAAATGATGGTACTTGAATACAGCTGGTATATGAAATGCCCTGTCTGCATTGTAAGTATCTGCTAATTATTCAACCTTCGTTATCAAAGTCAGGGGTTAGTTTGCATGCAATTATGCATGGGCATCCATGGCTGACTTGTGTAGAACTCGAACATTTGTGCACATTCACTTGTCTAGATAGTTTGACTACCGTATTTCTGATGCCATCTAATATAGGGCGGTTCTATGACCAGTCAAATTTATTTTTGTGGAATCTTCTGAGCAAGAGTGGAATTGTTTGTGTTAACAAGATCGATGACCAAAGTAGACTAGATGCTGGGAGGTCTAGTAATGGATCTCCCAAGTGTGTGTTTTGGTCATTATAGCTTTAGACATCTGGTCCTAATCCACCTTCCATATATTGATGTCAGTCAGGTTCTGAAACATGGATGTGAAATGAGAAAATAGCCAACCTGATGCCTAAATGGGAGGGAATGAGGCAGGATCTCATCTGCTCTTATCAGCTCTCAAAACATAAGCAAGGTCAGTACATGGATGAAAGACTACCAAGAAAATTCTGCAATGGAAGGCAATGGCAAACCACCTCTGCCTCTGGCTTGGGTCACTGAGCACAACGTGCACACACCGCGGTGAGCAGGGAGGACTCGGCTGGCAGGCCTGGTGCCTGTGCTGCCCAAGGGGGGCGCAGAGGAGGCAGAGATGCTAGAGAGGCAGAGCAGTATGCGTAGGACTTGCTGGAGGCTAGAGCAGGCTGGCCCCTGCTCGAGCAAGTGGGGTGGAGGAAGAGGGAGCCAACCGGTTTTTTCTGAACTAAAACCTCAGCATTCAGGTTGAATTGCCGGGCTGGCTAAACTTTATGGGGTTTGGGTTTCGGGCAATTTAGCACTCCGGTCTCAAAAAGGTTCCGCCATCAACTGTCTCCCATCGCACCTGGCATTACACATTTAGAAGAATTAGAAATGTGTGCTTTGTCTGTTTGGGTTTTTTTTTTGCATGTGCAGAAATGCATTTCCCCAGCTCAGATTCCTAAAAAGGCAGGTGCTGTATTTGGTGCATGAAATAGGTTTGAGGATTGAACTGGAATGCATCTCATTTGCTCCCCTGAATCTTGAGTCCTCCCTCCAGCAATTCTCAAGGGAGGAAATCTTACCTGTGCTTCAAGGATGAGCAAGTGAAGTGCTTCACACAACAAATTGTCAGCCTTTAGAGGGAGAAAAAGGAGTTCTTTCATTTAGCAGTGTCAGTGAGGGGGGTCTTTATTTGTGAATAGTTGATTAATGCACAGTTTCACCAAACAAACTAATCCATTTTCAAACATTGCACGCAAACCAGGGCCGCAGCCAACAACAACATGAAAAATCACAGCAAATGTAAATGTAGTCCCCTGGGCCTGCCAGAATCCCAGCTTTTCCCAATGTTGAGTGCTACACTTCTTGGGACTCGTGGTACAGTTGCCAAGTGGCAAAGCCAGAATTAATACCCATTCTTCTTGGAAAAGAACTATATGCGCGCAACAACTATTACACATTTGTGAAGTTCATTTTCATGCATTTGATTTTTGGAGGGGGAAGAAGAGGGCATATTTTTTCATCATGCCTATGAAAACCTGCAGCTGATACACACTGAAATGACACAGAGGTGCTATTCAGGCATTATGTCCAGTGGTGGGATTCAGCAGGTTCGCACCACTTGGCAGAACCGGTTGTTAAATGGTGCTTGTAAACAACCAGTTGCTAAATTATTTTAATCCCACCGCCAGAAGCAGTTGTTAAATTATTTGAATCCCATCACTGATTATGTCCATGAATGCCAGCAGGCCAACCACCACACATAGATGCACCCAATATCTGTGGTGGCCACGCTGTCTGAACAAGGACAGGGCACATATTTTGTAGGTCCATGCATGTAAACGAACCACTGGATTTTCCCTGGTTCTGGTTCATGCATCCTGAAAGCTGCATGCACCTGCAAAATACCCATGTTGTCCCTAGTAAAACCAAATAAATTCAAAAATACACACGTTGCACTCTGGCTGTGTCCAATCTTATATATTGATCTTACATATAATTAAACAACTTAACACTTCTATTTGTATTTATATTTCCTTATTTCTCTGACAAAGTTCTTAAAGATACAGCATAAGGTCCCTAGTAAGACAACATGAAGACCACGCATATCAGGAACATTGTGGATAGCGCATGCACCCACACTGATGTATGGATATCAAGTAGTCTGAATACCTCTGGCTTGGCCCATCCTATCAGCGCGCACACATGCACACTGATGTGTGAACATAACCTTTGAGCAGTCTGAATAGCCCTGGCTTGGCCCATCCTATCAGAGCTTGGCTGCTAAGCAGGGTTGGCCATGGTTAGTACTTGGATGGGGGACCAAGGAAGGCTATGCAGAGGAAGGCATGGCAAATTACCTCTGCTTATCTCTTGCCTCGAAAACCCCATGATTTTCAAGGGACTGACCTGAATAAATTGCAACTCGGCTTGAACGCAATTATTTTGAAACCAGGCGGTTGTCTGGTGAACATTCATTTTGGACGGACTCTCCGTGCTTCAAGCAAATAGAAATGTTGTCGGCATGAAATTATCTGACGTTCCAGCTGTAACCAATGCCCCCGGAATGGTTGCAGGGTTCACGGGACCGCTTCCAACGCCGCCCATCTGGTTTCCAGTTTACAGCCGTGTTTTGAGGTTTGCAGAGCAGCCTTGCCTCGCCCTAGTGCCGACTGATTCCCTCTTGCGATTTAGCCCGGGCAGCCTGCTTCGTGGATTCCTTTCCTGATGTTGTTTCTGTTCTTTAATATATTCCCAGCTGGAATTTAGCCTTTGCGAGATCTCAGAGTATGTGTGGTATTTTCTTAACAGTCATCGGGTGTTTTTTACATGGCACTCTAGCACTGCGAGAACGTTTTAACCTTTTCTTAATGATGAACATTTCCATTCCCACTGTTCATTAATCTACGCTAGCCAAGGGGGATTTTGTGCTACCCTGGGGAGGGGGTCTATTATGACCAGCCCCGCGGAATTCCCTCCTCGCTGCGATTTTTGTCGGGAAGCTACCATTTTCCTTTTGAAGCCTGAACTTACAACTGATTTATTTATTTTGCAACTGATAGGTTGGCTGACTGTCCTGGTGAGTTAGTGCCTTTTGTTAAGCTCTTTGAAGCATTAGATGCGCTCAGATGTTCTATAAATCCAAAGCATTCTGTTCTCGAACTGCAAACAACCCACCGGCAAATCCATTGCGCAAAAGCCACTGAAGCTAAAATGTAGTTGTCAGGGCTGTGTGAGGGAGGGAGTTGTTGTGAGGATAAAGTAGAGAAGGAAGAACTAAATATATATATATATATGTGTGCCATCCCGAACGTCCAGGGAAAATGACAGAATGAATATATACATATATATTGCAGGGGCGGGGATGGCACTTACTGAGATGCCAGATGAAATGTGGTTGAAAATACACAGCAGCATTGCAAAATGTCCAGTAAGCATAGCCATAAGGGGGAATGTCCTAATATTAATGTATGGGTGATTTTATACTCTGGCAAGATTAACAAAAATGGCATTATCAACATCCCAAGATTTAATTAGGGTTACCGGGTGCCCCGATATAGTGAGAGACCACCTGCCCACTGCTGCCTTTTCTCACTGCTGCTCAGCTAGGAAGCAAGAAGAAATTGCTGGGCAAATGTGTGTTGGTGGAGGGGTGATCTGCATCAGTAGGTGCAATGATGTTACTTCCAGTACAATCTGAAAGCACGGGTGTACCGGCCAGGGGAACATATGGGGTGAAATGTCCCTAGGCTGCGGCCATTTAGTCATGTGGGGGGCGGAAAATCACCCCCACACCCCTCCTCCTGCCCCCCCCCCCCGGTCCATACACTGAATTCAAGACTTGGTGCAAAAACAGTTGTTTGGTTGTGGTGTGGGAGGGCGGCCATCCATACCAGGGAAGGAGAGCAGAAAACTCAGATTTTGCACCGGACTACATTTTCCCTAGATACCCTTCTGCCTGGAAGTGACATCATCATGTTGGGTTGTGCTCCAACATTCACCCCAGAGTCTAAGCTTGTGGAATGAGATCACTTCCTGATCACACCAGAAGTGACATCATTTCACCAAGGATGCTGATTGTCCCTCCATAATCCCGGCTTCCCCATCTCCTGCTGGTTGCCATGCCATGTCTGCCAACCCTAGATGTAAGACCCAGAATGGGTCGTTCTGTGATATCTGGTGGCAATGCCCAATCATTATGAAGTTTTGGTAGGAGACATGTAACATCTCTGAAAGAATAATAGCTGGCAAAATTCCACATGATCCTGGCACGGCTCTTTACTAAGAAGTTCAGAGTCATACAGCTTATTGAAAAATCATTAATCACAGCACTAATAGCACAGTATTGGATGCAGGATATTTAGAGATCTAGCTACGGAAATTATGGTTTATAATATTCTTAGAAGAAGTCATATCACATAGATTTATGAGAGAAGGAAGCAAAATGTCTAAGGTTTTTTTTTAAGCGATTACCATGTATTGGAATAAAGTGAAACTGAAGAAGAATTCATGGAAACGATACAACGTGTATACTATAATTGTACTGCAGTTCCATCTATACTGTGAATGTACACGGCGCAGGATTTAAATAAAAAATTACACCACCGCTACTATTTGAGAACTAAGGAGCAGCAGTGGCGTAGTGGTTAAGAGCAGGTGCATTCTAATCTGGAGGAACCGGGTTTGATTCCCCATTCTGCCAACTGAGCTGTGGAGGCTTATCGGGGGAATTCAGATTAGCCTGTGCACTCCCACACACGCCAGCTGGGTGACCTTGGGCTAGTCACAGCTTTTCAGAGCTCTCTCAGCCCCACCCACCTCACAGGGTGTGTGTTTTGAGGGGGGAAGGGCAAGGAGCTTGTATGCCCCTTTGAGTCTCCTACAGGAGAGAAAGGGAGGATATAAATACAAACTTCTCCTCCTCCTCCTCCTCCTCCTCCTCCTCCTCCTCCTCCTCCTCTTCTTCTTCTTCTTCTTCTTCTTCTTCTTCTTCTTCTTCTTCTTCTTCTTCTTCTTCTTCTTCTTCTTCTTCTTCTTCTTCTTCTTCTTCTTCTTCTTCTTCTTCTTCTTCTTCTTCTTCTTCTTCTCTACCATACCAATGCAATTATAATACCATAGAACCAATGCAGTTATAATACGTTGACCTACCTAGTGGTTTTAGCGCATTTATTTTTGCATGTATTTATTTATGTCCTGCTCATCTCTCCAGTTGGAACTCAAGGTGGCTCATAACATTATTCTTGTATCCTCTATTTTCTCACAACAACTTTATGAGATAAGCCAGGCTGATTGTTTGTGATGGGCCCACCACTGGCATATCTAGAGGGTCCAGAAGAAGAAGAAGAAGAAGAAGAAGAAGAAGAAGAAGAAGAAGAAGAAGAAGAAGAAGAAGAGGAGGAGGAGGAGGAGGAGGAGTTTGAATTTATATCCCCCCTTTCACTCCTGCAGGAGACTCAAAGGGGCTTACAATCTCCTTGCCCTTCCCCCCTCACAACAAACAGCCATTTGTCATCGTGGATTGTTATCCCGGAAGAGGAACAAGTAAGGATACAGCCTGCAGATGAGGATAAAAATTTTTTTTTTGGGGGGGGAAATATTGTGAAAGGGGGAACACAACCAGTGTAACCACCCTGAGCCCTTTGGGGGTTGGGCGGGAGTATAAAAATAAATAAAGGAACAAGTGAGGATACAGCCTGTAGATGAGGATAGTTTTTGTGTGTGGGGGGGAAATATTGGGAAAGGGGGGACCCAACCATTGTAAGCCGCCCTGAGCCCTTTGGGAGGTCGGGGGGGGGGGGGGGTTTAAAAATAAATAAATAAATAAACAAACAAACCGAGATCATTGTGATAAATAACTCTGATGAAGCATGTGTTTCGTTATTGTAGGATCCAGAGGGGCTGAACACAAGAAAGTTTTGAGTTGATGTTGCTTTCGTGTTTGGTTTTTACTAGACTTATCGAGATTCTGATCTTTAAACTCTGTGCTTATTTTTTCCCCTGTTTTAGCAGCTGTCAGCAGTTAGAATGTAGTTCTTCCATGGGCTTCATCATTTACTCTAGGATAACGGCTCTTGAATTCTCTTCAACCTGTTTGTATACACATACACACACACAAACACAAACACATGGCTGTTTCAGATGGTGAAGTATGCTGACAGCCAATTACCCTTCCACAGGATAGGGGGAGTTCTCATACCAACCACCATTTAACCTGAGATTGATGAAGAAAAAGAACAGAATTATTGACTTGGATGGATAGTGTGATCCGACAGGGATGTGTTTGAAAGATTGATTCCTTGTTTGTTCAGTTACTTAATTTATTTAGTTATGCTCAAATGCTCGCGGTTCCGGCTCACGTCCTGCTGGCTGGCTAGTTGTGAGCAAGGAGGTGGGTTTGGATGTGCCTGCATGAATGTGGATGGGCTGATTTGCATTCTGTTTCAATGAACAACAAGAGTTTCTTGCTACTATTGCCAGCACCTTTGATTTTTTGACAGACACGCAGCAAAACGGGGGGAGACTTTCTATTTAGTGACACACAGAAACATAATTCCATGTGGCGTTTCTTAACTTTAAAGCCCTAAATTGCTTGAAGCCAGGGGACTTGAAGGACCATCAGCACCCCTATTGTCAGTATTGGGATCTAAAAATTTTAGTAACAGGTTCCCATGGTGGTGGGATTCAAACTGTGGCATAGCGCCAATGGGGCTGGGCGGGGCACAACGGAGCTGTGGCCGGGCATTCCAGGGGCGGGGCATTCCTGGGCAGGGCTGTGGCAAGGATGCAGCCGCTGCGCTGGTCCTTGGGCGGGAAACGAATGCATGCAGGCGCAGGCTGCCACGCATGCCAGTGCACCTCCGGCTAGACTGCTTCAAGTTCTACGTGCTACTGCTGAGAGGAGGGGTGTAACTAAGGCAAAAATCACATGGCAAAATCACCAATTAGTAACCCCCTCTCGGCACACACAAATAATTAGTAACCTACTCTTGGGAACCTGTGAGAACCTGCTGGATCCCACCTCTGCCTATTGTCCAGTCTACCAGTTAATATCTTTTTCTGAAGCCCGGCCCTCTGGGCCCCCACCTTCAGAGGTGAGGCTGGTGGCAGTCAGATACAGCGCCTTTTTGATGGTGGCACTACACCTTTGGAATGCCATCCTCATGAGGCACTCCTTGTACCCGCTCTAGCAGTTTAAGGCACGAGACTAAAACATTTCTTTACTCCAATTAATTGAATTGAAACCTAAACATTAAAACTAAATTAATTAACATGTTTAAATGAATTAATTCCTATTTAACTAATGTTTTTTTTTAAAAAAACATTCCTTTTAAACCCTTTTAACGAAGGGTTTTTTGTCTTTTAAACACAGGCCCCTTCGGCACAACTGAAATAAAATGTTTTGAGGTAGGAAACAAAACATTTCCTCCAAGCATTTCCACACAATTTTAGCCCAAAATGTTTTATTTCCAACCTCAAAACATTTTATATGCATCCGGGATTTTAGCGATTCTTTTTGCTGTATGGAGCTCTTTAAAACATTTTGCAAGCTTGCCGCTGTCCCCGGACATCCTCCTCCATGCTATTTTCTGAGCTTGCATCCGCTGTTTCACCTGTTTATTTGGTCAGTTCTGTGTTTTTTTAATTTGGGGGGGGGGGTTGATATTTCCGAAGCTTTGATTACACGGGCTATGGCAAATCGCAGAATGAAGCACTGAAGCATCGAATCCACGAAGTCAAAAAAACAAACAAACCCTGGAACGTTTTCAGGAGGGGAATGTGAAAAAAATGGGGGAGAGAGACTGAAAAGTATGCAAACGTTTTGCAAAAGTTTTCAATGACTTCTGAGGATATGGCCATAGTAGACCAGGGGTTGGCAACCTTTACCATCCAAAGAGCCATTTGGACCCGTTTTCCACAGCCCTGAAGATCTACTGAGCCGGAGAGGCGGCCTCCAGTTTGGCCCCTCCACTCACCTTTCCCTCCAGCGCTGGAAGGTGGAGGCACCAGGCAGGGAAACCCCATCTGCCCGAAGGAGCAGGCAGCTGCCTGCTCTGTGGGGGAGAGGGGGGGGATGGTGACCATGGCCTGCCCGGTGCCGCCGCCTCTCGTGCTGTGGGAGGCAGCGGCGCCGGGCAGGGAAACCCCCTCTGCCCGATAGAGCAGCCAGCCGCCTGCTCCGTGGGGCAGAGGGGGAATGGTGGCTGCGGGGATGGGAGAGGGGGGATGGTGGCTGCTCTGGAGGGACACGCCCACACTACCCTCCAACTTCCAGCCGTCGGAGGGCAGCGTGGGCGTGTCCCCCCAGCCCTCCAGAGCAGCACTGGAAGGAGAAGTGAGTGGAGGGGATGCGAAAAGTGGCACCCTCACGCACGAAGCCGCCTCCAGTTCGGCCCCTCCACTCACCTTTCTTTCCAGCGCTGCTCTGGAGGGCTGGAGGGACATGCCCACGCTACCCTCCGACCTCCAGGCCCCGTGGAACCGCAGTATAAGAGCCACATGCAGCTCTGAAGCTGCGGGTTGCAGACCCCTGCCGTAGACTGCTCAGGATGCATTTTAAGCCGCTGTCGTGCCCTGGCATGTTTTCATGGTTTTTATTGGGTGTGATTTAATGGCTTTATTTTTAAAGCTTGTGTTTCTACGGCTTTGTTTTATTATCTTAGCAGTAAGCCACCTTGAGCAGTTAGCTGGGGAAACACCAATATTTTTTTTAAAGGAAGTAAATAAATAAAACTGTCTTTCACTGAATCAGACCATTATCAAAGTAAATGTTGTCTATTCCGGCTGACAGCAGCTTTCTAGAACCTCGTCATCTGCTACCTGGCCTTTGAAATGGACGTACTGGGAATTGAACTCGGGACCTTCTGCATTCAAAGCAGATGCTCTGCCAGTGAGCTGCCGTGTGTGCCTTCATGACCTGTCTGTAAAGCTAGCTGATCTTGCCTTCAGCTTTTGCAATCTCTTCTCAAACAGATGCCACTGATTTTGCAGGCATGAAAATCTAAGCAGTATAATCAAAGGTACAGTGCGAAAGACTACTGAAAACAGATCGTCCTCCGTAACCTGGCTGCTAAATATAATACGGCACTAGACTCAAGTGCAAATATTTAATGAAGTGCAAGAGGGAAAAGCACAAAAAAGTGCAACCAGGGCATTACTTTTTTAGGACAATATGAACAGTATGAATACAATGTATAACCGGGAGCATGTGCTATCCAATAGGCTATTAGTCCAAAATATCCTAAAAAATATCAGTCCAAGAGTCGAAGTTGATCTGATGCGGGAACAATTTTATGGCTGTTGCTCTTATTATATAGCAGTGATGGCGACCCTACGGCACAGGTGCCAGAGGTGGCACTCGGAGCCCTCTCTGTGGGCACACGCACACAGAGTTCATCATGTGGAGGGCGGAAAATCCCACACACACACACATCTAGGCTGGCCTGGGTCACTGAGCACAACGTACGTGCACCATGGTGAGCAGGGAGGACTCGGCTAGCGGATCTGGTGCCTGTGCTCCAGGTGGCTGCTGCCCGAGGGGAGGGGGCGCAGAGGAGGCAGAGATGCTAGAGAGGCACAGAGTGGTGCGCGCGGGACTTGCTGGAGGCTAGAGCAGGCTGGCCCCTGCTCGAGCGGGTGGGGCAGAGGAAGAGGGAGCCAACCGTTTTTTCTAAACTAAAACCTCAGCATTCAATTGCCCGTTTGGCACTTTGCGATAAATAAGTGGGGTTTGGGTTGCAATTTGGGCACTTCCGCACATGCAGAATATTGCACTTTCTTTTTTTTCTTTTTTTTGATTTTAATAAATTGTTTATTCAATATAACAGCATTACAGAATAGAATGCAGAATATTGCACTTTCAATCCACTTTCACGATTGTTTGCAAGTGGATTTTGCTATTCCCACACAGTAAACTCCAGCTTCAAAGTGCATTGAAAGTGGAATGAAAGTGCATTATTCTGCATGTGCGGAAGGGATCATAGAGTAGCATAAGCAAAAGCTGTTTGCATGCTCAGCAGCTCCAGTGATGCAGGCTTGAAAATTTTGGTCTCATAGATGCTGGTCTCCCAGTCTGTTGGTAACTAATCCAATATCCCAGTAAGAATGCAGAGAATATACAGCAACAGTAAACTGAGCAGAACGCGATCCCCAGTAAACCACATTTTCGGGAAACCTTCCTCAGTGGTAATGACACTCTTGCTGACTCAGTCCACAGAGTAGATCCAGCTCTCATTTCCTTGGTGCAGCTAAGAACCTGCCATGCCGTATTATATTTAGCAGCCAGGGTACGGTGGGCAATCTGCTTTCAGTAAACAAAGCCAGTGCCAACCATTTAATGAATGGATTGGAATGTGAACGCACAAAGAGGGGGTGAACTGTGAGAAATTCCATGCTTTAATTAGTGGAATGATCGTAATACCAGGGCACATTGCCTGTAAATGAGATGATTCAGTATTTGAATTGGGCAATAGGACCTGCAAGCTGCAATGATCAAAAGACTGCTGCACGGAGAAAAACGTAGGTCCCCCATTTACTTGACCTGGGTGGGGATTTATGTATCCCAGCCCCACATTTCCACCCCTCAAGAACCGAAGAGTCGGAATAAATGGCCTCCACATAGACCTCCCCCCCCTGCACGGGCCAATAAACATGGGTGAAGGATGGCAAAAAACCCTGTTGGGGCGGGGGGATTTCGAACAGAGCCCGCCTGTAGAATGAGTCTGCCCTGTGTTATTTTGCCCAAACCGGGTTTTTTGAGAAATGCACTATTCACAAGTCTTATTTGATCCTCCTTGATTGCAAATGCCTTAGCAGACCAGGTGCTCAGGAGCAGCAGCAGCAGAAGGCCCTTGCTTTCACATCCTGCACGTGAGCTCCCAAAGACACCTGGTGGGCCACTGCGAGTAGCAGAGTGCTGGACTAGATGGACTCTGGTCTGATCCAGCAGGCTCATTCTTATGTTCTTATGTTCTTTTCAAAAATCCCAGGTTGCAGCTGTTCGCGAGCAAATGGCTGGGCAAGAGGCGATTTATTTGCTTCCATTTTCCTTTTTTTAAAAAAATCACGGCCAACATGCAATTTAACCTGAATACTGAGGTTTCAGTTTAGAAAAAACGGTTGGCTCCAAGGCGCGCATTACTTGGAAGTAAGCTTGGTGGCAGTCGGCAGCTTTGCTTTGAAGCAATTGTGCAATGCTTCGAATGGGTGAATCACGACCCAAGGAGGGTTTAGAAGCAAGCCCCATTGCCAGCAACCGAGCTTACTCCCAGGTAAAGGATCACACTTTAGTTCTTCCCATGAAAATCAGTGGGGTTTAACAGAACTTAACAGGGTTACCTACATGTCATGCCCAGTGGCCCAGGCCAGCCTAGGTTTGTGTGTGGGGGGGATTTTTGCCCCCCCCACATGACGAACTCTGTGCATGTGTGCCCACAGAGAGGGCTCTGAGTGCCACCTCTGGCACCCATGCCATAGGTTCGCCACCACTGGCCTATCACAATACTGGCATTGTGACTCCTCTCCCATCCCTGGGACCGGTATTTCTAAAATAAAGAAGTCGCTTCTAAGTGGCCACTTCCGTAATCTGGCTAGCCTGATCTTCTCAGATGTCAGAATCAGGGTCGGTCCTAGCTACTGTTCTATTGAGATTTGACAACTGGAGGTTTTCCCCTTTCTTTTCTCTAAAGCGAAACCATTTCCCTCCTCCTGCCCGCCTTCTTCATAACATCACATCAAATTGCTGAAGTATCACCATATGGTGCTTGAGTACCAAGACAGAACAAGTTGTTCAGCTTGTCATAATCTGGAAAGCTGCAGGAAACCTAAATAATTTCTCTCTGAAGTGGAAGATCTTGGGCACAACACTACACGCCGCAAATGGGCTCTTTACACTTCCTCTCTCTCCTTCCCCTGTTCTCTTTGATTCACACCCTATTTTCTGGTACTTGCTGTCTGCACAAGTGAATTCTTACCACTGCTTCAGCTTATGTCCTGGTTGCAAATCACAGGCAGGGATTTTGATTAGTCAGAGGCAGAGATTGCAAACAGGGATTTTGAGTAGTCCAAATTAATGTGGATATATCATTTGCATGTAACGGTGCTATTTTCTGACATGATTATATTATTTTCTTTTCGCCACTCACAACTCAACTACCATCACTTTGAATTTTGAAAACTACATAGGGAAAAGAAAAAAAATTTCACTTGAGGCTTACTATTTAGATGTCTCCTTATGCCTTTGCTGTCTGCCTGTAATGATCATGAATCCACTTCCACCTATGTTCACTGACATCAGTGGAAGTATACCTGGAACTGTAGTAAGATACACTCAAGTGACCTGTCCCTGTACAACCAAATGCTTACCCTGAACTTTGAAAACAAAAATCAGACATTTGCTTTTCATCTACGCAAAACAGCTGAACCAGGTAAGTTTGCCTGGGGAGCATGTTTGGGACAAATGCTTGATAACACAAAATGTGGGATATTTGCCCATGTGCTACTTTAGATAAGGGTGAGGTGTGTGTATAAAGTGCTGTCAAGTTGCAGCCAACTAGAAGAAGAAGAAGAAGAAGAAGATGAAGAAGAAGAAGAAGAAGAAGAAGAAGAAGAAGAAGAAGAAGAAGAAGAAGAAGAAGAAGAAGAAGAAGAAGAAGAAGAAACGGAGGAGGAGGAGGAGTTTGGATTTATATCCCCCCTTTCTCTCCTGCAGGAGACTCAAAGGGGCTTACAATCTCCTTGCCCTTCCCCCCTCACAACAAACACCCTGTGAGGTAGGTGGGGCTGAGAGAGCTCCGAGAAGCTGTGACTAGCCCAAGGTCACCCAGCTGGCATGTGTGGGAGTGCACAGGCTAATCTGAATTCCCCAGATAAGCCTCCGCAACTCAGGCCACAGAGCGGGGAATCAAACCCAGTTCCTCCAGATTAGAGTACACCTGCTCTTAACCACTATGCCACTGCTGCTCCTGCTCCTGTTTCATGGAATGGGCCTCTGGAAGACATAAGGAGGACCCCAACCAGGTGGAGAGTTTGGACTGTGTAAGGCAGCTTCTTTGAGACTAGAGCTACCCGTGGCTACTAGTCATGGTGACTGCTAATCACGATGGATACCAACTGGAGGCAGTATGCCATTTAGGGATGTGCATTTGGTAAAGAGGACCTCTTTACCAAATGTTTTCATAGTTTTCAAAGCAAGAGAGGTGGCTTGCCATTGCCTTCCTCTGAGGATGAAGGATACAAAACTCTGCACCCGGTGGGGGGTGGTGGTGGTGGAGACTGAGAAATCCGGGATACTCACTCTCAGGACATAAAAAAAACCCGGCAGATAACTTGCCACCTTTCATTCTCATGTTCTCACCTTGCATGATGCATGTAATGTCAAGGCCTCAGCAACAGCTAGAAACCTCTCTGGGAATGCATGATGGTTTATTTTAACCATTTGCTTTACTTGAAATCAAAGCAAATATTCTCTTTCACCAAGAGAGGACTTGCTACGTTTCTCAATTAAATACAGGATTAAAGTGAGTGATCATGGATTCCTAGAGAGCTTTTCCTTCCATTAAAGATTGATGAATTCCTCTTCCACCCCCATTATGCCTATAAATGTGTCTTCTTCAAATATGCGAGGAGATCTTTTTCAAGGGGAGCCTGGCGACTCCTGGCGTTGGGCACAGAGTCTTCCATCCTAAACTCTACTATGTGAAGGATATGTAGACACAACTACATTTTTCTTTCCTGTGCTCTCTGTGTTCCTAAAAAACACAGAGACAGCCCTTCCTGCTCAAGTGGCAGGTGAATGCTGCTATGGCTATAAGCGATGACCCTAACTGTGATGTTGCCTCTCTTGTTTGCCCTCCTTGTCTGGGCCAGGAGACTGCCCACTAACTTCCTTTCTTCCTCATGCTGGTCTCACTTCTGTTCTAGCCTTTGACCTGAGCGCATGGTCAATGGCAGCCTGCCACAGTGGGGCTTTCCCACTGTAGCATCTTCTCTTACTTGCACACACATGATGGCGTGTGAGTTGTGCCCACTTGTCGTAGGGAAAGTAATCTCTGTAGACTAGGGTTTCTTTCTATCTATGGCTCATTCCGCACATGCAGAATAATGCACTTTCAAACTGCTTTCAGTGCTCTTTGAAGCTGTGCGGAATGGCACAATCCACTTGCAAACAGTTGTGAAAGTGGTTTGAAAACGCATTATTTTGCTTGTGCGGAAGGGGCCTACCTTTTTCCTGGAACAAAGCTGTGAACTGGAGATGCTTGAATAAATGTAAGTTTTACCTTTTACACTTATCTCTTGGGAAGTTTCTATAAACTGCACTCACACACACACTACTGGGCAGATCCATGACTCTAAACTAAACTAAATCTAACATGCACAGCCCAGATGATGGATTTACAGAATCCTGTAATGGGAAATAGCTTGTCTCACTTGAGTAAACCACACAGCCATTGGAAGGACTTGCAAAAACCAGCAAATAGCAGCTACAAGAATCTTCTCCCACGGCTTCTGTTGGCATTCATTTTAGCTGCATCTGGATCCTGGCTCTTTACAGGCAGAAGGACAAACACAAAATAAACAAATAAGCAAGCAAGCTTTTGTATTGGCAAAAAAAAAAGTTGTGAAAATCAGTAAAAGAAAAAAATCACACAGTCACAGCAAAAGGAAATCGTGTGTGAGCTAAATGTTTAAGGAACACATCCTGCGTAAGCCTGGCAAATGTCAATATATTTATAGCACAATAAAGAAATCTAATACATAAGAACCTGTGAGTGTATAAGAAAGACTTATTATCTATTCGGATCTGCTGCTTCACAATTTCATTTTCAATCTTCGCCTCATAATGCACAAAACTGATATGAGTTAACAGAAAGCTTATCAGTAATCTCATCAATCAAAGTGGAGAATAAACACCAGACTTATTATACATGAACAAAATCCAACCCTGTGTAGTACTAAACTCTATGTTACATTGGAATGATCGCATTAGGGTTGTGGGTGGAACCATAAGGGCTACAGCCTTATTAGATCATGTCAGGCCTGTGCCATACTTGGCCTGGCAGTTCGCACGTATATAGCCTCGATGCAGATGGCCCAGCTATTATCATCGCCCAAGGCCATGGGGCCTCTTTCTTTTGCTTGCAAGTAACTAGCAATAGTGCCTAACTCAGTGATAGCGAACCTTTTCGAGACCGAGTGCCCAAATTGCAACCCGAAACCCACTTATTTATCGCAAAGTGCCAACATGGCAATTTAACCTGAATACTGAGGTTTCAGTTTAGAAAAAACAGTTGGCTCCGAGGCGCGCGTTACTCAGGAGTAAGCTTGGTGGTAGTCAGTGGCTTTGCTTTGAAGCAACCGTGCAACTCTTCCAACGGGTGAATCATGACCCTAGGAGGGTTTACTCAGAAGCAAGCCCCATTGCCAGCAACCGAGCTTACTCCCAGGTAAAGGATCACGCTTTAGTTCTTCACATGAAAATCAGTGGATTTACAGAATTTACAGTGGATTTACAAAAACAGCACTTAACAGGGTTACCTACACTGCTTCCCCAAAGCTAGGTCTTAGGTTTAATGCTAATAATCGAGCCCAGGAGCCCAGGCCAGCCTAGATGTGTGTGTGTGTGTGTGTGTGGGGGGGTGACTTTGTTTGCATGTGCCCACAGAGAGGGCTCTGAGTGCCACCTCTGGCACCCATGCCATAGGTTCGCCACACTGGCCTGTTTCTCCTTATCTGCCTTCCTGAGGGAGTAAACTGCCTGTCTCAAAACAATGACTCTTTCTCACTGTCCTTTCACATGCTGATATTATGGGAATGTGAGGGTGGGGGGGATACTGGGTTGAGTCAAACTGTAACCTTCAGGTATTTACCAGGGGCCAGAGAGCCAAACCCCAGTTTTGGCTATCTTGCCATTGGGCTCACACAGTTCTAATAAAGCTCTTGAACAATTCTTGAGACTGGTTATTGACTGGAGTAACAGGCCTTTATGGGTCACTTCTGGTGAAGAGCTTGTAGTGACAACGGATAACTCTAGGAAACATTGGGAACTCTATTGTTAAACCATAGAGTTTCCGGCAATTCCTTTGACACATCTGATAAGAATTTCCAGCAAAAACATGAGGGTTGTTTTTTTTTTTTTAAAAAAAAATACCCTCTGCTGCCACTACTTGGAGAGGCACCAGGCAATGGGACCTGGGATAGGGGAACCCCAACCGTCACCAAGGATTGGAAGTTCTAGGTCACATAAATGTAAAAACTAAGAATCTGGGGAAACATCGATGTTACCGTGGGGTAACGAGTTTAAGAAAATTAAGCCCCAAAAGCTCAAGCCGACAATGAATAAAATCAAAGACAATTTTTATTCAGGCCAACATACGGGCAAGCTAGTATTAGAGGAGCCACACCAAAATGGCTACAGATTCTTATTTTTATAGGTTACAGCGTTAGAAGGAATACACCCAAAGTAGAACCATCATCAATCAATCACCCTAAAGGGAGTAGATTGTCCCCTTACCCAAAACATTTAAGACAGGCAAGTGTCCTTATTGGGAGATGTCAGTATTCTACCCTTTGACGTCCTGTGAACTAAGGCCCAGCCTCACCTTATCAGTATCGTTCTCTGCTGCCCTGTTTTTCTAGAAAAAGAGCCGAAACATTTAGCCATGTTCTTGCTTTGTATCAGAAAAAGGGCAGACTCCAGGTGCCAGCAGGGACAATAAGACCTCAAAAACAACTTAGTTCACAATCTCTTACATTCCCATGTAGAAGTAAGAACAAGGGGCATTCATCAGGGTTGTTACAAATCTGGTTAGTGTGGGGCCAGGACCGCGTCTCTGGTCCTACACAGCTGAATTAGTTTAAGACTAAGTTAGAAAACACCCAAGAAGCAGTTTTGAAACAGAAGGTAAGTTTACTGGACAGCATAAGTATCTGACCAGGGTGTCCCCTTAAGTAAGAGGCACACCCACTTCATACAAAAGGACCAATTTTATAGACACAAAAATACAGACGTCACAGTTCATCCCCTTACTCACGTATTATAATCCATACCCCTTTCACGTGCTATAAGCATGAACCTTAAAATCCCATTGGATAGTTCTGTCTCCTTGTCACATCTAGACAGCCTCGATTCTACGTGTTACATTCCTTCTGTTATTCAAACGCTGCATGCTGTTAGCTCGTGGCCCTCTCTGCCCATATGCAAAGGGCTGCAATAAAACTAACTTCTGCCTCCAAGAAAAACCTGTTTTCTAAGTTTGCTCCTGAAGAGAGATATTTCCCTAGGGCATGCAGGTCTGACATTCCTTAGGATCATAAAACTTCCCTTCGATTCCAATACAATAGAATTATAGTGAAATACTAATACATGTGAATCTCTCATTATCATTTCTGTGTTCATTTAACTATATAGAAAAACACTTTTTACTAATCACATTCATTTCTAACCCAATCACATTCATTTCTAACCCAAAAACAATCACATTCTAATCACATTCATTTCTAACCCAAAAACAAAATTATAAAATGCAAATGTCTGCTGTCACGTTGCCCTTTAGTGACAAGATCTTAAAGATGTTATCTTTGCTTGCCTGCATAGTCACTGACAAGCTTCTAGCTTGCCTTTTGACCTGCTACAAAACATGCAGTCTTGCTAGTCACTATACAGAAGCTCCATTTTGATTCTTCATATCTTTGGTTCATACAACTTAATCAAATACAAATTTATAGACATTCTGATCTGTTCCCACATTAGCAACAGGGAAAAGGGCAAAGAGCAAAAAAGCCTGCATGTATTCTTTGTTCAGCAGCTTTATGGACGCCAACACCCCATTATAAGAAAAGGAGATAATGGGGGGAAATAGTCCTGCTTATAGGTTACCTATGGGGGTTGGGGAAATCCTTTTAACCTGGCTCTGTAACCTGGCTCTGTGCCTACATCTATTGACTGTATCCCAAATGTTATTGGAATTAATCCCAAATGTGATTAGGTTAATCAGGACCATTGGAAGTAACTCTCTTCAGTCACCGAAAGGCATGAGGTTTACAGATTTAGCTCCCGTGACTGGCATGCAATATAAAGACTTTAGACAGATTGAATCTGGCACAAATGTTGCAACCTGGCATTCTGCCCTTGGCTAGGCAACACAGAAGTACCCTCTGCCTGCCTGTCTCCCTTCTAGCCACTGAGATGGGACCCAGGGGCAATGGCAAACTACCTTCTAACGTCGCTTGCCTTGAAAACCCTATAGGGTTGCCATATGTGAACTGGACAACACTTTTCCACCACCAGCCTAGGGTGGCTCGGGCTGTCTTGCAGCCCCTGCCTTCCACCATCTGGCAGGTCTTTGGAAGACAAAAAATTAAAGGAAAAGGAACCATCAGCACTTTGCTGTAGGCGTGACTTTTCACGTAGAGTGGCCCAGAATGCGACGGCATTGAGATGACGCTGTAGGATTCTACTGAAACGGCACTTTCAGAGGAATCTCAGAGTTTCACCCACAATGTGATGGTGTTGCATGCAGGAGTGGGCTAGAAGTGACTTCGTGGCATCAGCACATTCCATATTGACATGTCCCTTTCCCCATCCACCTCCTACTGGTTGCAGTGTTTGGCTGGCAACTCTATGGCAGTCCCCCAGCCGGAAGAAGAAGAGTTGGTTTTTATACCTCCCCTTTCTCTACCTTCAAGAATTTACAGTCACAACCCTTGCCTGAGAGAGTTCTGAGAGAACTGGGACTAGCTCTAGGTCACCCACCACAGAGTTGGAAGCGATCCCAAGGGCCCTCAAGTCCATCCACCTGCAATGCAGAAACACGTAATCAAAGCACTCCAAAGGAGACTCCATAAGAACATAAGAAAGAGTCTGCTGGATCAGACCAGAGTCCATCTAGTCCAGCACTCTGCTAGTCGCAGTGGCCCACCAGGTGCCTTTGGGAGCTCATGTGCAGGATGTGAAAGCAATGGCCTTCTGCTGCTGCTGCTCCTGAGCACCTGGTCTGCTAAGGCATTTGCAATCTGAGATCAAGGAGGATCAAGATTGGTAGCCATAGAATGACTTCTCCTCCATAAATCTGCCCAAGCCCTTTTTAAAGCTATCCAGGTTAGTGGCCATCACCACCTCCTGTGGCAGCATATTCCAAACACCATATTCCTAATTCTTCCCCCCAGCATTTTCAATGAATGCCCCCTGGTTCTAGTATTGTGAGAAAGAGAGAAAAATTTCTCTCTGTCAACATTTTCTACCCCATGCATAATTTTATAGGCTTTAATCATATCCCCCCCTCAGATGTCTCCACTCCAAACTAAAGAGTCCCAAACGCTGCAGCCTCTCCTCATAAGGAAGGTGCTCCAATCCTTCAATCATCCTCGTTGCCTTCTCTGCACTTTTTCTATCTCTTCGATATACTATATCTCCACTATACTCTGAGCCAGTGCATTCCACTGTCGAACAGCCCTTACTGTCAGTAAGTTTTTCCTGATGTCTACATGGAATCTCTTTTCCTTGAACCCATTACTCCTGGTCCTAGTCTCTGGAGCAGCAGAAAAAAAATATTGCTCCCTCTTGGGGAGCTTCATGGCGAGGAGTGGGGAACTGAACCCAGATCTTCAGATTCAAGCCCATCCTTTTCACTACTACACCCCACTGGTACTTACAGTGAGGACTAAATAACAGTCAGGACTGATTTTTAATTCAGCCAGAACACGTGATAAACCAAGCTGGGCGCACAATATTATTTGAAAACACAGAAATTCTGGATCACTCTGACAACCACCACGTCAGATTACACAGAGGAGCCACTGAAATCCACAAGCACGTGGACAACGTCAACAGAAAGGAAGAAACCATGAAAAGGAACAAAATTTGGCTACCAGTACTGACAAACACTAGAATCGAGACAGTGACTAATGTACACCACCCAGACAAAGGATGTCTCCAGGCAGTAAGCAGTCAAAGGGCTAGTGAACACCACCCAGAATACCACCCACCACTCTAGACAGAAAGCAATTAAAGGGATCAAAAGGCCAGGCTACTACAATGCCCTCACTAATTTATTGCTATCTTCATAGTTACTCACATGCTAAATGGGTGGGTCCCACCCAACATGGGTCCCACCCAACACATGCAAATCAAGCTTGCTAACTGCACCCTTTACACTTGTTAACAGGCAAATGGTTCTTTCTCCCACCCTGGACATTCCACAGGTATATGTACTCCATTGGCTTTACTACCACCAGACCTCTGAAGATGCCAGCCGCAGATGCAGGTGAAATGTCAGGAGAGAATGCTGCTAGAACACGGCCATACAGCCCAGAAACCACACAGCCCAAAATATGGTGTTTGGTGTGTTTACAAAGTATAATGATATATAGATGGATAGCGCTGGAATACGGGAGAGGGATCTGCATTCTTGTTTTGTTGTAGATATTTTGGAGATTTGTAATATATCTGGTCATTGACTGTAAATAAAGTCTTCTTGTTCTTGTTGTTCTTGTTGTTCTTGTTGTTGTTCTTCTTCTTCTTGTTCTTGTTGTTCTTGTTCTTGTTCATCTTGTTCATCTTGTTCTTGTTCTTGTTCTTGTTCTTGTTCTTGTTCTTGTTGTTCTTGTTCTTGTTCTTGTTCTTGTTCTTGTTCTTGTTCTTCTTCTTCTTCTTCTTCTTCTTCTTCTTCTTCTTCTTCTTCTTCTTCTTCTTCTTCTTCTTCTTCTTCTTCACAGCACCCCAGTGAGGACTGAACTCAGAACCATGGCAGAATATTGTATTACCATCATTACGTTAGTTACAGACCAGTTTATAATTATTTTTATTTTATTTTAACATTTTCAGGGGAACAAGAGCAACATCAAGACAACTAGGCCTCGTTGATGCCAATGGACATTTTGCCACGGCTTTCCGCACAGCCAAAATGGGTTTCCTTCTCTTTGCAGCAAGCCAACGGAGAAGAAATCAAATTGGGGTGGGGGCGGGAGGAAAGAAAAGAATATTCTTTGCGAAAGAAGGGGAGGGCATAAATATGGTTTCCCATATGTGGTTTTCGAAGAGGTGAAAGACAGGGTTCGGGAAGTAACCCAGACATATGGAGGCTGCCGAAAATAAATATATTACATTCATTAAAGGGATCAGCCCCCTTCTTCCCTTGACGGAACAAGTGAAGTGAAAACGACAGATACGTTTTCAGTGATGCATGCACATTAATGGTGGATAGGATGGAGGCAATTAGTCACCTTCCTGTCATATGTGTTCACCGTAATACAGGTGAGATTTTAAAAATAGAAACACAAGAATCGAAAACAGAAAAAGCCTATGCAGACGGAAGTGAAGAAGATGTCGTTTTAAGAGAATGATGCTGACTATGAAGCTGGGTGATCCCCAATCAGCAACATTCAAATATACCCATTTCCTTAATTTTATTTATTACACACCTTTGTTACACCCTTTCTCTAGCGTGGCATACCACCACCTCCTTTTTTTATGCTCATAACATCCCTGTGAAGTAGATGAGGTAAAGAGAGAATGAGGATTCGAATCTCGGTCTTCCCAGAGTGATTAGGGGCATGAACTTGTGCCTTCAATGGGCAGTGTGGCTGAGCTCGCTACACTTCTCTGGCACTGGAGCAGCAGTGGCATAGGAGGTGAAGAGCTCATGTATCTAATCTGGAGGAACCGGGTTTGATTCCCAGCTCTGGGGAATTCAGATTAGCCTGTGCACTCCCATACACGCCAGTTGGGTGACCTTGGGCTAGTCACAGCTTCTCGGAGCTCTCTCAGCCCCACCCGCCTCACAGGGTGTTTGTTGTGAGGGGGGTAGGCCAAGGAGATTGTAAGCCCCTTTGAGTCTCCTGCAGGAGAGAAAGGGAGGATATAAATCCAAACTCTTCTTCTTCTTCTTCTTCTTCTTCTTCTTCTTCTTCTTCTTCTTTAGTTAATAGAACTATACCAAATTCAAATTTACAACCAAAAATAGCCTTCTAGAATGATTCGTGCATCTCAGTGTTATAGGGTTTCGCTACCCTGGTGGGCCACTACTGGCTCTGTCGTGAATACCTGAACACCCTTCCACTTAGAGCAGCTTCCTTATGAGGAGAGGCTGCAGCGTTTGGGCCTCTTTAGTTTGGAGAGGAGACGTCTGAGGGGGGACATGATTGAAGTCTATGAAATTATGCATGGGGTAGAAAATGTTAACAGAGAGAAATTTTTCTCTCTTTCTCACAATACTAGAACCAGGGGGCATACATTGAAAATGCTGGGGGGGAAGAATAAGGACTAATAAAAGGAAATACTTCTTCACGCAACGTGTGATTGGTGTTTGGAATATGCTGCCACAGGAGGTGGTGATGGCCACTAACCTGGATAGCTTTAAAAAGGGCTTGGAGAGATTTATGGAGGAGAAGTCGATCTATGGCTACCAATCTTGATCCTCCTTGATCTCAGATTGCAAATGCCTTAGCAGACCAGGTGCTCAGGAGCAGCAGCAGCAGCAGAAGGCCATTGCTTTCACATCCTGCACGTGAGCTCCCAAAGGCACCTGGTGGGCCACTGCGAGTAGCAGAGAGCTGGACTAGATGGACTCTGGTCTGATCCTGCAGGCTAGTTCTTATGTTCTTATGAATCAGATTCTGATCGAAGTCGGTATCATCTGCTCAGAAGGTGTCTGTACCGGAGAGGGGGAAAGATGGAGGTTGTAAGCCACTTTGAGACTCCTTATGGAAGAGAAATGTGGGGTATAAAAAAACATTCTCCTTTATGTTGAGCATACAACTTCTCCCATTGAACCACAACTCCTTCTCTATTTCCATCCTTTATACCAGAGGTGGCGAACCTATGGCACCTGTGCTAGAGGTGGCACTCAGAACCTCTTTGTGGGCATGCACGCCGTCTCCCCAGTTTGGGCACTTGGCAGTGGCATAGCACCAAGGGTGCTAGGGGTGCACGATGCACTGGGCATGCGCCCCTGCAGGTGAGGTGAGGGTGTTCCGGGGGCGTGGCAGGGGTGTTCCGGGGCAGGGGTAATGGGGTGTGGCAGGGGCTCAGGGCACACATGTGCCCCGGGCACAGTTTCCCCTCACTCCGCTCCTGGCACTCAGTCTCTAAAAGGTTTGCCATCACTGCTTTATACCTTGTCTTTCTCTCCAGATGGAACCCAAAGGATCTGATATCATTCTCCGTCCTTCCTTTGTATCCTCACAGCAGCCCCATGATTGAGGTTAGGCTAAAGTAGAAGAAGAAGAAGAAGAAGAAGAAGAAGAAGAAGAAGAAGAAGAAGAAGAAGAAGAAGAAGAAGAAGAAGAAGAAGAAGAAGAAGAAGAAGAAGAAGAGGAGGAGGAGGAGGAGGAGGAGGAGGAGGAGGAGGAGTTTGAATTTATATCCCCCCTTTCTCTCCTGCAGGAGACTCAAAGGGGCTTACAATCTCCTTGCCCTTCCCCCCTCACAACAAACATCCTGTGAGGTGGATGGGGCTGAGAGAGCTCTGAGAAGCTGTGACTAGCCCAAGGTCACCCAGCTGGCATGTGTGGGAATGTATAGGCTAATCAGAATTCCCCAGATAAGCCTCCACAGCTCAGGCGGCAGAGCTGGGAATCAAACCCGGTTCCTCCAGATTAGATACACGGGCTCTTAACCTCCTACTCCACTGCTGATCCTTGTAGTAGTTGACTACTCTAAAATCACCCAGAGAGCTTCCATGACAGAGCAGGGATTTGAGTTTGGATGTCCCAAATACTACAGTCTAACCACCACACTGCAATGGCTGTTACTGGTGATTCCTCATATGCCCTAGAGACCCGGCGGGGTTGTCTAGAGGGAAGACTCTTTGGCATTAGACTCTGTGGAGGTCCAGGAACATCCCTACCTAGAGCTCGCATCCCTATTCTGTTGCCAGATACAGGGAACCAGTCCCAGTGAAGTCTGAATGATATTTCCATTTATAACTGAATGTGTCCCTTGAGGTGGTCCACAGAAGTAAGGGGTTAGAATGACTTCCCAAGCTTGCTAGTTGAAGCACCTGTGAGAAGATGAGAGAGGTTTTCTTTCTTTCTTTCTTTCTTTCTTTCTTTCTTTCTTTCTTTCTTTCTTTCTTTCTTTCTTTCTTTCTTTCTTTCTTTCTTTCTTTCTTCCTTCCTTCCTTCCTTCCTTCCTTCCTTCCTTCCTTCCTTCCTTCCTTCCTTCCTTCCTGTTTCGCTTCCTTCCTTCGTTGGTTCGTTCGTTCGTTCTTATTATTTATTATTTATTATTTATGGGTTTTATATACTGCTCTACCCCCGGAGGGCTCTGAGCGATGTACAACATAACTTCCTCTTAAAAGTCATACAAACAAAACCTCCGGTATATAAATTGAAGAAATAAATTGAAGAAATAAATTAAAATTAAATTAAAACACAGTGATACAATTAACAAAGATGACGTCATGCAATAACCCCAATTAAAACCCTCTTAGAGAGGGGGGAAGCAAAACAGAAAAGTGGATCCCATAGATGACAATGGGAACTCCGAACACTCCAAAGGCCCAGCGGAACAACTCAGTCTTACAGGCCCTGCGGAATTCGCCAAGATCCCGCAGGGCCCGGACAGCTGGAGGGAGAGTGTTCCACCAGGCGGGGGCCAGAGCCGTAAAGGCCCTGGCCCGAGTGGAGGCCAGTCGCATCATTGAGGGGCCAGGAACCACCAGCAAATTGGCCTCTACTGAGCGCATAGGCCGAGTAGGGACATATGGGGTAATGCGGTCCCGAAGGTACGAGGGTCCCAGGCCCACACAGTTGAGTCGCAGCAGGCATAAGAAAAGGGGTCAAAATACAGATCTTTGGGAAGACTCTGACTGGAAAGACCATTGTCCTGGAGGTGGAGCACAGTGATACCACTGAGAATGTGAAGGCCAAGTTCCTCCCTGGCCAGCAGAGGCTGATCTTTGTTGGCAAGCATCTCCAATAGGGCTGCAACCTCTGTGACTACAATATCCAGAAGGAAATGACACTCCATCTCGCTCTGCACCTGAGGGGAGGCATCCAGATCTTTGTGAAGACCCTGACTCCCCTATCCAGTGGTGGGATCCAAAAATTTTAGTAACAGGTTCCCATGGTGGTGGGATTCAAACTGTGGCGTAGCGCCAATGGGGTTGGGCAGGGCACGACGGGGGCGTGGCCGGGCATTCCGGGGGTGGGACATTCCTGGGCGGGGCTGTGGCAAGGACGCAGCCGCTGCGCCAGTCCTTGGGTGGGAAACGGATACACGCAGGCGCAGGCTGCCACGCACGCCGGTGCACCTCCTGCTAGACTGCTTCAAGTTCTGCACGCTACTGCTGAGAGGAGGGGCGTAACTAAGGCAAAAATCACGTGGCAAAATCACCAATTAGTAACCCCCTCTCGGCACACACAAATAATTAGTAACCTACTGTCAGGAACCTGTGAGAACCTGCTGGATCCCACCTCTGCCCCTATCTCCAGAGCGCTCCTGACACCCAAAGAGCAATTTGTGAGGGAGGACAGGAAGTTAGCACCAGCACAATTTTTAAATGCGGCCTGTTAGCTCTGCTTCCTCTCTCATTCTTTTCTGGGAAAAAAAATCTCACTTCCCGGAATGCTCTGGTAGACTTTTTCCTGACTGAGAATAGAGCAAAATGTCTCTGTTTGCCTCATCCCACCCACGTGGAAACGAGGCGAGTAGGAGGTAAGGACTTGTTTACTTCTCAGGGATAGCAGCATGCATGAGTGGATGCAGTAAGTGAGCGATTCATTATTTCTGCTTATTCTCATTTTCTATTTCTCTACTGCTTTCCCATCCATTTCTCTTGTTCATGAAGCAGCCGCCATGAATCAGCACCGGCTCTCCCTACAAATGCCATTTGTAAATCTCTGCACATCATGAGATAACATCCAGTGAAGCGAGAACTTGTTTTTCCAAGGAGCTTGTCTGTATGCACAAAGGGTCCTGATACAAAGGAATGTGTTTACCCTCTTCCCCACATCCCGTACAGCGAGGGACAAGCCACGCAGTGGCCTTTCTGCACACGTCATTTAAAATGTTTCCGGGACTTTAATAAACTGTTTCCCTCATGGCGTTCCGCTCTTCATTTCCCCACCGCCATCCTGGAAACATTTAATTTTCCTTTTAATCCGTCGTATTTGAAAACCTATTTTGGACAATTCTTTTGGAGGAAACATTTCCAAGCTGGCTTCCCTTGTAGCGCAGCGTTCTTGAAATGCTTTTAATTTCCCGCCTAAAAGACACCCTGTTTCTCAAGCCCCCGAGCCTTCACTTGACTACCTGCTCAGAGCCCGGCTGGCCGTTTTCTCATATCATGTGCTTCACTCTTTTCCCTCCTCATTTCTTGGTTTTCATCATTTTATATTTTGGGGGCTGTTTTTCTCACTCTGCTCGCCCTGCATTTTCTCTTAGGTAAATTTACTCACGAGTCAAACCATAATTGCATGACACAATGATTCAACCGGTTGACAAGGCATTGAATCAATGGATTAGCAACAAAAAATTGAAATATTTGGTGGAGGTGAGTGTGGACAAACATCGTGGTAAAGGGAGAGGGATCAAAAACGTTCTGGAGATGTTCTAAATGATTTGTGTGGAAAAGGCCAGTGTTAAACCTTGGCAGAAAGCCCTCAACATACCCACATTCACAAGTGCAATACTTTAACTATCTTCCCTCCAGGAGCAGGCAACCTGAAGACCATAGAAGGAGAATAGGAACTTATGAGAAGTGACTGTCATTCAGATATGAGGGTTCCATATATGGCAGAGTAACCTCTGCATTGGTCTCCTTCCTTCCTTCCTTCCTTCCTTCCTTCCTTCCTTCCTTCCTTCCTTCCTTCCTTCCTTCCTTCCTTCCTTCCTTCCTTCCTTCCTTCCTTCCTTCCTTCCTTCCTCTTCTCTTCTCTTTCTTCTCTTCTCTTCTCTTCCTTCCTTCCTTCCTTCTTCTTCTCTTTCTTTCTTTCTTTCTTTCTTTCTTTCTTTCTTTCTTTCTTTCTTTCTTTCTTTCTTTCTTTCTTTCTTTCTTAGTTAAACTTAGTTAAACTTGTTATACTGCCCACCCCTGAAGGGCTCTGGGCGGTTTACAGCATATAAATACAACCCAATGCAATATACATTGCAATACAACCCAATGCAATATAAACCCAATGCAATATAAAACCACTTAAAATCAATAAATTAATTAATGTTGGGAGTTGTGTAACATTTTGGACCTTCCGAAGAGCTGTAGAAATATCTCCTGTGGTGGGCCTGTACCTGCATGGGACTACGTTGGGACTACGTTGATAAATATGAACTTGGACCTAATGGAATTTCTAACGGAAAAGCAGACCCAATTAGTAACCCCCTCTCGGCACACACAAATAATTAGTAACCCACTCTCGGGAACTGGTGAGAACCTGCTGGATCCCACCTCTGTCTTGGATAACTATGTTCCCTCATCTTCACGTTTAGGGAAGTTGTGCTTCCTTGAAAATGGCATTTGATGTTGCCAGCGCAGGAAGGACTGATGTGCAGTACAAAAGCACATCAGCACAGAAGAGGGATTTCAGAAAGCAAGCATTCATTAAGTTGGATCAGAAGAAGCTCAGATGACACTTAGTGCTTTCAGTGACTAACGTTGGGTTACCCCAGACATTACTGCAGAAGTCAAGGACACTTGCTGTGCTTTACGGGGTAAGCTGGACAGAGGAGAGTCAAATTTGACAACAGTGAAGAAGGCATTCATTTTCCAGCAAAAAACATGGAACTGCCTTCAGAAGAGAATGACGACACAAATCACACCTTGTGTCCATTGGTGAGTTAGCCACTGACCAGGAGATGCAGTATGAAATCTTTGCTTCTGTAGCTATATTTCCTTCAGCTACTTCCATTTTCCCTGTATGGATGAATGGAAGCCCTCCACTGACCTAAGAAAACCCCCAGGGACACATCATTGGATACTGTGCTATCATTTTGCATAGCAATAATTCCCGATTGGGTTTTCCTCTGTGGACAAGAAAATGCAGGAGGTCAGTGACTGCTATAGTGCAATATTCAATGGTGTGTGGAAATAGTTCTGGGTGACAGCTGGTAGACCACTGGAAGAGGTCCCAAGCTTGTATTGGGTAGCCTCCTAAAATTCAAGTCTGCTACTGTCCGACGGATTCCGCATGAGCCCAGGGAGCAGCGGGACACCGGTGTAGATGACACCGGTGTAGCCCTTGGATCTTTTGCATACTTGTGTGCAAGTGGCCTGGGAGGTTACCTCCTTTCCCCTGCATAGCTGTGTCATGTCGAGGGGACATGCCCCCGTGGCCCTGGCAATGCCCCAGGGGTCGGAGGGCAGGAGTCATGTCCCCTCAGCCCAATGGAGCTACGCAGGGAAGAGGGGGTAAGATTTTTTTTAAAGCAGCATGCTGAAAAGTGGCAATGTGCACCGGGTGCACATCGCTGCTTTTCAAAAGACCCGCTCATTGAGTGAGTCACAAAAGTACCGGTTGGGGGTGAAAACAGCGGTGCTGCCTTGGAGGAAGCAGCCGTGGGAAGTCCCTCCCCCAACTGGTGTTTTTACCGGGCCCACACCAGTGAAGTTGGCCTTTGCAGAATATGAATGAGTAGAAACGGACTATGTGTTAACAGTATTTATTGGACATTTCATATGATTTCTGTTCATTGATTGCTGACTAGTATATGAGTAATAGTTATTACAGTTCATCAATTTAATACGCTTCCTTGTGCTGTGGCAAGTTATTGTTGGGGTTTGGCTAACCCGGTTCCTGTTTCCATTCCTTTTCAGAATCCGCCTCTGTTTTGCCTTACCTGTCTTTTGGTCATAAAGGGTGATGGAATATCGGAATCTGGGTGTTATGTAGACAAGTGTCTTCTGTTTCCTCATCTATGCGCAGTTCCTCTGAGATTTCTAACACCCTCTACAATGGCTCTTCGCATATTGCATTCCAAGTGTCCTTATCTCGACACTCTGGCACTATAGCTTTTAATCATTTCTTTGTTACAATATAAGGCTTGAAGCAAAGCTCCTGGACATTTGCTAGCTTTGATAAAGACACTGGAAGATTGAATATTCAAAAACCGCAAGTCAAAAATGCTCCACATTTACTTCCGGTTATCCAAAGCCACTTCAAGCTTGCTGAAATAATGCTCATAAAAATCCGCCCATCAACAGCAATACCCTAGTTTTGTTTGGATTCAATTTCAACTGGTTTGCCTACAGTAAATCCTTCACTAATGCACACATTGAATCAGGGCCTCTCCTATCTTGCTTGGATCTGATAGTCAGGAAAGGTGGAACTGAGTGTCACCAGCATATGGACAAAAACATATTTCAAAATGCCAGGCAACCTCCCCCAGTGGATACATGAGAAGCAAGATGGAACCCTGGAACCCAAAAAGCAGAGTGGTGTGCCTCAGCCTTTTAGAAGTTTTCCTTCCAAGAAGAAAGGGGGCCACCACAGGGTGGTACTCAGTGGTGGGATCCAAAAATTTTAGTAACAAGTTCCCATGGTAGTGGGATTCAAACTGTGGCGTAGCGCCAATGGGGCTGGGCGGGGCACGACGGGGGCGTGGCCGGGCATTCCAGGGGTGGGGCATTCTTGGGCGGGGCTGTGGCAAGGACACAGCCACTGTGCCGGTCCTTGGGCGGGAAACGAATACACGCAGGCGCAGGCTGCTACACGCACCGATGCACCTCCTGCTAGACTGCTTCAAGTTCTGCGCGCTACTACTGAGAGGAGGGCGTAACTAAGGCAAAAATCACGTGGCAAAATCACCCATTAGTAACCCCCTCTCGGCACACACAAATAATTAGTAACCTACTCTCGGGAACCTGTGAGAACCTGCTGGATCCCACCTCTGGTGGTACTGCTAAGCGTGGCAGACCAGAAGCTACTGAAAGTACTGAAAGTAGGGGAGCCAGGTCCTCCCTGGCCACTGGTGGGGGATGGGGGGGATAGAGATTCCAGCTCCAGATTGGGAAACTCATGGAAATTTAAGGATACAGCCTGGTGAGGACAGGGACCACAATGAGGTACAATACCACAGAGTCCACCCTCCAAAGCATCCATGTTTTTTCAGGGGAACTGATCTCTGTAGTCTGGAGATGAGTTATAATTCCAGGGGATCCTCAAGTCCCAACTGAAGGCTGGCGTCCCTAGCGGAGAGATCCAAGGGTGCACTTGCCCTGTCCCAGTTTGCAGTTTAGATCATCTTTCAGGGCGAACAAAATAGCCTCAAGCCCAAAAATAGTTCAGAAGTCAAACGGAGAAGGGTTTAGGATAGATGGTCCCATGCGGTGGTGGGATTCAAACGATTTAACAACCGGTTCCGGTGGTGGGATTGAAATAACTTAACAACTGGTTGTTTTCAAGCACCATTTTAAGAACCGGTTCTGCTGAAGTGGCGCGAACCTGCTGAATCCCACCACTGGTCCCACCCAACATTATCTGAAACTGTGTTGTTGCGACTTTGCTCAGGATATGAGCTTCGAAAATCTACTGGAAAGAACTGATAGCTCTTCAAATCAAGAGACTCTAAAGAAGACTTCTTCAATAATGGCTTTGCTCCTCTCTCTTCAGGGCCACAGGAATCGACCTCTCTCTCTCTCTGTGAGGCAAATGAGAGGCAGTGGGAGAATTCCAAACCTTGAATAAGTCACAGCACAATCACATGGTGGGCTATCGACTCAGATGCGATAATGTTATGATCACATGCCCCAAAGTGGAACAATATTGACAGCCTCCCCTGTTTTTAGATTTCTGATGCTGGATTTCAACGGGGAAAGTAGGATACGAGAGGCTCGAAAATCAGTACGGCGTCTTCTCTAATGACTGATTAATCAAATGTGAAGGTTGCTTAAGTAACAATTCAAGGGGAGAAGAAGGAAGTCTCATTAAGAATGAGAGGTTTTAAACACACACACACACGCAAGAAGATGTGGGTTTTTACAACTTACTATGCAAAGAGAGGCCAAAACGCAGCATCAGCTGAAGTCGTTTGAAGCAGAAAGCACCGAGCCTCACGTTAAACTGCGCATTCATGTCTAATCAAACGAGGGAGAGGACTCGTGTTCTCGAATGCGGCAGGTAAACCATAAGATGTAATTGAAAGAGAACGACAAAGAAACTCTTTTAATGGCTTCAGAGATACATAATAGTGTCACCATATCCCCTAGATGCTTTACAAGGTCTAGCAGCTGTTTTGTAAATTTTGAATTGCCTTGCCTCCCAATTTAATGTGTGGAAAACTGCATCATAAACATAACGCCTGATGCAGAAATATTTGAGAGAACCTAGGCCGTTGTCTTAAAGCGGGCTCGGATCTTCACGCTACCCTTCGTACATGCGCCGTTCTGTACAACCAGATGCTATCCAATAGCACTTTTCCGTCACTGCGTTGAATGCAGCTGCTCAGTTTCTCTCTAGGTCTGCGTCTGCATTTTCTCCTTCCCAAGGCACTGTCATGCTGTATTTACCACCCGTGGAAGAAAACTGCCACCTTCTTTCCCGTTTCTGGGCTGTCAGAGATGGAAATAATTATTATGGCCTCAGGAAAAAAAATGATTTATGTTCTGATGAGATGTGATTCTTTTAGCCCATAAATGATTTTGTTGTGAGATGCTATGGAATGCTATTACCGGTAAGTAAATTGTATCATCGCCTCACTCTAAATCACATTGCTCCAGATGGAAGGTAGCCTGAGATATCCCTCCCCTTCATTTGCTGTTCTGCTTAACATTCACGAGAATGGTGAAAATGGTGTCCAGTCGCACCCAACTTAAGGTGTCCCCTAAATTCCCTTGAGGAAGCTTCTTCACAAAACACAAAGGGAATTTGGGGGATTTTAACTTAGTAACAAAATATATTTCATCTTATTTTACACCATCAGCCTTGGCCTTTTGTTTTTGTTGTTGTTAATCTCTGAATCCCAAATGAAATTTAAAAATTTCACCTGCTGGCAGAAGACAATGGCAAAGACAAACAGGTGACTCTCCCTGGGGAAGGAGATCCAAAGTTCTAGCACCATGACAGAAGAGGTCCCTTCTCAGGTTGCTACCCATCTAGCATTGTTGGCTGGAGCACCTGAAGAAAATGTCTGGTGCAGATGGCCAGGTTCATATGAGAGAGGGCGGTCTTTAGAGAGAGTCAGCATGGTGAGGTGGTTAAGAGCAGGTAGACTCTAATCTGGAGAACTAGGTTTGATTCCCCACTCACCATGAGGGACGGACTCTAACCTTTCCTCCCAAAGTTTAATTCAATGGCTACTGTCTGTCAAAGATTAACAGAAATAGATTATCAGTAGCTAAATTTTGGTCAGCAGTAATCAGTTGGAAGAAGAAGAAGAAGAAGAAGAAGAAGAGGAGGAGGAGGAGGAGGAGGAGGAGGAGTTTGGATTTATATCCCCCCTTTCTCTCCTGAAGGCGGCAGAGCGGGGAATCAAACCCGGTTCCTCCAGATTAGAATGCACCTGCTCTTAACCACTACGCCACTGCTGCTCCAAGCAGTGATAGAGAAAAAAAAATTAAAGATGGCAGCAGTAAGCGCACCGTTGGAAGCCCAGACGTGATTGAGGGTAGTTCTAGGAACTGATGGAAATGTTATGGTTATTTCCAACAATTCCTAGATCTACCCTCCATCACTTCTGGTTTTTTCCCTAGAAATGCCACAATGGTGAATGCAACATTATCTCCCATGTCCCTGCCCCCAATCCCTTTGCCAGCTGCAAGGCACAACCTGGCAACACTAACTGGCGAAAGTCATGACTTGATCTGAGATGCTCAAGGCAAGGCATCATGACCTCTTTAAGGCTGATTCCACATGGGTCAAAAACAGTGGTGTGAAAACATTGTGAAAACAGTATAAACCCTTTTACACTGTTTTAAACCCATTTACACTGTTTTAAACCCTTTTACACCATCTTCACACCCTTTTCACACCACTGTTTTTGGCCAATGCGGAATCAGCCTAAGAATGTACCCGCCCAGTTCTTTGACTTCAGTTGAGATTTCTTCTTGCAGGTTTCAGCCCTTACCCACAAAATGAGTAAGTTGTTTCTGCGAGGTAAACTGGAATCACTGTAGAACATTGGTTGCATATTATTGCTGCCATATCAACAAAATGAGAGCATAAATTTATTCATAATTATTGTTCACATGTTTGCTTAGAAGAATAATTGCCACCTTTCCAGAGACCTGCTCAAAGCAGTTCACAAAGTAGAAGAAATAGAGAAAAGTCATAGAGATGGCAACATAAGAACTGTCAATAAAGCCCTATAAGAATCAGGGCCAGCTTCAAGAAGAAGAATTTGGATTTATACCCCTCTTTCTCTCCTGTTCGGAGACTCATACAAACTCCTTCCCTTTCTCTCCCCACAATAGACACCTTGTGAGGTAGGTGGGGCTGAGAGAGTTCTGAAGAACTGTGACCGGTCCCAAGGTCACCCAATAGTCTCCATGTATAGGAGTGGGTAAACAAACCTGATTCTCCAGATTACAGTCCACCTGCTCTTAACCACTATTCCATGTTGGCTTTCATGTTGGAACTGGCTTCTAGAACAAATCAAGTTTAAATTCTCCCTAGCTGTTTCCGCATGGGTGGAATACAGCGTCCCAGGAACGCAGCAGCGCCGGCCTCGCCACCCCCAAGCGGCGCGAAGACGAGCCTTTCAAACCTTGCTCCTCGAGCGAGGTTTTTCAGAAGCGCCGTCTTCCACCCACTGCCATGCGAACGGCAGCGGGTGGAAGCCGCCATTTACCCTAAATGGCTCCTTACCATCTGCTGTCTTCCGGCGCTCTGTGGAGGCGACGGGACACGCCTCCTGGCCTCCGGAGCTGCAGCCGTCACTCTGGCCATGGTGGCGTGTCCTCTGGCCTCCACAGAACTCCAGAGGACAGCAGAAGGTGAGGAGCTGTTTGGGGACAGCACAGCCTGTACAATAATGACTGCGCGGTCAGTGCCGCTTTAGAGGGACTTTGCGTCAATACTTGGCGGTCCCGGGGGAAGCCAAGCATGAACTATGCTAACGCACCCCCGCTAAGCGCCCGTGCGGAAAGGGCCCTAGAGTCTAAAATAACAAAACTGAGGCTGGTATGCTGTCCACATAATGAGAAGACAAGACTTATTGGAGAAGGACAGTCCTGCTAGGAAAGAGAGGACTCAGTAAAGGAAGCCATGGAATTCAGTTTGCGAGGCATAAGAAAGGCTGTTAATGACCAGGATCTTTGGGAAGTCATTAATTCATAATGTTGCCATAAGCTGATAGTGACTTGATGGCACATAACACACATAATAGTGATTGATGGACCTGCCCTTCGCAAAGGATAGTGTCTAATACCCTTCCCATTTTCCCTCCTTATTTATTCTGTAATGTCTTAGTATAATATTTTGTCCTTTCCTTACGATTGGGTCCTTACTGTGTGGAACCCATTTAGTTTCAATTTGAGCTTACAGTGGAACTTTATGTATTGTTTGAATTATGTATTACTTTTGTTGGAAGCTGCTCTGAACCTAACTTCTCAGGAACAAGACAAATGCATAAATAAATAAAAATAATCCCTTCATAGAACCTTACTTAAATGATCCCGCTTTAACAGCCAATGGATCACAAGCACCATCCCAAAATCCCCAAAATTATAATTCCCAAAATTAAGGATCCAGGTCTGATCCAGCTGGCTTGTTCTTATGTTCTTATGTTCCTAAGGAGCAGCAGCGGCGTAGTGGTTAAGAGCAGGTGCATTCTAATCTGGAGGAACAGGGTTTGATTCCCAGCTCTGCCACTTGAGCTGTGGAGGCTTATCTGGGGAATTCAGATTAGCCTGTGCACTCCGACACACGCCAGCTGGGTGACCTTGAGCTAGTCACAGCTTCTCGGAGCTCTCTCAGCCCCACCTACCTCACAGGGTGTCTGTTGTGAGGGGGGAAGGGCAAGGAGATTGTCAGCCATTTGAGTCTCCTGCAGGAGAGAAAGGAGGGATATAAATCCAAACTCTTCTTCTTCTTGGAGTAGAAGTGGACAATGGGACTTGGGGGCAGTGGATCCATGAGCCTGTTTGGGAAACTGGGAAGTAAAATAGGACCCTTCCCCCAGAATGAACCAGCACAACCCTAAGCAAAGTTTCATAAGATGAAGGATTTTCAGAAAGAAGCTATTTCCTTTAGAAATTAAAACGTGCTTATTTGGGTCTATATTACAAAAGATTCTTTGGAAAGTGGGCGGATGCCATTGCTGCTGTTTTTTGTTTTTTTAAAAAAGGGACCAACACATCCCTGTTCAAATCGAGGTGTCTAGAACCTCGCTGACAACTTTGTGGGATGAACGCCCACTTCTGAGCAAACGATGGAATGCTTTCAAGGACCAGCTTGAGACAATCGCTTAAATTGTTACACCCAGATTGTTACAGCAATTGTCTAATTATTCCTATTTTTGTGTGTGTGTGTGTGGGGGGAAGATGTTCATAACAAGTGTCTGTCAATTGGAGCAAATTAGCAGCACATAACAAATGCCATAATGGATATGATTGGCTGTCCCTTGGGAGTTTTCATCGCCGCCAAATTGCTACAGAGGGGATCTTTCTCTCGCCACACTAAAATCAAATAACGGGAAAAGAGGAGTCCATGATAGTTCTGTGCCTTGTTGGTGAAACAGTGCAAACGGCTCTTCCATGAAACAGTGGCCCTTTCCCCACTTAAGCCCTGCGCTACTCTCCTCAAGTAGCGCGGGGTCCGGGGCACTCCCCACTACAGGGGCGGCGACAATGTAGCCGCCCCGACGCTGCCACTCTCGCACCCCCTCAGCTAAGGCATCCCTGGCGCTCCTCGAAATGGCACCTTTGGATGACCCTGCGCCACGCGCGCCAGAGATGCCACGGGCTGAGAGTAGCGCGCAGCAAAGGGCAGCAAAGGTAAGTGGGGAAACGCTCAGTGCAAACAGCTCTTCCATGCCATTATAACATATCTGCACAGTGAAAACCATGGATGGGGGTTCCCCAGCTATGCTGAAAAATATGACTTTGTAAATGAAGCACAAGGAAAATGCTTTCAAAAACTGGCTAAGAGTGAGTGTGTATTGTCATAGGCTTTCATGACTAGAATCAATGAGCTGTTGTGGCCTGTTAGTTTCTGCTCCTAACATTTCACCCACATCTTTGGGCCTTTCCTCACTTACCTTCTGCTGTGTGCTACTCGGGCCAAGTAGCGTGGGGTCCTGGGGCACTCCCCACTACAGGGGCGGCGACAACGCAGCCGCCCTGACACTGCCGCTGTCAGCGCACGTCATTCCTGGTGCTGGAGAAAACGGCGCCTTTTGACGACCACGCGCAGAGTGCGGGGTCATGGGGAAGCCAGGGTGCGCGCCAGAAATGGCGCGCACAGTGAGTAGCGCACAGCGACGGTGGTAGAGGGAAAAGTGGGGAAAGGCCCTTTGGCTGCCATTTTCAGAGGTATGTCATGGTAAGATGTGTTTCTATGAAACCCCTTCCACCTGGGCCAATAAATGTGGGCTAGCCATGGTATAAAACCTGTGGTGGTGGGGGGGGGCTTTGTACGGATCCCACTCCTAATTTGAGTCCGCTCCATGTTTTCCCACACCATCCAAGTTTTTCAAGAATTGCACAGTTTGAGATTCTTTTGTTCTAATGTGAATTGCGCAGCTGCAGCCGAGCAAACGGCTGCCCCAGGAAGTGGGTTACTTGGATTCACTTCCCTTTTTTTTCAATTCCTGCCTCTCTGATGCATAGCTAGAGTAAGGTGACCAGATTGTCACCTTTGTAAACCGGGACCCAGGCGGGTGGGCAGGTGGGCGGCCGGCCGCGCGCACGCACATGCGCGTGCAGCCGCAGGAGCGCACTACCTTCTGGGGCGCTCCCCGGTTTCCTGCCCGAAACCGGGGAGCGCCCCAGAAGGCAGTGCGCTCCTGTGGCCATGTGCGTGGGAGGCTGCCGCACTGCCTTCTGGGGCGCACCCCAGAAGGCAGTGAAGCAGCCTCCAAAAATCGGGATGGGGGGACAAATTGTTTTAAGGCGGGACTGTCCCGCCAAAAGCGGGACGTCTGGTCACCATAAACTAGAGAGGGGCACAGGGATGGCAGCATGGCTATGGAGGTCCATGCCTGCCAGGCTTCATACCTACACAGTGGAGGGAGGTAAGTGAACAAAAAAAGTGCCTCTGTGCATAGGTACAAGCCCCGGTCAACGCACTCGCTGACCATGGGATGCCCAGCAATGCAAACGGCCCAGGCTATGATAGGCTCATTTATCCTGCCTGCAACTCGCTTTACATTTGCTGTGCGGAAAGGGCCTGACTGTGTCATGGAGAGAAGCACATCTTTCCGTGACATGCCTCTGAAGATGCCAGCCATAGATGCGGGCAAAACATCAGGAGCAAATATTAGCACACCATAGCCACACAACCCCAAAAAACCCACAACAGCCAAGAGCGAATCTGTCCAAAGAACATATGATTCAGAACACAGTTACAGGGGGTGTGGGATAGAGAGAGAATCAGATTGTTTGTCCCCTCAAGAGCTTGGACAATCCTCGAATTAGAGACTCTGGAAGATGAAAGAGACAGCAGTGGCGTAGGAGGTTAAGAGCTCGTGTATCTAATCTGGAGGAACCGGGTTTGATTCCCAGCACTGCCGCCTGAGCTGTGGAGGCTTATCTGGGGAATTCAGATTAGCCTGTGCACTCCCACACACCAACTGGGTGACCTTGGGCTAGTCACAGCTTCTCGGAGCTCTCTCAGCCCCACCCACCTCACAGGGTGTTTGTTGTGAGGGGGGAAGGGCAAGGAGATTGTAAGCCCCTTTGAGTCTCCTGCAGGAGAGAAAGGGGGGATATAAATCCAAACTCTTCTCCTTCTTCTTTCCCCTCCTGCAGACTCAGTTCTACTGCCGAGTTGTTTTTCAGACTCTTGGAGTCAGGTTCTCTTTTGCTTTGTTTTTCTGCGTTCCCCACCAGATTAATTTCTGCTCCTGAACCGTGCCACAGTAGGAAAGACACAGCATACAGCAAACTCTGGTTTTCTTTCTCCCGCGAGACTGGCGTGGGCAAAGCAGCATTTTGAGCCCCGGAGAATGGAATGGAGAGTCACCCGTTGGTGGCAGGTGTTTTAAAGCGCTCCTCCTAACAATCTGCCCACGCCGGTTACGGCAGCAATTGAACGGCTAAATTAAATCTCTGAAGATTAAATTAATGACAGAAATCTAAAATATTAATATATTCTAATTGAATATTCTCCAATAAATTATCTTAGCATTCTCGGCAATTTGGTTCGGCTCGCGGTTCTCCGGGAACTTTCAACTGCATAAATACAGCTATTAAAGCAATTCAGGAAAAGAGGAACTTTTTTCCCCCTGCTCAGACAAGAGAATTCTAAATACAAAGAGGATAAAAAATTTTCTTGCGGATGATTGATTAAATGATAGAGCCCGAGATGGCAGAATCATTAAAGGACAGTTTTCTTTTCAGCCCCACTGGCTACAGCAAGGACACTATAAATTTCCAATAGGGCTGCATACAAGAAAATACAATAGGCATAATTACAGTAGAGTCCTAGATGCAGTTGCAAGAGAAATTCAAACTGTGCTTCATGCTGTAGATGCATTATTTTGTCCATGGTGCTGCGTATCGATGTTTAATGCCCAGCAAGTGTTAGAGTTTGTATGTTCTCCAGTTCTGAATGGTAGAAAACAACAGTTTTTTTAAAAAATAGCAGCAGATTTCAGTTTAGGAACACCCTGCTATGAAATACCATCTCTGAATAGAGCTGTTTCATTCACCAAGGGAGCAATCCTAAGCAGGCTCTCAGAAGTCATTCCCATGTTTTTCAGCGGGGTCACTGAGGAGGGGGCCATGATTGAGAAGAAGAGTTTGGATTTATATCCCTCCTTTCTCTGCTATAAGGAGACTCAAAGGGGCTTACATTCTCTTTTCCCTTCCCCACCCCCCCACAACAAACACCCTGAGAGGTGGGTGGAGCTGAGCAAGCTCCGAAGAACTGTGACTAGCCCAAGGTCACCCAGCTGGCGTGTGTTGGAACGCACAAGCTAATCTGGTTCACCAGATAAGCCTCCACAGCCCAAGTGGCAGAGCGGGGAATCAAACCCTGTTCTTCCAGATCAGAATGCACCTGCTCTTAACCAGCAGAAGGTCCCAGGTTCAGTCTCTGGCATCTCCAATTAAAATGGACCACGCAGTAGGTGGTATGAAAGACCTCTGCGTGAGATCCTGGAGAGCAGCTGCCAGCCTGAGCAGGAAATACGGACCTTGACAGACTGAAGAGGCTCAGTACAAGGCAGTGATGGCGAACTTTTTCAAGACAGAGTGCCCAAACTGCAACCCAAAACCCACTTATTTATCGCAAAGTGCCAACACGGCAATTTAACCTGAATACTGAGGTTTTAGTATAGAAAAAATGGTTGGCTCCAAGGCATGCGTTATTCGGGGGTAAGCTTGATGGTAGTCGGTGGCTTTGCTTTGAAGCAACTGTGCAACGCTTCGAATGGTTGAATCACGACCCTAGGAGGGTTTATTCAGAAGCAAACCCCATTGCCAGCAACCGAGCTTGCTCCCAGGTAAAGGATCACGCTTTCATTCTTCCCATGAAAATCAGTAGGATTTAACAGTGCTTAACAGGGTTACCTACACTGTTTCCCCAAAACTAGGTCTTAGGTTTAATGCTAATAATCTCCCTGAAATAATTACACTATTATCACATGACGAACTCTGTACACGCTTGCCCACAGAGAGGGCTCTGAGTGCCACCTCTGGCACCCGTACCATAGGTTCGCCACCACTGGTATAAGGTAGCTTTATGTGTGTTACTCCCCAGAAAGTGTCTTGAGAAGAGCAGCTTATGCCATTTAAACCAGTTCTGTGGGCTGCAGAGAATGCGCCTTGGCTGGTATGGCTCGCTTGGCCTGTTCCCAAGTATTGAGAGGAGGACCAAATGAGGAGAAGGTAGTCCAGCTGTCATGTGAAGAGCTCTGGGTAGAGAAATACTTGGTGATTTTAGGGATGGAGCCTGGGTTTGGGGAGGGGAGGTCTGGAATCCATGCCCTACGAAGAAAAGCTTAGGGAGCTAGGGATGTTTAGCCTGGAGAAGCAAAGGTTAAGGGGGCACATGATAGCCATGTTTAAATATTTGAAGGGACGCCATGTCGAAGAGGGAGCAAGCTTGTTTTCTGCTGCCTCAGAGACTAGGACACGGAGCAATGGATTCAAGGTGCAGGAAAAGAGATTCCACCTAAACATTAAGAAGAACTTTCTGACTGTCGGGGCTGTTCGACAGTGGAATTCACTGCCTCGGAGAATGGTGGAGTCTCCTTCTTTGGAGGTTTTGGAGATATATTGTATTTTGGAGAAGTATTGGACATTTTGGAAGTGTATTGGAGATGTCTTGTCAAAGGCTTTGGACAAGTCTACATAGGGACCACGAATCACAAAGAACATGAAAGGCATTGCAGACTTATTCAGCTGTAAAAATCAGCAATAGCAGAACACGTGATAAACCAAGCTGGCCAGAGAATGTTGTTTGAAAACACGGAAATTCTGGACCACTCTGCCAGCCACTACGTCAGACTACACAGAGAAGCCACTGAAATCCATAAACACATGGACAACTTCAACAGAAAGGAAGAAGCTATGAAAATGAACAAAATTTGGCTACCAGTACTTAAAAACACTAGAATCAAGACAATGGTTAGTGAACACCACCCAGACACAGGATGTCTCTCTGCAGGAAGCCATTAAATGGATTAAAATGCCAGGCAACTGCTATGCAGATGCACTCAGTAATTGATTGTGCAACTTCAGTGTTAAATATACATGCTAAAATGGGTGGATTCCACTTAACACATGAAAATTACACTTGCAAATTGAACCCTCAACACTTTTAACTAATACAAATTGTTCTTTCTCCCACCCTGGACATTTCACAGGTATATATACTCCACTTGTTTTACTACCATCAGATCCTCTGAAGATGCCAGCCACAGATGCAGGCAAAACGTCAGGAAAAAATGCTGCTGGAACACAGCCAAACGACCCGGAAAACCCACAACACCCTAATGTTAGGGGGAATTCCATTTTTAGCTGTTTTTTAAAAAATAGCCATTGATACATCAATGCATCAAGAATCTGGGACATTCCTTTTATCCAAGCCACCTGAGTTGGTGGTTGTCACAACATCTTATGCTGTCTGATTATACCATATTATTTCAGACAGAAAGGCAGGCAATAAATAAAGTCACTGTTTGCAGAAATGCTGTGACAATCAGTGTCATAAATTAGGTTCGTTTACATGTTTGAGATACTCCTGATCCTTTGCAAAGATCCAATTGGGAGGGAGAAAGAAATAAAAAAAAACACAAGACTGCCACTGCTGACAAAGAAAAAAATGACTGAAAATGGGGGGGAAAAAACACAAAACAAATGAATGCCAAACAAAATGCCAAAAAAAATCCATGATTTTTGGGGGTATTGTCGAAGGCTTTCACGGCCGGAATCACTGGGGTGCTGTGTGGTTTCCGGGCTGTATGGCCGTGTTCTAGCAGCATTCTCTCCTGACGTTTCGCCTGCATCTGTGGCTGGCATCTTCAGAGGATCTGATAGATTTTGGGGGGTGTTTTCAAAATGCCAAAGGATCTCAGGTTTGTGCAACCATTCTGGGAACAACCCAAAGCAGCAATTCTCATGCATATTTATGGTTTGGGAATTTTTGGACACACACTCCTACGCTACTGTGGCAAAAGTACGCCACTAGAATGTGGATCCCAGATGGACTACTAAAAGCAGGGGAACGACTAGTCGAGGGCAACCCGCAGGCGGTAGCTGATGCAGAAGGGCCTGTGGAGGAGGATAGCTCTTTAGCTCTTTTGCTGTTAGAAGCTCATAAAAATGTTTCATAAAAGATACCAAAATCTTGACAAACTTCAAGCTGGAACACTTTTTCATCAGGAGAATCATTAGAAGTGATTTTAGATCATGGTCTCTGGTCGAATGATGAGCACTTCTTCAAATCTACAGTTTTGAGATGAGGCACTTCTATTAAAGATTTTTGCCCTCCACTGACCATCTTTGGAACTGCTTGTGATAACATCCTTTAAAAAAGGGTGACTCTGTTTTTTTTTACACAAGTCATTTAGATAGCCACTGTGGTCTGCTACTCTTGAAAGGGACTCCTAGCATAGATCACTCTGATATTTGTTCCTTGTGTATCATGTTTGATTAGTTAGGGATGTTGGTTAAGGCCATCAGAACAAGAATCTGGTCACCCTTCTAGATGCATTTTTCAAAATTTCCAGTTGTTGAGAGAAGCTGGCAAATGGACTTCCTGAAAGCACTGCAATGAGATGAGTCATTTTTCACCCACTCTCTGTTTCCCCCATTAATTTATGCAGGAGTTTTTGCACACTTTGTGTAGGTAAGAAAAAAGACTATTGAGTACAAGTCTTTGCTGTAGCAAATGCATTTAGCAGTGCAATCCAGTTGAGGGGTAACCAGAGGAGGTGCGCCGAAGGCAGTGCCATGCAGCCTCCAAAAGGGGTTTCAGTGCAGAAGGGAGGGAAAACAAAAAACCCCTCCGCCACCTGTATCGCCCCATATGCCAAATGGGTCTGCAGGTCTGGGGACCGCCGTTCCTGGACTGGAATGCTGGTAGAAGCCATCTAACATAGGGTCCACCCTTGAGAACACCCCAAACCACACTCCACTGCAAGAGTCTGAGCAGAGACCAGCACTGCTGTATGACGGTCCCGGGTTTCAGGTTTCGCTACTGTGGAGCTGACGGACAACCAGCCACCAGTGCCTTTGCCCAGTGGTGGGATTCAAATAATTTAACAACTGGTTGTTTACAAGCACCATTTTATAAACCAGCCTGGACACAGAATATTATTTGAAAACACAGAAATTCTGGACCACTCTGACAATCACTATGTCACACAGAGAAGCCATTGAAATCCACAAGCACATGGACAATTTCAACAGAAAGGAAGAAACCATGAAAATGAACAGAATTTGGCTGCCAGTGTTGAAAAACTCTAGAATCAAGACAGTGACTGATCCACACAAACACAGGACAACTATAGACTATAGCACTCAAAGGGAACAGAGACCAGGATTCTTCTATTCAGATCCATTCACCTATTGACCTTGCTAGCTTCATTGTTACTCCCATGCTACAGACTTCTCTGTGACTCACATGCCAGGCTACTCTATTCAGATGGCCTCACCTTTTCACCTCACAGTATATATACTCCACTTGCTTTCCATTCCTACCATCAGATCCTCTGAAGATGCCAGCCACAGATGCAGGCGAAACGTCAGGAGAGAATGCTGCTAGAACACGGCCATATAGCCCGGAAACCACACAGCACCCCAGTGCAGTTGAATGTTTTCAGGGCTCATGGGAAGGTTGTTTCAGCAAGATGCATTCTCTCACCATGACTAGGAGATAGAGTCACCAGCTCTGGGTTGAGAAATACCTGGAGATTTTGGAGTGGAGCCTGTGTAAGATGGAGTTTGGGGAGAGAAGGAACCTCAGCATAGTATAATGCCATTAAGTCCATCCTCAAAAGCAGCCATATTCTCTATGGAACTCATCTTAGTCGTCTGGAAGAAGAAGAGTTTGGGTTTATACCCCACTTTTCTCAACCTTTAAGCAGTCTCAAAGCATCTTACAACCATCCTGCCTTCCCCCACCACATTGTGGGGGTAGGTGAGGCTGAGAGAGTTCAGACAGAACTGTGACTTGTCCAAGGTCACCCAGCAGGCTTCATGTGTAGGAGCAGGGAACCAAACCCAGTCCACATGAGTCCATGGCTCATGTGGAGGAGTAGGGAATCAAACTTGATTCTCCAGATTACAGTCCACTGCTCTTAACCACGACACCATACTGGCAATCAGTTGTAATAGAAGGAGATCTCCAGGTACCACCTGGAAGTTGGCAACCCTACTAGGAAGACGAATCATGACAAATTTGTGAGTGGGGCGGGGTACACGTTTGAAGACTGCAGTGGATTGTAGAGACCATATTACTCCAGTCTTGTTTCTTCCACACTGGCTTCGAATTTTCTTCCAGCTCCTTTGAAAGTGCTAATATTGACCTTTGAACCCTTTTATGGCCTGTGACCAATAGATCCTAAGGACTGTCTTCCCCAATTGAACCTACTCTGAAGCTAGACAGGCAAGACCGGAGCAAGAAAAAGAAGAGTTGGGGGTTTTTTTACCTGCTTTTCTCAGCCCTTAAGGCAGTGACGGCGAACCTTTTTGAGACCGAGTGCCCAAACTGCAACCCAAAACCCACTTATTTATCACAAAGTGCCAACATGGCAATTTAACCCAAATACTGAGGTTTTAGTTTAGAAAAAAACTGCTGGCTCCAAAGCGCACATTACTCAGGAGTAAGCTTGGTGGTAGTCGGTGGCTTTGCTTTGAAGCAACCGTGCAATGCTTCGAATGGGTGAATCACGGCCCTAGGAGGGTTTAGAAGCAAGCCCCATTGCCAGCAACCGAGCTTACTCCCAGGTAAAGGATTGTGCTTTAGTTCTTCCCATGAAAATCAGTGGGTTTTAACAGTACTTAACAGGGTTACCTATTGCCCCCCCCCCCCACATGACGAACTCTGTGCATGCATGCTCACAGAGAGGGCTCTGAGTGCCACCTCTGGCACCCGTGCCATAGGTTCGCCACCACTGCCTTAAGGAGTCCAAAGGTCGCTTACAATTGCCTTTCCTTTCCACCGCAGACACCGTGTGGGGTAGGAGGGGCTGAGAGAGTTTGAAGAGAACTGTGACTGGCTCAAGGTCACCCAGCAGTCTTTCTGTGTACAAGCAGAGAAACAACCTGGTTCTCCAGATTAGAATCTGTCACTCCTAACCACTACACCACCCTGTCTCTCTTGGTCATGGCACCAAAACTTTGAAACTCCTTCCCCAGGGAAAGCTATCTCTCTCCCTCTATCGACATCTGTTTTCATCAAGAGAAGACTTCTGTATCGTTTTGCATGCCCCCAGTCATGGTTACCATCTTTCCTTCTAATGCTGTTTCTTTGTGTGTGTTTTAATGAAATCACTTCATAATTTCAACTGTGTTTTAATGGCTGAAATGTTTTAATGTTTTTACGTTCACTGCCTGGTGGGCCCTAGTTGGGTAGAAAGATGGAATAAAAATATTCTACACGAAGACAGGAAAAGAAATATAGTACAGGTTACAGAGTGGCACAGAATTCTACTTTAAAAACCAGAGTATCCACAGAGCAAAGCTCTGGCAGTGACCCTAAGTCCATCTATCAAAATGCCCATTCTGAAAATCCCTCCGCAACAGCACAGGTGAACTTTTTAGCACTGAGCCAAACAAGGCTGAATCAAACAAGACACTCTCCACACGGACAATCTCTCAATTGCAAACAGCATGGGATTCCCCAGTGGTATTCCAGAGCAAACATTTTGGACTCCACGCAGTCATTTTTGCCGGCATCATTCTTCCGAGCTTGCAGGCTGTGTCACAGAAACAGGTGGGCATCAGGTGCCGTTTAAAATGGATAGAGAAATTTCAGACCACAATTCAGAAACGCTGCGGGCCCTGTGCTCTCTGTGTGTGCAGTTGCTGTGGCTACAAGAAAAAGCTTCTCACAAGCACGTGTTCACTTCAGAAAAATAAAACAAAAACAAATTGTCCAGAATACCTCTTTTAACCTCGGCATGTCAGTGCTGTCTTGTCCCAAACTAAAGGACAAGTATTGGGGGAACGCAAACCATTCGAGAATATACACTAATTGCCTGAGCCAAAGGAGATGCATTTTGTAAGAACAGTCCTCCCACCCATGGACCAGCCACACTCTTTTCACACCTGCACAAAATTGTGTTAGGGAGAGCCAGAATGCATCTGTTTACTGTGGCAACCTGGCCAATGTTCCCACACCTGACCCAGGTGCACGCTGTTAACTGGTTGGGTAGAATGAGCATAGAGGCATATCCAAATGCACATCCTGAAATAGAATGTAGCATGGATGGATGCCACCACTTGGGGCAATTTGATAGAAGAAGAAGAAGAAGAAGAAGAAGAAGAAGAAGAAGAAGAAGAAGAAGAAGAAGAAGAAGAAGAAGAAGAAGAAGAAGAAGAAGAAGAAGAAGAAGAAGAAGAAGAAGAAGAAGAAGAAGAAGAAGAAGAAGAAGAAGAAGAAGAAGAAGGTGACGACTTTATTTACGGTCAATGACCAAATATTATAACAATAGGAAAGAAATGATACAAACCAGGTTCTTCAACCTTTTTGAGTCCATGAACACGTTTGGAATTTTGACACGGGTTGAACAGAACATGTCTGCTGCAGGTGGCAGAGCCAACCACAAAATGGTTGACAAAGGCAATACCGCCAACCACTAATGTTAGGATATGAGGTCATATATAACGCAAATAGTAACTCATCAATATTTGAGAAAGGAGCTGTGTTTAACAGAATGCCTTTTAACATGACCATATTGTTTTTAAAAAATTTCTCTTGCTGGCAGGGGATGATGGGAACTGTAGTCCATAACATCTGGAGGGCCGCGAGTTTGACACCATTGCTGTAAGCAATTTTAGATCCCCATGGAGGTGGGGTGGGGAAACAGAATATAAATGCAACCCTTTTTTCCATCAATGAAAACTGAACCACATGAAAATCTAGTCCAGAGAACTCTTCCATACATACATCCACACTGCAATATTTTATTCAGGAAATGATTTGCTCTGAACATTCTGAAAACCAATTTGGACTCTGGGTTAGGTCTGAATTAGAACCTAAGCCTGTGATGGCGAACCTTTGGCACTCCAGATGTTATGAACTACAATTCCCATCAGCCCCTACCACCAGCCAATTGGCCATGCTGGCAGGGGCTGATGGGAATTGTAGTCCATAACATCTGGAGTGCCAAAGTTTTGCCACCACTGACCTAGGCTCTAGTGCAGGAGTCTCATGGCTCAGTACCCTGGAGAGCACCATTTCCACCCTTCTTTTGCTTCCCTTTGGATTTCCTGACAGCCATGCTTCCTGCTGGTGTGTGAACACGCCATGAGAAGTGCAGCAGGCTGTTGAGACAAGATGACTGTGGATAGAATGAAATCCTACGTAGCTTTGACTGTTAGCTTATTCTTTGCTATAATATACCTCCTAGTTTCCGAGGGGGCTTGGCTAGTGTTTCCTGCCCCCAGCTCTCTTGGAGTTCTGCCCATGGTCTTAGCCTTGACCCTGAGAAAGTCATAACTCTGGTTCCTCCTCTTCCAATCATGGGACTTTGGTGACACATGACTTACTGTCACATGCTTGTAGCTCAGTGGGTTACATGCTCCAAGAGTCACAGACTGGGAGGGGTTGAAGAACTCTGTCCACACTGTTGTCACATCAGGTACACCCAACAGTAATGTCAATACGTTTGAATTCAGTTCAGTTAGTATTAGGATATATGACAGAAATCAGGGTTGCTAAGCAGAGACGAGCAATGGCAAACTCTGTTCGTCTCTTGCTGGAAACCTTGAGAATCAGCATGGTGTAGCTGTTAAGAGCAGGTGGATGTGTTTCTACACTCCTACATTTCTGTTGGGTGACCTTGGGCGCATCACTGTTCTTTGGACCTCTCTCAGCCCCACCTAGCTCACAAGGTGTCTGTTGTGGGGAGAGGAAGGGAAAGGAGTTTGGAAGCCCCCTTGAGTCTCCTTACAGGAGAGATAGGTGGGATACAAATCCAGACTCTTCTTCTTCTTCTTCTTCTATAGGTGGCCACAAGTTGACTGCAACTGGACAGCACTTACTGCCATCAATAATAAGCAAATTCTGGGCAGGTAGAGAGATTCCAATTCGCAGAGTCAGCTGAGGAGTCTTGCAAGAACAACCCTGCACTTGGTTTCATTCACCATTTCCCCCCTTAAGAATGAAATACTTTAATGAACAGAGAAGTACAGCTTATTCCACTAAAATGGGAGAGGGGTTGTACTTGAGTCTTATGTGGGTCTTATCCTTTTTTGATTCACCTCTGCAAGGCCTCAAACTTCATGCAGGCGCAGGTTTGCTAAAAATACTGACAAGCAGCTAATCAAGTTCCCATAAAATGGAACTTTCTCTGTCCACAATAGAAAGCCGGATGAGGAGGAGGGAGCCAGAACAGATTTGCCCATGAATTTCAAATGAGCTTGACCTATAAAAATGGCAACACAATCCCACCAGCTGCATGGAAAAGCAGACAGACCGATGCCCATTTTAAACCAATTCTTCAACAGCACAGTTTATTGATTTTAACACTGTACCTTTGGGAGAGCTGGGATACATGCAAAGAGCTGTTACTGGTGGTCTTAACAGATGCAGATGTGTTTTCCTACTGAATTTCACATACATGAAAAATGGGAATTCAGAGGCTCCCTGGACCAAAAGGAAGATGGGTGGGGGGGAGGGGAAGGTGTGTCTGGAAGCCTTATCAAAAACTCAGAGAGGCAGCCTGGCTCCAGGTGGTTTTCCTTCCAAGTATTCCAGTCTCTCTCTCTCTCTCCGTTTCCAACACCATCTAAACCAGGGGTGTCCAACTCTGGCACCCCAGATGTTCATGGACTACGATTTCCATCAGTCACGCTGGCAGAAGCTGATGGGAATCGTAGTCCATGAACATCTGGGACGCCAGAGTTGGACACCCATGATCTAAACTTAGGGTTGTTTTCAGGTGGGACCTGAAGATCTCCCAGAATTACAATTCATCTCCAGACTACTAAGATCAGTTCCCCTGAACCAGAGGTGTATTTAGGGAAAATGTAGCCCGGTGCAAAATCTGAGTTTTCTTTTTAAAAAAAACACCATATGGGCAGCAGCCTTCCCTCACCACGACCAAACTTTTTATGCACCAGGTCTTGAAGTCAGTGTATGGGCTTGGGGGGAAGGAGGAAGGGTGTGGGGGTGATTTTCTGCCCCACACGTGACTAAATGGCCACAACCCAGGGGCATTTGTCCTCACATGTCCCCCTGAGTGGTACGCCTTTGCCCTGATTACAAGCGGCTGTACTGGAGAATGAATCTACATTATTATATCGAGCTGGGGTTTACCCTCTCAAATCCTGCTTTCCTAGGATCTTTACCCCCCTCCAAATTTTCAGTAATTTTCCAACAGGGAATCTTCTGGAAAATATCTGTGCATGCACAGGCCTTGTTGTCTTGGGGGGGGGGTTAACTTGCCCCCTTTTAAAGTTTTCAGTTTATTCTGCCCGACTGGAGGGTCCCTCAAGTTTGCACAATCATTTGTTTTTGCTGACAGAGGCTCCAGATTGAGTAATATTTGACTACTGGAATATAAGATGATGATGATGATAATGATGATGATGATGATGATGATGATGATCCGCAATCTGTGTGCTCTTCAAGCTCTTTTTAGCGATTACAATTATTCAGTGCTTGATGGGAATGATGGACAGCTAGACAAAGAGGAAGAGTTAATTTGTATCACCTGCATATTTCTCTACCTTTAAGGAATCTCAAAGTGGCTTACAACTGCCTTCCCTTCTTCTCCCCACAACAGATACCTTGTGAGGTAGGTGGGGATGAGAAAACCCAAGGTCATCCAGCAGGGTACATGTAAAGAAGTGGGGAATCAAAGCTGGTTCACTATTCTTAACCACCACACCATGCTGGTTCCACACTTTGAGGCCATACGAAGCCTCAAAGGAGACAAAATCTTCAGAGTTTTCTCCCTTCCCATTTATTCAACTTTGAAATAACTGCACTTGGAGCCCACTTTCTGACTTTGATGCCAGCGTTTCCCTTTTAGACGTTCGATGAATGGATGATTTATCTCCATCAAGTCAAGATCCCTGTCAAATCGTGCGACGCCACATTAGGATTCATGAATCTGAATTTTTCTCACGTCATATACAGTCAAATTAAAAGAAACAAACCCCCGCTTCTCTTCTTCAGCATGCAGATGCATCTTATTTTGATAAACAACTGAAATGTACTAACATAAAAAAAATGAACTAAGCACCATGGCTGAGTGGGTCAATAATAAATAACATGGTAACAAGAAACAGAATTCTAACAAAAGGTAAAGGTAGTGAAAGCACCGGGTCACCACTGACCCAGGGGAGATTTTACACCATGACATTTACTAGGGAGACTATGTTTACAGGGTGGTTTGCCATTGCCTGTCCCAGTCATCTATAGTTTGCCTTCAGCAAGCTGGGTACTCATTTTACTGACCTCAGAAGGATGGAAGGCTGACTCAACCTTGAGATAGCTGCCTGAAACCAACTGCTGGGATTGAACTCCTCTCCTAAACAGAGCTCGGGCCACAGTACTGCAGCTAACCACTCTGCACCTCTCAAAATGTTCATGCTAGTCCAAAAAAATCCTCACACCCACATATTTTCTCCCTCCATTCCTGGTTTTATTTCAAATATCTGAAAATGTTAAATCTTATGGGAACCCTATTAAACCCTATGGGAAATTTTGAGGGGACTCTTGGGAGGTTAAAGCAGAGCCACCGAATTTGCAGCATGGCTTCAGCTGACTCTCCTTAGAAGCACCCCATATTTGGTAAAGACTAGGTCAGGGGGTCCAAGTTTATTGGCCCCAAAGAGTGTCCCATTCATTCTCCAATGGAGAAAAATGCCCCCTTTCCAACGATACTAGACCCCCTGACCCAAACTTCACCAAATTTTTAAGGAGAATCACCAACAGTTATACTGAAATTTGGTCACTCAACCTCAAACGACTCCCCCTCCGCCCCAAGCCACACAAATATTGCTAAATAGTTTCATTGTGCTGGGAAAATTTTATCTCCATGATTCTCAGATCTGATATAACTCAATGTTATATCAATGTTAGATCTTTGTGGGGTTCCGTTTTTCGTGACAGACACATACAATCTTCAGCATAGCTACCGGTGACTCTCCTTAAGTCAGGGGAACTGATTTTATGGTCCTGCATTTTTTCCCCCTCTGTTTGGAGGACCATAAAATCAGGCCCTCTGACCCACTCTTCACCAAATGTGGCGATTCACGCAATGAGAGCCACCAGCCGCTATGCTGCAGATTTGGTGCCTCTACCTTAAAAAAACATGATCCCCAGTACCACAGCAGTCGCAAAATGTAAATTTTCAGATGTAATTTATGTTATCAACACCGCACGCACCTTGAAGGGATTTAACAAACCACTTTTCGCTTCCGAGTGTCATGCGCTTAGTGAGGCAATGGCTAATCAGTATGGAGCAGGTAATGACAGCATTCATTTAAATCCAGGGAAGGACTCGGGAAGCATTGTTCCCTGACAAGGCATGCAAATGACGCACCCTCATTTGGTCCAATTATTTTCTGAAAATTTCGCACAATTATGTCGCAATTTTCTTTCGGAGGACAACTCGACAAAAACGTCCGCCAGTGGCTTTTTTACCTTTCCCTTTGTTTGTTTTACATAATATTTGTTTTCACTTCCCAAGCGGAAAGCCTCACGTATGCAAAATACATGGTGTGGGCTTGTATTGCTTCACTTGATACGGTGAGTGACGGCAAACATATCCGTATATACCCAGTGTCAGTCAAGCGTTCCTGTTTTATCTCCCCTGTGTGTTTCAAGCCACGGCGATAAGCTGCCTACCCCTTCCAATTACACCCATTGGCTATGCTGATAGGATGTCAAGGAATGATCGCAAACGTTCTCATTGGACGAGAAGAGAATAATAGCTAAGCATAGATTTTTGACCACAGACACAACTCCAGCATGGAGACAGAACTGATTGACTGATGCTATGAGGGTGGGGTCGACAGATGTGGGGATGGGCAACTGCCTCTCTCTGGGAAAGGATCAGAAGTGGCGTAGTGGCTAAGAGCAGTGGCTAAGAGCAGGTGCACTCTGATCTGGAGGAACCGGGTTTGATTCCCAGCTCTGCCGCTTGAGTTGTGGAGGCTTATCTGGGGAATTCAGATTAGCCTGTGCACTCCCACACATGCCAGCTGGGTGACCTTGGGCTAGTCACAGCTTTTCGGGGCTCTCTCAGCTCCACCCACTTCACAGGGTGTTTGTTGTGAGGGGGGAAGGGCAAGGAGATTGTAAGCCCGCTTGAATCTCCTGCAGGAGAGAAAGGGGGATATAAATCCAAATTCTTCTTCTTCTTTAGTTCAGAAACATGTCAAGGCAACATATAGAGTGCATACGCATCATAGCCCTTGCTAGCATACCCTCTGGCCTTCACTTAGCTTGGATCAGAGAGCAGAATTTCAGATTAGTCATGGGCATAGAGTGACTGCGTAAATTGAGGACATGCCAGAAAACTCTCCTCTGCATGGTGGCTCAAAGTTAAAAGAACAAAAGAACTACAAGGGGGATATAGTTACTAAGGAGCAGGTTCACACCTGCTGACTTGACCATCACCAATGAGAGATGGCTTTGAACCTTGTAATGGAGCTTAGATGTAAAGGATAAGAATGAACACAGGGACAGAGAAATAATTGAATCACACATCTCTAAACTCCTTCAGTCTCTGCCTGATCTGCCCACTGGGTGAAGCCAGCCCTGCTGCCTTCCAGTAGCAAAACATACACAAATACACAATGTACCCAAATGGAAGAAGAAGAAGAAGAAGAAGAAGAAGAAGAAGAAGAAGAAGAAGAAGAAGAAGAAGAAGAAGAAGAAGAAGAAGAAGAAGAAGAAGAAGAAGAAGAAGAAGAAGAAGAAGAAGAAGAAGAAGAAGAGGAGTTTGGATTTATATCCCCCCTTTCTCTCCTGCAGGAGACTCAAAGGGGCTTACAATCTCCTTGCCCTTCCCCCCTCACAACAAATACCCTGTGAGGTAGGTGGGGCTGAGAGAGCTCCGAGAAGCTGTGACTAGCCCAAGGTCACCCAGCCGGTGTGTGTGGGAGTGCACAGGCTAATCTGAATTCCCCAGATAAGCCTCCATAGCTCAGGTGGCAGAGCTGGGAATCAAACCCGGTTCCTCCAGATTAGATACACGAGCTCTTAACTTCCTACGCCACTGCTGTTCCTGCCCAGTATGGTAGAAGGGCCCAGTATGGTAGATGTGTCTGGTTATAATTGGTTGTGCATTCTGGAAACTTGGCACCAAAAGAGGACTGCCAGCTCTATTGATGCCACATGTAAGAGATCAGTCAGGAGGACCCAGCCTTTCCAAGCTTGTGGGCAGATTTGGAATTCGAACACAACATGGTGGGAAAAGTGACACAATGGCTGCCACAAAATGGCTGCTGATACAGCCAACCATCAAATGACTGCCACAGTTTTATTTCAGTAATTGCAGTGTGGTGACAGCTGCTGCCAAAGCAATATTTAAAAAATTTGCACAGCCATTCAACTCTCCAACAGTCAATCAGAAGCTTTGCTGGGCAAAGCCTTTACCTGGCCCAACCCCCATGTCCTAAAATACTTGGAGGGTAGCAGAAAAAGGTGTCTGTGGGTGCCAGGGAGACCCTGAGATCAGTGGATACAGCTTTTCTGAGCATATCCATCTGTCACTGTACTGAAATTCCGTACTATGAATGCACTTCTGGAATAAGCTGGTATCAAAATACGGCTGTTCATTTTGAATGACAAACGTTCTCCTCACAAAGACGGCAGACCTTCTCGTGACTCAGGGCAGGATCAGCAAGAGTCCCCCGAAGACAAGGACTCATCCACAGATTTTTGGAAAACGCACACCACGCCATCAGACCAGCAAATCAATGCCGCGCATCAATTATTCAAGACGATTCCACTCACCCGGACCAGCTGCTGAGGAAAAGGCCCTCTCGAGTTTTCAGGCACATTGATTGGTGGGATGACCCAGTCTCGTTTTTGCCGCCTCAGCCCATGAGAATTCTGATGATGGCGCCACGGCAGGAGGACGTCGCTGGGCGGTTGGAGGAAATCTGCCGACACGTTCCTCTTTCCTTTCTGCTGATTTGAAAAGGGGGGAGAAAAAAATTTAAGTCGGTGGTTTTTTTGCTTCATTTCTTGCCAGCAACGACGACAAGACAGTTCTGTTTTTCTCTCCAACACATGGGGGGGGGGGGGAAATCACTCATCGGGTCCGCTGCTATTTTGCAGCTCGTTTCAGGCTGAGGAATAGCTGCGGAAAAGTTATTGTTAATACAGCGAAGCAAACATTTCTGCATTAGCAAAGCGCGCGGCTCTTTTATTGACATCTTTTGCCACAGCTTCATTTTTAACGACGTACGGAGCTGTCATTAGACAATCCAGCTTTCTCCCAGGACAGATTGTCTTCATTATACCAACGGCAGGAAGCTTTATCAGCCCCTCGGAGGATGAAATCTGCAGATTTCTAATAAATATAATCCATCACAGGGACCAAACAAAAACAACTCACAAAATTCATCCGCCCCAGTCCCAGAGTGTTAGACTCCTCACTGGCCCAGAATGTTAAAAAGTCCTTTTTTTTCCCTGTAGCCTTTGCAGAAATGGATACATTTATTTACTCCCTTTATTTATAGCCCAGCTTCTTCTCTGCGACCAAAAGCAGGTTACACGAGGTAAAACGACGCAATTCAGTAGCATTTGGGACAGAAGCTTGTTGAAGGGGATCCCTCATAGGATGGCTCTCCGAACAAGCAGGCTCCAAAATGGGTTGACCTGTAACTCAGATCACTACTCCAAATGGATTCCACTTAATACTAAGAGCCAGGGTGGTGTAGTGGTTGAGAGCAGGTGGATTCTAATCTGGAGAACTGGGTTTGATTCCCCACTCCTCCACATGAGTGGTGGAGGCTTCTCTGCTGAACCAGATGTGTTTTCGCACTCCTACATTCCTGCTGAGTGATCCTGCGCTAGTCACAGTTCTCTCAGAACTCTCTCAGCCCCACCTACCTCACAGGGCGATTCCGCACATGAGTAAAATAGGTTCGACCCAGTTCCCTGAGAAGGGCACTGACCTAGGTCGAAGCCATTGTTGTTCCCCACTGCAACCAGCTTGATCCCAGCTCGGAGGGCGGAATCATCCTGTGCCTCTTTGCCGCTCCATTCCGATTGGCTACTGTTCTACAGCCATGTTCCGTCTGTCCCCACACACGTTATAAAAAAAACTGCCACAGGAATGGAGGGACAAAGGTGGCATTTTTTGATTGGCCAGCTGTACGCATGCCCGAAACACTCAGCTGTGATTGGCTGAATGGGGGACTCCTGGCACCAGAGATTCCACACTTTACTGGAATCGAGCTGAGTTCGAGCATGGTTCCCTGAAAAAGTAGGAGTTCCCAATTGGAGTCAGAAATTTGACGGCTACATGGGGCGAAGCTGGTACAAAACCACATCGATCCCAGTGGTTGTGCGGAGCACTTAGGTCAAACGCAGCTCGAACTTAGGTTGATAACTCAAGTGCGGAATCGACCTATGAGTGTTCGTTGTGGGGATAGGAAGGGAAAGGAGTTTGTAAGCCTAGAGTCTCCTTACAGGACAGAAAAGTGGGGTATAAATCCAAACTTTTCTTCTTCATCTAGTAGAAAAGGAATGGCACACTTATATAAATATATATAATGATGACCAATGTAACTGTAGCCAAGTATTGACATCATTGTCCTGACCTAAATGTCCCAGGCTAACCTGATCTCACCGGCTGTCAGACACAAAGCAAGGTTGGCCATGGGTAGTACTAAGATGGAAGACCCACCATGAAAATCCAGGGCTGCTACACAGAGGCAGGCAAACCACTTCTGACCCTTGCCTTGAAAACCGCAAGGGATGCAGAAAGTAGCCAGGGGCAGCTTTTTCTCCGTTAGCCACAATATTACATTTCTGAACTACCAATGACATTACTGGGAAATAGTGTGATGTAGGGTGCTGTGTGGTTTCCGGGCTGTATGGCCATGTTCTAGCAGCATTCCCTCCTGACGTTTCGCCTGCATCTGTGGCTGGCATCTTCAGAGGATCTGATAGTAGGAAAGGAAAGCAAGTGGAGTATATATACTGTGAGGTCAATAGGTGAGGCCATCTGAATAGAAGTAGCTTGGTATGTGAGTCACAAAGAAGTCTGCAGCCTGGGAGTAACAATGAAGATAGCAAGGTCAATAGGTGAAATGCATCTGAATAGAAGTGTCCTGGTCTTTGTTTCCTTTGATTGCTATTGTCTATAGTTGTCCTGTGTTTGTGTGGAGATGATTAGTCAGGAGAGAATGCTGCTAGAACACGGCCATACAGCCCGGAAACCACACAGCACCCCAGTGATTCCGGCCGTGAAAGCCTTTGACAATAGTGTGATGTAGGTTTTCCAGGCTGGGCAGTCGTGGTCCAGTCGTTTTTGCTCCCGACATTTCCCCTGCATCAATGGCATCTCCAGAGCTACGTCATGGTAAGACATATTTTTCTCAGTGGCACACTGCAGAATGATTTGTGGTGGGGTATTGTGCCATGGAAAGAAACACATCGCGCCGCGATATGCCTCTGAAGATGTCAGCCGCAGATGCAGACAAAATGTCAGGAACAAAACCGACCTGACCACGGTCGCACAGGAAAACCTACGACACCCTGAAAGCTTTTGACAACGCATTGTTGGGGAACAGGGTCAGAACAGATGAAAGGAAAAATTATCCTGAGGAATTTACTACCAGGGGAGGTAGTGATGGTTGCAAGCATAGACAGCATTAAAAGAGGGCTGATGAGATTTGTGGAGGAGAGGTCCATCAATGACAGTTAGCCACGGTAATGGAGGAAGCTTTCATATATGTAGGCAACAACCTCTCAATACCAGTGGTGGGAGCCTGCAGGAAGGAAGGGCACAGAACCCTGCCGTCTGGGGTCTTGTTAGATGTGGGAGAGTTCCCTTCAGTTCTCCTCATAAGCCTTTTCTGATAAACTATTAGCTGACCATGGCGTTAACATAAGGTGACCAGACGTCCCGCTTTTGGTGGGACAGTCACGCTTCTGAGCAATTTGTCCCGCGTCCCGCGGGGTTTTTTAATTCTCCAGATTTTTTTAAAGCTGCCGCACTGCCTTCTGGGGCGCTCCCCGGTTTCCCGCCCTGTGACAGAGCAGGAAACTGGGGAGCGCCGCAAAAGGCAACGCTGCTCCCCTGTAACAGGGCGGGAAACCAGGGAGCGCCGCAAAAGGCAGTGCGCTCCTGCGGCCGCGCGCACGCGCCTGTCCCGTGTTACAAAGGTGAAAATCTGGTCACCTTACGTAAACAGGCACTTGAACTGCTGAAAACTCCTGCCTTCCTCTTCCCCCTCTTACTTTAACCTGATCCTGCCTATGTACACTTGTGGAAGAAAGTCCCACCACGTTCACTAGGGATTGTTTTCAGCTAGGTTGTTTTCAGCTCTAACGTGACACCACAAAGATGAGTTTGGTCTCCGGTGCAAAAACGGCAGGCACAAAAACATAGAGGGAAAAAAAAACCATTTTAAAGCTATGAAGAGAAGAACTTCTGGGTAAACTCAGAATACTTCTGAGTATAATTAGTGTAGCTCAAATCTGAGGTAGTAATTAGCAGCGTGCAGCAATAGCTCTGGTTCTTGTGACTGGTAAGCAGTATGAAAAAGCAGGATTGGCCTGGCTTGGCATCTGAATGAAGAAGCAAAGACTCCCTTGCCTCTGGCTGGACAGGTGAGCTTCATGGTACGGCCTTAGAACAGCAGGCCTCAGCCTTCTAGGGACCTGACACAAAGTGCATAACCATAAAATGGCGGCCACAGGAAGAAGCAAAGCCAACTATAAAAGATCATGTAATATACTATATTATATTATATTAATATAATAGTAACTGTGTATTGTCAGAGGCTTTCCTGGCTGGTATCAGCTGGCTGTTGTGGGTTTTCCAGGCTGCGTGACCATGGTCTGGTAGTTTTTACTTCTAACTTTTCACCAGCATGGCTGGCATCTCCAGTGGCATGTCTCACTAGCGCTGAGAGAAACACGTCCTATTGTGACACGTCTCTCAAGATGCCAACCACAGGTGCAGGTGAGACGTTATTAGCAAAAACTACTAGAACACAGCCACACAATCCGGGAAATCCATTACAGCCAGATAATAGTAACTCTTCAAAAATTCAGGCAGAAGTTCTGTTTAACACTATGGCATTTAATCGGCGAAGACAAGCCAATCTCTAGTAGTCAAACAAAAGCCCTGCTGGGCCACAGCCCCAACTGGCCCAGATTACTCTCTAAAAGCACTTGTTGGGCATCAAGACAGGTGTTGGATGGTGCCATGGTACCTGTGGGCACCACACTGGTGACCCCTGCCTTATAGGAATTGAAAGGATTAGGGATATGGATCCTTGGACCTTAGAAACATAAAATCATAGAGTAGGAAGAGACCCCAAGGGCCATCGTCCAAGTCATGCAGGGACACACAATCAAAACCTTAAAACAGGCTATAAACAACCCCGGCTAACAGCTGTTCTTTATCTCTGATTCATTTCTATTTCCATTTCAAATCTTCACCCTGACTCTGGGGCTCTCCATCTTAGCTCAAGCTCCCTACTTGCTCCGCACAGGCGTAGCTTCGATATTGTCTCCCAATGTTCCTGGAAGGTAGGGCAAACTTCTTACAGAACTGAGTTTAAATGACAGTCATTTGCCTGAGTTTATTCCAGACGGCTGATAGCTGAGGTTTGGTAATGGATCTCCTTGGTGCAAGCCAGAGATGCAGTCCGTCCGACCATGGCATCTCTAGGTTTGCAGGGCCTTCTTATGTAAAAAGCGCTCGTACAAACTGTTCAGCTCTTGTGGAACGTGCTTTCTTTCTTCTCATTAGCAAGAGAGATCATTAATGTGGGTGGGTATCCAGAAGTCACTAACCTGGATAGTTTTAAAAGGGACAGATTTATGGAGGAGAAGTCGATCTATGGCTACCAATCTTGATCCTCTTTGATCTGAGATTGCAAATGCCTTAGCAGACCAGGTGCTCGGGAGCCACAGCCGCAGAAGGCCATTGCTTTCACATCCTGCATGTGAGCTCCCAATGGCACCTGGTGGACCACTGCGAGTAGCAGAGCTGGACTAGATGGACTCTGGTCTGATCCAGCTGGCTTGTTCTTATGTTCTTATGTTCTTAGGTGCAGAATGCGTTTATGTATCCACAATGAGACCTTAAACACAACCCACCCTTGCTGAGGGAAACTGACTGCTTTTAAACATCAGCTTGCAATTCCCAACTGGGGGATCTTTGGCGAGCCGAGGTTTGGCTCAGTTTTAGATAATTGGCATACAAGAAAGAGGGTCAAATGAGGAAGGGGCAGTCAAATAATTTCGCACGTTGGCAAGTTTTCACAGGGGAATGAAGCAAAACTCAAGAGAGACTCAAGAATTAGCATGAATCACAAAGCTCCTGGGATCCTGAAATAATTAGCATCGGCTCAACAAGGCCCTGGTCGTTTCATTTATTTGGAAATCTTTGTTGGCAAGTGAGCGGAACGAGACTCCTGGTCACTCCTAATGAGGTTTTCCAAACATGAGAACAGATAGCTAACGGGATTTTGAGGGTGACTATTTGCATGTCAGGTAATATGCCAAGTTGGACCTTTTCCAAATGGTCTTCTCACACCCTTCCATCATGTGCTTCCCATCCCATAGAGCAGTGGCTCTCAACCTGTGGGTCATGACCCCTTTGGAGGTCAAACGACCCTTTCGCAGGGGTCGCCTAAGACTCTCTGCATCAGTGTTCTCCATCTGTAAAATGGATAAATATTAGGGTTGGGGTCACCACAACATGAGGAACTGTATTACAGGGTTGCGGCATTAGGAAGGTTGAGAACCACTGCCATAGAGGTGCAAGAGAGATATGTGATTGCACATTTATCAACAAGGTTGTGGTTAGTGGCATCAAAGGGAGAGGGGGGCAGTTGGCTTGATGGCTAAGGACTAGGATATCTTCATAAAAGATAAATGTAGTCCCCCTTTTCAAACACCAGATCATTACTGACCTATGGGGTGATGCAATATCATTACTAGGCAGACTTTGTCAGCAAAGTCCCCGTAAATGAAGCCAGGGGGGCGGAGTCACCCGCACCCCTTCTCCCCACTGTCCATCTTGTCATTAAAGTTGTTTTAACACCTTTTTGCACACAGGCCTGCAAACTGAGAGGGAGGAGCCAGGTAGGATTACATATTTACCTCTAGAAACACAAAGGCAACTCTAGGGAGAGTGGGTCACCCCCTCCGCCAGCAAGGCAGAGACTCCCAAGTCACTGCATTTTCCTTGGACTCCAAGCGGAGCCAGTGAGTGTGAAACAATACCAGCTTTCACCTTACGCTACACTTAGCAGTAACCAGTCCAGCCAGCTGGCAGCTCTGCCCTTCCAGCCAACGTGCCTTTGATATTAGTCAGCCCCTGGCTACAGAGACATCTGGATGTTATTATCCAGCCGAGCGTATCACCAGCCCATTTACATAATATACTATCAGATTTTGTGTACCAGCTTAACGGGGCCTTTTTGGATTGCGCCACCGTTCAGGAGGGAAATAAGCTGCCGTTCAGAGCAGAGGAGACGGCGTCGCTCGATAGGCATCCTTTAACGATGACATTAAAATGTTATCAGTTTTGGTCGGGTCTCGCAGATCCATTCGGCTTTCCTTTGGGGGCAGACAGCCTGGCACGGATTCAAGTGATTCCTCCACCAGCGGAGGGCTTCTTAACAGATCGGATCCATGGTATTCAACACGTCAGCTCCAGAAAGCAAAGCAATTCCTGTTCTCCACAATAATATATTGCTCTTGCTACCTGAATCAGTAATCACTGTGACATAACGAGGTTCTGATTCCCCAATATCAGTGTCGTTCCTGACATGTTTGTTTCTCAGCCTGCCAATCTTAACCGTTTTCACTTCTTTTTATACTTTTCAATAGCATACTTTGGAGAAGGGACACGTGGAGCTCCTGGGCTTTGGAGAGGACTTTTTGGCTCTGTAATTCTGTAAAACAAAGCCCTGAATAAGCCCTGTCGCTAAGAGAAGTCTGAGGTGCTTATTCATGAGGAAGGGGTCCAAGCCAGCTAAACAAAGTCGCAGGAAAAAAGGATGCAACAGGTCAAGGGACAGTTTTGTGTGTCAAGCTGGCATCCTTTTAACCAACGGATCTTCTCGTGAGTAAAAATTAAGGGTATCTGTGATCCTGCCATGGGGCCATTGGACAACACTAACAGAAGCAGGAAGGCCCTCTTTAATGGTGGACTGTGACCAAGTTTAAACTCTGCTTAGTTTGGTGATACATAGGGCTGCAATCACCAGCCCATTGGTACAGCTGGCCAATCAAAAAACGCCACCTTCATCCCTCCATTCCTGTGGCAGTTTTTTAATAACGTGTGTGGGGATAGACTGAACATGGCTGTAGAACAGTAGCCAATCAGAACGGAGTGGCGAAGAGGCACAGGATGATTCCACCTTCTGAGCTGGAATCAAGCTGGTTGCAGTGGGGAACAACAGTGGCTTTGACCTAGGTTAGCACCCTTCTCAGGGAACTGGGTCGAACCTATTTTACTTGTGTGCGGAATCGCCCCTTGATTCACTCCAGCTCCACTGAAAGGATTTCCAAGAACCCCCCCCTCCCCCCCCCCACACACAGCTACTAGCAGGGGAAGGTGGGGCAGGGTTGCCAGATCCAGATTGGGAAACCCCTTGAGATTTGGGGATGAGCCTGGGGGGGGGGGACGACAGGGACCTTAGTGGGGCACGATGCCATAGAGCCCACCCTCCAAACCAGCCATTCTCTCCAGGTGAACTGAGTTCTGCACTCTGGAGCTGAATTGTAATTCTAGGGGATCCTCAGGTTCTATTGGAAGCCGGCCTCTTTTCCCATTGATGCTAATCCTTTATCTGTGTTAGGATCCTGTTACCACCCCAGATCATCCCACCCCAAACCCAGGAAACACTTCTTCACACAACGTGTGATTGGTGTTTGGAATATGCTGCCACAGGAGGTGGTGATGGCCACTAACCTGGATAGTTTTAAAAAGGGCTTGGACAGATTGATGGAGGAGAAGTCGATCTATGGCTACCAATCTTGATCCTTCTTGATCTCAGATTGCAAATGCCTTAGCAGACCAGGTGCTCAGGAGCAGCAACAGCAGAAGGCCATTGCTTTCACCTCCTGCACGTGAGCTCCCAAAGGCACCTGGTGGGCCACTGCGAGTAGCAGAGTGCTGGACTAGATGGACTCTGGTCTGATCCAGCAGGCCAGTTCTTATGTTCTTATGTTCTGGTCGTCCTATTATGGCTACCTATCAGCCATATTTACAAATACTTGCAAGCTCCGCGACAAATTTAATCAAAGGGCGCTTCTCATCACGTCCCATTAGCATCAAAACACAAACTGCTATTCAGGAGCGATTTGTGTCAAAGTGCCCTGAAAAAAAAAAAAGGAAGAAGTATTATAGCAGTGAGATCTTCCACCGTACATAGTGCTTCAGCGGGGGCATTAAATTAATGTGTTTGCATAAACGACATTTGCTAATTGACAAAGAAATGGGAATTGGGCAGCTGCCTCCCACTTTAAATATAATGAACAGCGCTGGGAAGGAAGGAAATTACACACCCATGGACAGATATCTGTGCACGTGGCTTTGCTCGGGAAAAAGTTGCTCGATTTTGGATGCAAACATCTTAACAGCCTGCTTGAAGAGCCAGATCAAACTGTTTGATCAGCGCTACTTCCAAAGGCAAACAGAGGGCTTGGCCCGTTTGCGACCTTTATCAAAAAAACCAGTGGCACCCAACCAAGGATGTTATGTTTGCTTAGGAACTCATTAGATGAAATTACCTCTCCATTTACTGAACAGAACACAACTGCAGTATGAAATATTTTTTTTAATCAGCTAGTTAAGCAAGGAATTCATTACATGCTAGGAGGGGTGGTTTCAGTTAACGGTGGGGCTGCATGCAGTGGCTCACATTAGAGTCAATTAGCAAGAAAAATTGTCAGTTTTGGCAAGCGCGCTGGATCTGTTGGTTGACAGATGGGAAAAAAGACAGAGCGAGAGACTCTAACACAGACGTCTCGTGATAGCTGAACGGGTGACACAAGACTTGCAAATGGCGCACTCGGCAAACCTGACATTCCACAGGCGTGGTGATCATGTCGTAAGTCAGAAGAGGCCTGGTTCTCTCTTCTTAGGGGCCATTCTGCTTTGTACACAAGATGTTGAGGACCAGATGTATATCTGGCTTCAGAAGACGGGCGCCAGGCTGAGACAGCAACCTGTGGGAGGGTTGGGGGGGGGGGGCAGGACTGGTCGCCACATCTCAGAAAGGATATTGAAGAGATAGAAAAAGTGCAGAGAAGGGCAACGAGGATGATTGAGGGACTGGAGCACCTTCCTTATGAGGAGAGGCTGCAGCGTTTAGGACTCTTTAGTTTGGAGAGGAGACGTCTGAGGGGGGATATGATTGAAGTCTATAAAATTATGCATGGGGTAGAAAATGTTGACAGAGAGAAATTTTTCTCTCTTTCTCACAATACTAGAACCAGGGGGCATTCATTGAAAATGCTGGGGGGAAGAATTAGGACTAATAAAAGGAAACACTTCTTCACGCAACATGTGATTGGTGTTTGGAATATGCTGCCACGGGAGGTGGTGATGGCCACTAACCTGGATAGCTTTAAAAGGGGCTTGGACAGATTTATGGAGGAGAAGTCGATTTATGGCTACCAATCTTGATCCTCTTTGATCTGAGATTGCAAATGCCTTAACAGACCAGGTGCTCGGGAGCAACAGCCACAGAAGGCCATCGCTTTCACATCCTGCATGTGAGCTCCCAAAGGCACCTGGTGGGCCACTGCGAGTAGCAGAGAGCTGGACTAGATGGACTCTGGTCTGATCCAGCTGGCTTGTTCTTATGTTCTTATGAGTGTGGTGGGAGGCAGTGTTGCAGGAGTGATAAGGTTACTTCTGGCCAAAACCCGGAAGTGCGAGTGGATAGCTTCAGGAATCACCAGAAATTTTATGGTAAAACCAGAAATTCTTCTTTTCTAACAATCTGCAAGTAGACTTCAGCCACAAACTTTCTTTTAAAAATGGCCTAAGGACAGATGATTGCACTGTAGTATAGTCAGCCCAATCGAAAGGGGGGGACGGGAGACGGGAAAATGGCAATTGGGGATGGTGACGTGGCTGCACCTCTTGCCGCCAGCACAGAGGTGGAGTGAGGGGAAACTGCACCCGGGGCATGCATGCACTTTGCGCCCCTGCTGCGGCATCGCCTGCCCCCACCTCACCACCAATGCATGCTGCAGAGCACCCCCCGGCGTTCCTGCGGGTTGGCTCCTGCTCTCCCCAGGTGACCAAAAGGCATACACCCAGGGACAAGGATGTCCCCGTGTCCCTATGGGCAGTATGCCTTTGGCTGCGTGACCTTGGGCTAGTCACAGTTCTCTCAGAACTCTCTCGGGTCCACCTACCTCACAAGGTGTTTGTTGTGGTTGAGAGGAAGGGAAAGGAGTTTGTAAGGCGCCTTGAGTCTCCTTACAGGAGTGAAAGGTGGAGTATAAATCCAAAACTCACTCTTCTTCTAAAAGAGGTTTCATCTTCTGCATTAATATTTTTGAGCCTGCAGGCACCTTTGACATTCTGCATGTTGTTGTGTAGCAAAGTATGCATCTGAAATTGCACTTCATTGCTAAATCGTTTTGCTACTGAAAGCACGATAATGCACATTGTTTGAGTTTCATAACAACAAATATCAAATCATAATGCACTTTTCCTGGATGTTGTGATTGATGTATTACAGGTGAGTCTATATTTAGTGCACATTCTTTGTGTTGCTAAAAGGTAAAGTTTCCCCTCCAATTGTGTCCGACCCTGGGGTACTACTGCAAGAGGTGATTTCATAGGCAAGCCGTTTTTTGGGGGTAGTTTGCTATTGCTTTCCCTAGCTATTCTTTACCCCCTAGCTATGAGCTAAGTACTCATTTACTGACCAAGAAATGGATGGATGGCTGAGTTGACCATGAGCCAGCTGCCAGGATATCTGACCCCCAGGGGGCTCGAACTCCTGACCGTGTGAGTGGCAGTGCAAGCACTTAACCACTGCGCCATGCAGCTCCTCCTCTGTGTTGCTACTGGTGCACTAATCCCCAAATTCTTTTACCTTTGAAACTCTGACATAGTGTGTTGGGTGCAGCCAGAAAATGGCTGCCACAGGAGGTGGGACCAGTCACAAGATAGCTGTCTGAGCTTACCTTGAGTCACACAATAAAACTGCTTGAACCATGGGGGCAGCTGCTGCGAAAGCAATGTCTTTTTTAAAAAACAAATCTGCACTTCCAATCAAATTTTCAATAGCCAATCAGAACCCCTGGTTTTCCATAATTGAAGAAAAAATTGCCTCTATTGGACTGTCAGTGGATTCACTTTGCCCCTTGTCCTATTCAGAAGCTTATAGGAAATTAAAAGGTCAACTATTGGATAGAGAGTTCTCTACCCTAATCACTGCAGCCAAGAAAATGTGTCCCCCCCTGTATTTTTCTCTCCCATTTGAATGGGGCCACTTGGCACAATACCTGTATTGCTTAATAAACCCCGTTCAAAGGAGAGCCATAATGCTTGCCAGGTTTAATGTTATGCCTTCTGCCTTGTTGCATGGCAGATTTAATAAGCAAGAAAAGGCTAAAAGATTGTGCCCATGTAACGACGGCTCAGTTGAATCTCTGGCCCACCAATTACTACACTGTGCCAGATTCAAGGAAATCAGATCCAAGTATGTGAATCTTACCCCTTTACATTTACCCCATCTCCCCGATTTAATTAGATTACACTACTTGTTGGACAACCCTGATCCTTCTCTCTGTATGATAGTGGCAGACTTTCTCCTGGAAATTACCAAATGCCAGTAGATTTTCTTCAACCTAACATTTATTTCCTGTATTGTATATGCTTTTTAATCCGTTTTTTTTAAATAGCCAATCAGAAACCTTCCTAGGCAACAGCCTCACCGTCCCTGCTCATTTTTTAAAAAATACTTGGCGCATAAATACTTACTAGCAGGCCCCGTGCTGCCCCCGTGCTGCGCTTAGGAGCCTTCTTGGGGACACCTAATTGTATTTACTTGTTTGGTTAGCTGGATTACATACTGCTGATGTGGACCTAATTCCTGCTATCACAAATAAGGGAAAGCTACATTAAAAACAAGGGAGCAGTCAAAACTAGGAAGACAAGCAAATGAAGTGAGACGAGCTAAACTTGTAAAGAAAACTAGTAAGATGAACAAAACTAGTAAGACGAGTAAATTAGCTAGCAAAGTTTACCACTGGCACTGCTAGAAAGGCTAAAAGGCAGGCATGGGAGTACAGTTCTCCTCAGAGGCCTCCCAGAAGTAAGTTTTCCGTTGACTATGCAAGTCCTGCAATGAGGGAAATAAGCAAAGCTCCTGCCAAAATCTGTAGGCATTATCTACAGCCTTTCTGACATTTGCCATTATTAAATTTGTTGATAGTATCTGGAAGCCTTCCAATAAGGCCAGCCCTGCTGTTCACATTCTCTGATACGATCCATCACAAGGACATGCCAAGAGGAGTTTGTTCGGAAGCTCTGAGGAAAGTTTCCAAGTGTCAAAAAGTTCTCTAAAATGTTCCTGTTTCCATTTTGGGGGTTTCTACCACTGTCCTTGCTCAGTGAAGGCCCTGATAAAGTGCATTCTCAAAACAGTTGCTGAGGTGAAATTTACAATAGAATTCTAATCAGAGTTACACCCTTCAAAGTATGTTGGAATCAAAGGGCTCAGAAAGGCATAACTCTGTTTTAGGATTTCCCCGTGAGGGTTCTTTGTAGTTACTACCTATTTTTTTCAAAATTACAGTTCATTTTCCAGCATACCAGAGCTTGTCTTCAGAATGCAATGCTCACAATGCCAGTTTCCCCTAAATTGGACTCGGGTTGGATTTCATGCTCCCGGACTGTTCAATAATGAGACTTCATGTTCAAATGATTTGTTTTATTGAAAACAGCATCAGGATTGAGCATTCAGACTTTAATTGACAGAACTAAGGATGAAGTGCCAAAACAGCTTCCGTTATACTCCTTCCCCACTTCCTCCTCTTCTACATGACATAACACCACCTCTCGGTCCCAGTTCCCAAGGGGTGAGCAGCACCTGGGGGCGTACCACCCAGGGGGACATATGGGGTCAAATGTCCCCAGGCTTTGGTCATGTGTGAGGTGGAAAATCACCCCCACACCCCTCCTCCTTCCCCGTCCCCGGGTCCATACACTGACTTCTCTCTGGCAAGGTCATGGTGGGGAAGGGCAGCCGCCCACATTGTGGGGGAACTCAGATTTTGCACCGGGCTACATTTTCCCTAGCTATGCCTCTAACAACACCCCTACCGTCTCACAGGAAGGAGAAGGCATGGCTTTCACTAGAGCAGCCATTCTCAACCACAGTTCCGTGGTATCCTGGGGTGCCGTGAGCATGTCCCAGGGGTACCGTGGCAACACTACCGCCCCCCCTCATTTTTGTGGTGTCTCCCACCGGCGCCAGCAAGGACATGAAGCTGGCCCATGGGACAGGGCCTGCCACAAGGTCAGCAGCCACCCCCCCAGTGCTTCCCTCCACCCTGGGAGGGAAAGGTGGGGGGTGTGGCAAGCAGGGGCAATGGGAGGGGAAGGTGGGGGGTGGTGGCAGGGGTACCGTGAGATATGAAGAGTGAGGTCAAGGGTACCCTGACCTCGAAAAGGTTGGAAAACACTGCACTAGAGCAAAAAAAACCCATACTTGCCAATTCTTTGAAGTGTAGAATCCAGCAGGGGTCTAATGATTAAATTAGCCCATGTCTAAAAGTGAAACTAATGATCAAGCAGGAGAAAGCAGTCCCAGAGAGAGGATCCTACATCCCGGCTGGGACACATGACAGGATGGGGCCAGAACAGGCCAGATCATGAGAGTGGAGGTGGGTTCTTTGCACATAAAGTCAAGAGATGTGCGTTACAGATTATAAAATAGATTGCCATTTATTCAGGATGGCAAAAGGAAATACTCCATTACTCCATGAGTTCTTGAAGTGTGGAATACACTGCCAGACAACGTAGTGATGGCCACTGGCATAGACTGTAAGATTGCCACCTCCCAGGTGTTTGGAGATCTCCAGCTATTACAACTGATCTCCAAGAAGAAGAAGAAGAAGAAGAAGAAGAAGAAGAAGAGGAGGAGGAGGAGGAGGAGGAGGAGGAGTTTGGATTTCTATCTCACCTTTCTCTCCTGTAAGGAGACTCAAGGTGGCTTACAAGCTCCTTTCCCTTCCTCCTCTCCCAACAGACTCCTTGTGAGGTCGGTGGGGCTGAGAGAGTTCCGAAGAACTGTGACTAGCCAAGGTCACCCAGCAGGAACTTAGGAGTATGGAAACACATCTGGTTCACCAGATAAGTCTCTGCCACAGGTGGAAGAGTGGGGAATCAAACCCAGTTCTCCAGATTAGAATCCAGCTGCTCTTAACCACTACACTACACCATGCCGGCTCCTATCATTTCACCTGGAGAAAATGGCCACTTCGGAAAGTGTATAATATAGAACAATACAAAGTTGGGCAACTGTAATGGAAGACCACCAAGGAAGTCCAGGATTGCTATGCAGAAGAAGAGTTTGGATTTATATCCCCCCTTTCTCTCCTGCAGGAGACTCAAAGGGGCTTACAATCTCCTTGCCTTTCCCCCCTCACAACAAACACCCTGTGAGGTGGGTGGGGCTGAGAGACTTCGAGAAGCTGTGACTAGCCCAAGGTCACCCAGCTGGCATGTGTGGGAGTGTACAGGCTAATCTGAATTCCCCAGATAAACCTCCACAGCTCAGGCGGCGGAGCGGGGAATCAAACCCGGTTCCTCCAGATTAGATACACGAGCTCTTAACCTCCTGCGCCACTGCGTAGGCAAACCACTCTGTTTAACTCTTTCCTTTAAAAACCAACAGGGCTACCTGAAGTCTGTTGTGACTTGACGGAACTTTCCTCCACATACTTTCTGAGGCAGTTTTACATTCTCGTCCTAAACGCCAATCTTTTTTTGTTGTTGTTCAGCGCTGGTTCTGCACCAGCCGAGAAAAGAGATGAAAAATGGGGCCGATTTTTTAACAATGATGTTTTTGGAATTAAGTTCCTTCCCTATAAATCTCTTTTCAAGGTTTCAGCCCTCCCTAGCACACCTTTAGTGAATCACCTACTTCTATTCAATCAACAAGAGGAATTACCATAGGCGCAGTTTTTTGTGCGCTCCTCTGTTTACCACAGATTTTTTTTTACTCCATGGAATAAGGCCTTAGTAACAAGGAACCAGAGGTCAAGGCCCTTGATCAGCCAGGCTAAATGCATACATCACAGGCAAGTAAGCTTGCTCTCCCCGTCTTGTTTTCTTTTGTTAGAGTGCAGTGATTTATTGGTCTGTGGGTGTCTCGGTTTTATGGAAGACGGGGAGGTGAACCAAATTTCACCTTGGGGTGAGATTTTAATACATTGCGTAACCTTCCCTTGATTAGAATATTGTCTCCTTAATAGCCTATGTCTTGAGCAAATGGGAATTGTGTCAAAGACTTGTGGGTAAATCAAAACATTTATCAGCACAGTGAATGCCAGACAATGTGGGAGGGGACCGTACCCTATCGATAGTTGTCAGGTCCTACTTGTAAAATCAGCTCATCCTCATGGGAAGAGATTTGAATATACTTGCTGTGTGTGTGTGTGTGTGTGTGTGTGTGTGGTTGGTTGGTTGGTTGGTTGGTTGGTTGGTTGGTTGGTTGGTTGGTTGGTTGGTTGGTTGGTTGGTTCACATACACGCTACAGTTTGTTGGTTCACATACACGCTACAGAGGTCAGTGCTATCAGTCACAGACTAGGAAAGGGAGTTGGGCGTCTTAGTTGATAGTTCCATGGGAATGTCAACTCAATGCATGGCAGCTGTGAGTCCAAGGATTGTCATGCCCTTATATAAAGCAGTGGTGCGACCGCACTTGGAGTATTGTGTTCAGTTCTGGTCGCCACATCTCAAAAAGGATATCGAAGAGATAGAAAAAGGAAAAGGATTTGGGCGTCTTAGTTGATAGTTCCATGGGAATGTCAACTCAATGCATGGCAGCTGTGAAAAAGGCAAACTCTATGCTGGGGATAATTAGGAAAGGAGTTGATAATAAAACTGCAAGGATTGTCATGCCCTTATATAAAGCCGTGGTGCGACCGCACTTGGAGTACTGTGTTCAGTTCTGGTCGCCGCATCTCAAAAAGGATATCGAAGAGAGAGAAAAAGTGCAGAGAAGGGCAACGAGGATGATTGAAGGATTGGAGCACCTTCCTTATGAGGAGAGGCTGCAACGTTTGGGACTCTTTAGTTTGGAGAGGAGACGTCTGAGGGGGGATATGATTGAAGTCTATAAAATTATGCATGGGGTAGAAAATGTTGACAGGGAGAAATTGTTCTCTCTTTCTCACAATACTAGAACCAGGGGTCATTCATTGAAAATGCTGGGGGGAAGAATTAGGACTAATAAAAGGAAACACTTCTTCACGCAACGTGTGATTGGTGTTTGGAAGATGCTGCCACAGGAGGTGGTGGTGGCCACTAACCTGGATAGCTTTAAAAAGGGCTTGGACAGATTTATGAAGGAGAAGTCAATCTATGGCTACCAATCTTGATCCTCCTTGATCTCAGATTGCAAATGCCTTAGCAGACCAGGTGCTCAGGAGCAGCAGCAGCAGCAGAAGGCCATTGCTTTCACATCCTGCACGTGAGCTCCCAAAGGCACCTGGTGGGTCACTGCGAGTAGCAGAGTGCTGGACTAGATGGACTCTGGTCTGATCCAACAGGCTAGTTCTTATGTTCTTATGTTCTTATGGTTGGTTGGTTGGTTGGTTGGTTGGTTGGTTGGTTGGTTGGTTGGTTGGTTGGTTGGTTGGAATGAGAAATACTGCAAGTGCATGCAATCAAAAGAGATTTTTTGGTGATTTCTCTAAGGTGAAAGCTATATCAGGCCTCATTTCACATTGCTCAGTCTGGCAACCAGTGGGAAGGTGGGGAAAGGGGTTGGGAAGGGAATGGAAGGGAAGGGAGGGAAGGGGAGGGGAGGGGAGGGGAGAGGAGGGGAGGGGAAATGTGTAGAGCCATTTCACCACCAAGGTAGAACCAGTAACTCAAGAAACTGTTTGTACATCCTTACAAGTGAATATACTTCTACACAATAGGGTACCAAGTGGGGAAGTCCTTACAAAATCTGGTTGGGTAATGTTTTTTTTTCCTGTCTCTTTTCCATTCGAGTGCAACTTTCATACATGCTGACATGAGCTTCATGATTTGTTTCATAAACAATAGTTCCTTCCTTCCATCTTTTTGTAGTATATACCCACAGGCACCATCGACACGTTCAACTGTAACAATAGTCAGTTGGATGAGAACAGTGTGAGAAAGTTTTATCTTAAGTATTTACTGTTATTCTAGAATATCACTCCATTTGCTCGGAGGGGGGTGTAATTCAGCACTCTGGTGGTAAATCTATGACCTCATTTGCATTTTCTAATTGAATTGCTATCAGGTTTCTTGCAAGAGTGAGCAAGCAAAAACAAAAAAAGCCCACTAAAATTCCTACCGCTTCATACTACTACTCGGATTATCGGGGGCGTGGTGGGGGGTGTTTTGCTTCCTGTGACTGCTTAGGATGAAAAACGTGGCTGATCATTTATGATTCAGGAAATTTTCAAGGATTTAAAAATATATATGATCAGCCACGTTTTTCATCCTAAGCAGTCACAGGAAGCAAAACACCCCCCACCACGCCCCCGATAATCCGAGTAGTAGTATGAAATTTTCAAGGATTTAAATATATATATATATATATATATATATATATATATATATATATATATATATATATATATATATATATATATATATATATATATATATATATATTGCTGGGGGGGCAGGCTCTGTGGGGGGGAACCTCACTTTGAATGCAGAAGGTGTCGTGCTCAACCTCTGGCATCTCCAGTTAAAAGGATCAGGCAGACGGTGATGTGAATGATCTCTACCTGAGATCCCGGACAGCTGCAGTCAGTCTAAGTCAGGGGTCTGCAACCTGCGGCTCTCCGGATGTTCATGGACAACAATTCCCATCAGCCCCTGCCAATTGGCCATGCTGGCAGGGGCTGATGGGAATTATACTCCATGAACACCCAGAGAGCCGCAGGTTGCAGACCCCTGGTCTAAGCAGACAACACTGATCCAATGGGTCAGTTATCAGTACAAGGAAGCTTCCTGTGTGGACTGGTTGCGGTGGCAATAAGCAACTGGAACATTCTCTCCATAATGCGACTGGTGTGGAGCTGCAGGAAGGTGCCTTAGAGTGACTCAGACCATTGGTCTATCAAGGCCAGTACTGGCTGTTCTGACTGGCCGCAGTTCTCCAAGGAGAAGAGATATTTCCCATTGCAACCAGGGATTGAACCTGAGACCTTCTGTATGAAAAGCAGATGCTCTACCATTGAGGGCTCAACTTAATGTTATTCCTGACCTGCAAGGGGTCAGGAGACTCATGGTACACATTCCATTATAGAACTCTCATTCTCATGTGCTGTGCGTTAGGACCAGGCCTGTCAGTGCCCAGATGTCTTGCTGTGTAAGAATTGCAAATGTTTTCCTGTAACTGCTTTTCTGTTTCCCTCTTCCCTTCCTGGCAATTCCCTGGCGCCAGCTCACCTGCAAGAAGGTGTGAACGGTTCCCAGGTTCTTTGAAGCTCTGTAGTGCAAATGTTGTAGAATTTGTAAGGCACATTTGGTGTGGGACAAATGGGGGGGGGAGTTTGAAGGATATAATCTCTGGATCTAAGCTGGTGAGCTTAGATTCAGCTTTCTATTGTTACTCTACACGTTGTTAGAAATAAACTTCTTTAGGACTTTCCTACGGTCTCTGTTATTTCCACGTTCGAGAGTCTGACACTGTGTGTCTCTAGTTGGCGCATGGGAGAAGAGAGGCCTTCTCTCCCATACCATTCTCTTGAGCCAAAAGAGCCACAGGATGGGCCCTGTACATGAGCTGTTTTAGTTCATGAAAATGACATGGAAGAAAAGGCTGAAGACCCTTCTTTCAGGGAACCCCCTAGCATGCCTATGGCAGAATCCCAAGGTGTGTGAAGGAGTCAATTGCGATTGGACAATTAAGAAAAGTGAAAGGAAGAAACTGATTGATTTGAAGGGGGGTGTTTGAGGAGAGTTTATGGATAGGGTTGGTAGAGGGGAAAAAAATTCAGCCCCAGTTCGGGTTCGGGCCCAGTTTGGGTGTATGGGGTCAGATCCCTCCAGTTCCGAGCCTGCCAGGCTCAGATACACCCGAACTTGCATTGACATCCGAGATTCTCAGATGAGTTTATTTTTTTGCTTTTTTGCATTTCGGCCTGCAGAGGGCACATTTTTAAAGGTATTGACACCAAACTTTTAGGGTATCTTTGGAAGACTGTCCTGGTCATGCCCCCCAAGTTTGGTGCAGTTTGGTTCAGGGGGGGCAAGTTATGGACCCTCAAAGGGGGTGCCCCTATCCCCCATTGTTTCCAATGGGAGCTAATAGAAGATAGGAGCCGAAATGCCAACTCTATTTATGGATACCGCAGAGTTCTAAAAGGACAAATCAGTGAGTTCTAGAGCAAATAAAACCTGAACTGCCCCTAGATGCTAAAATGACTAAACTGAGGCTCCCGTACTTTGGTCTCATTATGAGAAGACAAGAATCACTTGGGAAAAAATCATATTAGGAAAAGTTGAAGGCATTAAGAAAAGAAGGAGAAGAAGACCAAACATGAGGTGGAACAGCTCATAGAATCAAGACCACAAGGGCCATTGAATCCGACCCCCTGCAATGCAGGAAATACACAATCAAAGCACTCCTGACAGATGGAAATCCAGCCTCAGTTTACAAAACCTCAAAAGGAGGAGACTCCACCACTCTCCGAGGCAGTGAATTCCACTGTTGGACAGACCTTATAATCAGGAAGTTCTTCCTAATGTTTAGGTGAAATCTCTTTTCCTGAACCTGGAAGCCATTACACCTTGTCCAAGTCTCTGGAGCAGCAGAAAACAAGCTTGCTCCCTCTTCAACATGAAATCCCTTCAAATATTTAAACATGGCTATCATGTCACCCCCGAACCTTCTCTTCTCCAGACTAAACATACCTAGCTCCCTGAATCTCTCCTTTTAGGGCATGGAATCCAGACCTTTTGCCATTTTTGGTCACCCTCCTCTGGATCTGTTCCAGTTTGTCAAAATCCTTCTTGAGCAGCAGTGGCGTAGTGGTTAAGAGCAGGTGCACTCTAACTGGAAGAACCGGGTTTGATTCCCCGCTCTGCCACCTGAGCTGTGGAGGCTTATCTGGGGGATTCAGATTAGCCTGTGCACTCCAACACACACCAGCTGGGTGACCTTGGGGTAGTCATAGTTTTTTGAAGTTCTCTCAGCTCCAACTACCTCACAGGGTGTTTGTTGTGAGGAGGGGGAAGGGAAAGGAGTTTGTAAGCCCCGTTGAGTCTCCTTGCTGGAGAGAAAGGGGGGATATAAATCCAACTCTTCTTCTTCTTCTTCTGGAATGGTGGTGCCAATAACTGGACACAATATTCCAGATGAGGTCCGACCAATGCAGAATAGAATGGTACTATTACGTGCCTCGATCTAGACCCTATACTCCTATTGATGCAGCCCAGAACTGTATTGGCCTTCTTGGCTGCCGCATCATACTGCTCACTTAATTTCAGTTTGTGGTCGACTAAAACTCCCAGATCTTTTTCACATGTACTGTTGTTGAGCCAGGTGTCACCTGTCCTATATCTGTGCATTTCATTTTTTTTCCTGCCTAAGAGAAACCAGCCGCTGATTGTGCCCCCCTCCCCCGGCCCTTGACATCTGGGCCGCTTACCATCCAAGGGGACCTACCATTCCTCCCCCCTTCTTCCTTCTAGGGAAGAGGGAAGTTCAACATTGGAATACTGGACGCCACTTATATTCCATCTTATTGCAACTTGTTGTATAATTATTGTATTTCATTATTATGGTTCACCGCTGCTTTTAATGTTTTAATGTTTTAACTGTTTTATACTGTTTTCTGACATGCTGTACATCTCCCAGAGCCCTTCGGGGATGGGGCGATACAGAAATCTAATAAATAAATAAATAAATAAGTAAGTAAGTAAGTAAGTAAGTAAGTAAGTAAGTAAGTAAGTAAGTAAGTAAGTAACTAGATAAATAACTAGATAAATAAATAAATAAATAAGTCTAGTATCTTAATGAAGGAAGTCATTGCTGAGCAAAACTGATAATGGTGGGTCTCACTCATTCATATGGTCACCATAAGTCGGACACTACTTGGTGGCACGTAACACTCACTCTGCATATCCACAACCCTATGTCACAGGAACCCTGGACCTGGATGGCTGAGAAAAACACCTGAGGTGTTTGGAATATGCTGCCACAGGAGGTGGTGATGGCCACTAACCTGGATAGCTTTCAAAGGGGCTTGGACAGATTGATGGAGGAGAAGTCGATTTATGGCTAGCAATCTTGATCCTCTTTGACAGTCCAGGTGCTCGGGAGCAACAGCCACAGAAGGCCATTGCTTTCACATCCTGCAGGTGAGCTCCCAAAGGCACCTGGTGTGCCACTGCGAGTAGCAGAGAGCTGGACTAGATGGACTCTGGTCTGATCCAGCTGGCTTGTTCTTATGTTCTTAAAACCCATCTCGTCATATCTCAGAAGTTCAGCAGGGTTAACGTTGGTTAGTATTTGGATGGGAGACCACCAAGGAAGTCCAGGGTTGCAATGCAGAGGAAGGCAATTGCAAGTCTCCTCTGAATGTCTTTTGCCTTGAACATCCAACGGGGTCACCATAAGTTGTTTGTGACTAGACGTCACTTTCTACCATGCATCTCAGGAGACTCCAGTGAATTTTAACCATAATTCTTCGTGTGAAAAGGGCGAGGAAAAGAATGAGGTGCTCACACAAGCTGGATCAGTGCACAGTTTTATTTAATTGCAGCCATCTTTGATGTCTGATCCCTTTGTGGGGTTTCCTTTCCATCGACAAGCATTTTAACAGGATTTCCATCACCTGCGTTCAGACCGGCTGCAGTCCAGGAACAGCTTTACAAAACACCAACTTGTTTATCTAACCTTCCTCAGTGCTGCGATTCAAAGAATCAGATTTAAAGGGGGGGAAAACCCACAGGTCATTTTGCTCAAAGATGAGAAGGAAACACGAGAAGACTGAATGCTACAAGGAACATATTTAGATGTCTCTAAGTACTCTGGGGAAAAAAATCAGGACAGACCCTACGGTGGCTATGAAGTGTAAGAACATAAGAACATAAGAACAAGCCAGCTGGATCAGACCAGAATCCATCTAGTCCAGCTCTCTGCTACTCGCAGTGGCCCACCAGGTGCCTTTGGGAGCTCACCTGCAGGATGTGAAAGCAATGGCCTTCTGCTGCTGCTGCTGCTCCTGAGCACCTGGTCTGTTAAGGCATTTGCAATCTCAGATCAAAGAGGATCAAGATTGGTAGCCGTAGATCGACTTCTCCTCCATCAATCTGTCCAAGTCCCTTTGAAAGCTATCCAGGTTAGTGGCCATCCCCACCTCCTGTGGCAGCATATTCCAAACACCAATCACACGTTGCGTGAAGAAGTGTTTCCTTTTATTAGTCCTAATTCTTCTCCCCAGCATTTTCAACGTATGCATCTGTTTCCTTCACGTCCTTCTGAAAGGCTGGAAAAAAAGTATTCTGGATTTATTTCGCTGAAGGGCCATGTTAGGGGCAGCGTCCGAAACCGTATGGGGAATTTGACTTGATAATGCTGGGGTTTAGTGCTGTTTTGATATCCTTCAAACCATTCTGTGAACCTGCCTCGTTTCCGTTGCAAACAAACTCTTATTTTTCTCATCAGTGTGGGAAGCTTTAAATAAATCAGAAATCCAGCCTCCCACTGAGATGACATAAAATAATACAGTCTGTGACCTTGTCATTAGTTTGTTTTCTGCTATTTGTTTTTCTGCCCTCCAACTGTATACTGATAAAGCTTTTAAGGAAAGGAGGCTATGAATTTTAAAAAGCCATAGTTCCCTCCGTCTTGAACCAGAGTTCAGTGTGCATTAATATTATATGAATTCCCAATCAAATATTTTTACTGAAGTCGAATCATTTTTCAGCCGGTTTGCTGAACGCCGGGCTTGACAGAAACATTAGGTAGCGTACAAGAAAGGATAGTAAAATATTGAAGCACTGTGAACCAAGATTGACCGGCCTGTAGATTACTCCGTTGTAACGGAGTGCAACATTAAACATGCAATTTCTTTTGGGTAGGGGACGCACCACACAAAGAAACACGCGATGCACAAAAATGCTGACTTATTCCAAGTCAGAGCATAGTTCCATGTAACTCAGTATTATCAGCAAAGGAGTAGCTGCAATGGGGTCATCCGGGATGGCTTGTCCCAGGCGGCGCCATTGCAGCCATGTGGGGAGGCAGAGCACATGGGGGGCGTGGGCGGGGGGGGGCGTACGTGGGCAGTTCATGCCCCGGATGCAGTTCCCACTCCCTTTGTCACTGATTATCAGCTATGACTGGCATCAGCTATAGAAAAGAGGGCATCCTAGAATCCAATGCCCTGGCTTTGATGGTTCAGGCTAGGCCCGTGGTGGTGAACCTTTGGCACTCCAGATGTCATGGACTACAATTCCCATCAGCCTCTGCCAGAATGGCCAATTGGCTAGGCCATTGGTTAGGCCAATCTTGCCAGATCCTGGAAGTTAAACAGGGTTGGCCCTGGCTAATATCTGGATGGGAAACAACCAAGGAAGTCAAGGGTTCTACCCAGAGGCAGACAATGGCAAACTACCCCTGTTTGTCTCGCCTCGAAAAACCTACGTGGTTACCATAAGTTGGCTGTGACTTGATAGCACATTTCACCACCAGCATTGGATACCTGAAGTCCTTTAAGCGCAGGTAGCACGTCTGCACACTAAACTTTGTCCGACACTGAGCCATACCCCGTCAAACTGCAGTTCCTAAATGTCCTACAGACAGAATTCTATCAAAAGAGGTCCATGTACCAAACCAAAAAGGAGGTTGAGCGACAGTGGAATTCACTGCCTCAGAGAATGGTGGAGTCTTCTTGGGAGGTTTTTAAACAGAGGCTGGATGAACATACATTGGGAGTACTTTGACTGTGTGTTCCTGCATGGCAGGGGTTTGGACTTGATAGCCCTTGTGGTCTCTTCCAACTCGATGATTCTCTATGAAAGTCTTTCTAACATGCTTGTATGCATTAGGTGATGTCTTGCCTTGGAGCTAGATAATTTTTGCATGGGGGAGCCAGATTATTCTAGTTCCTAAATGTACAAATATATATTTGTATATTTAACATTTAACGATTGTGCCTAAAGTGGCTGAAGAAGACATATTTGTCGAAAGTATTGTTCTTCCCCCGGGTCAATAATCCCACCTTCCATTGACCATCAGCCAAGGATTTTATCAACATCCTGTTCATCTATATATACATGAAACCTATCACCGGAAGTTGAGTTTTTTAAAAGCATCAAACATTGGTATCCTTCTATACCACTTGTGGATCTCTTATTCCATTACAGAGACTTGACATTGTTTTATTTGGGATCCTTTGTGTATGTATTGTTCATTGTTTTATTTTTGTTGTTGTTTATAACATGTATGTTTTTGTTGATGATTAAGAGTTGTGGTTCCGGTATGTGGAGAAATGTTTTATTTTTTTTTCTTTCCCCCGCCCTTCCTTTTGTCCCCAACCAGGCACCATAGAGCGGGTGGGCAGAAGTTGCAGTGAGCCTGGTAACAACATCAGGGGGAGCCAAAAAAGGGAGGGAAGAAAAGAGAGATAAAACCAGCCAGAACCCTGTGGGTGGGTTCTTCTAGTCTGGCTGGGCTCGAGGAAGAGGAAGGCTCTGCCTGGGGGAGAAGGCAGCGGCCATTTCCCTGCAGGCCGTGTGCTAGGCCCAGTGATGGGAGCTTCCTAATAAGCAATACCTACTTAAGCCGAGGACCTACTCTGCTGGGAAACAACTAGTAGGCAGAGTACGTGGTAGCGACAGGGCCAGAGGACTTGCGGTTTGCTGTTCTTTAGTTTGTGTTCCTTGTTGTCTTTGGGGTGCTGTGCCAGAAAAGCTCTCTAAATTATTCTTCTGTTATTAAAGAATTGACTTGGTTAAATCTTTACCAGGAGTGAACCGTTCTCTGTACCGCGTGGGATCCCCCCGTTTTGGACATGCTAGTGGGAGAGGAGACTGGGAAGTCCTGGTCCTTCCCAGGGGACAATCCAAAGACTGGACCAGGTGGTGGCAGCGAACCCTGGAAATAAGATAGCCCTCTCCAGGGAAAGGTTGGCAACTCTGGGAGAGGTCAGAGGGCAAAACAGGGCCTGCAAGCCATAGGCAAGCCGGTTTCGCCACACGGTATATAAACGCTTAAATTATTTTCATTAAAATAGATTTGTATAGTTGACCATGGGCTAGTCACAGTTCTTTGGAAACTCTCTCAGCCCCACCTACCTCACCAGGTGTCTGTTGTGGGGAGAGGAAGGGAAAGGAGCTTGTAAGCCACCTTACAGGAGAGAAAGGTGGGATATAAATCCAAACTCTTCCTCTTCGGTGGTCGCACATCCAATATTGATCTTGTTTAGTTTTCAAAGTCTGGCAAGATCATACCTCGCTGTCTTCCCTCTCAATGATTATAGCCTTTATGTAAAACTGCAGGGGATCAATGAAAGAAATTTAGAGCAATGAATAAGAGCCTCAGAAGTGTATCAATACAAGCAAGGCAACTTAACCGATTGTGCCCCAAAGAGACACTTGGCTAGATCTTCGGAATTATCAGACAACAAGATTTTCCTTTCCATTCTGTCCATTTGTTTGGAGGCTGCGTCTAGGCCAGAGGGGGCAATACATCTCCACAAAAGGCTGTCTCGAAGGCTAGCTAGTGTGAAAAATTCTCCTCAGTTCACCAAGGTTCAGTTTGGATGATGATCAAGTGGCCTTTTAAGAATAAAGATCCATGCACAAAAGCTAGTTCTCCCCAGCAGTAACATTAACCTCAAAGCCTGCATATAGGGAGCTGAATTCATGGCTGCATATAGGGAGCTGAATTCATGGCTGTTGAATTATCCACAAGAGCCTCACTACCACCAGCTGTAGCTCCTGTTTAGGAAAACCTGTCCAATGTATAGACTTGCGTTTATTTATTATACAAGTTCTGTCTCCCCCAGACCCTTTCTAGAGATCTGGGTATGTCACGGAGATTTGAAATCCTTCTGGAAAAAACAACAGCCCACTTGGTAAAACCTTGAATAGTTCTCTGTTAACCTTGGCCAGAACTAGATGGGGCAAGGTATCGTGTGCAAGTGGCAGTGAGGGATAATAGCTACAGCAGGATTTGGTGCAAATCTCTATTCAGCCGTGAGGATCATGGGGTGACCTTGGGCCCATTCTCGCTGGCTAGTCTACATCATAAAGCTGTTGTGAGGAAAAAACAGAGGAGAATAAATAGAGATATTCCCTGAAATCCTTGATGAAAGGGTGTAATAAGAATGTAAGCCCCTTTCCACACGGGCCTTTTACAGAGCCATCCCGAGGGAGCTGTTCACATGGGGGGGCGCAGCTGCTTCGCAGCCGCGCCGCCCTCGCTCCTCCTCAGCGGCGCGAAGCCACCATTTTCCCACCTCGCTCCCCGAGCAAGGTTTTTGGAAAACAGTGGCTTCCCGCCGCTGCCGTGCGAACTGCAGTGGCTGGAAGGCGCCATTCCTCCCCTTTTGCCCAATCGACTTACCGTCCCTGCGACCGTCCAGCGTGCCGCCGAGGCCTGGGGACACGCCCCCTGCCCTGCGACTCCGGAGCGGTCACGCAGGGCGTGTCCCCTGGCCTCGGCGACGCGCCGGACGGCCCCAGGGACAGTAAGTCGATTGGGCGATGGTGCAGCACGGTGCCATCTTCCCAGTCGTTACCGGGACTGTTCGTGCGAATGGCCGTGCGGAAGCATGGCCGTGCGGAAGCGGCCTAAGAGACAGAAACACTAGATCTTCTTCCTCATTTTCTGCCTAATGTAAAGGCAAGGAGACTTTGTATTGGGGGGAAATGAGAAAGAGAGGGTGGAAGGGGTTAATCCTTCACCGATCTTCCACTGCTCCCTACAACTTTCTTCCTGAGCTCCTGCCTGTGAAGAATTGTTCCCCATAAGGCAATTTTATTACTTCTTAGAAGAAGAAAAAGAAGAACAGTCTGGATTTATTCCCTGGCTTTCTCTCCTCAAGGTGGCTTACAAACTCCTGTCCCTTCCTCTCCCCACAACAAACACCTTGTGAGGTAGGTGGGGCTGAGAGAGTTCTGAGAGAACCATGACCATCCCAAGGTCACCCAGCAGACTTCACGTGTAGGAGCAGGGAAACCCAGTTCATCAGATAAGAGTCCACCATTCATGTGGAGGAGTAGGGAATCAAACCCAGTTCTCCAGATAGGAGTTCACCACTTTTCACCCCCCCCCCCCCCACCCCGCCCCCCCCCCCCGACCCACTCACCCCCATTTCCCCGCCCCCCCCACACCCCCCCCCCCCCCCCCCCGCCCCCCCCCCACCACCCCCCACCCCCACTGTCCCCCCCCACCCCCACCCCCCCCCCCCCCCACCCCCCCCCCCCCCCACCCCCCCCCCCCCCCACCCCCCCCCCCCCCCACCCCCCCCCCCCCCCACCCCCCCCCCCCCCCACCCCCCCCCCCCCCCACCCCCCCCCCCCCCCACCCCCCCCCCCCCCCACCCCCCCCCCCCCCCACCCCCCCCCCCCCCCACCCCCCCCCCCCCCCACCCCCCCCCCCCCCCACCCCCCCCCCCCCCCACCCCCCCCCCCCCCCACCCCCCCCCCCCCCCACCCCCCCCCCCCCCCACCCCCCCCCCCCCCCACCCCCCCCCCCCCCCACCCCCCCCCCCCCCCACCCCCCCCCCCCCCCACCCCCCCCCCCCCCCACCCCCCCCCCCCCCCACCCCCCCCCCCCCCCACCCCCCCCCCCCCCCACCCCCCCCCCCCCCCACCCCCCCCCCCCCCCACCCCCCCCCCCCCCCACCCCCCCCCCCCCCCACCCCCCCCCCCCCCCACCCCCCCCCCCCCCCACCCCCCCCCCCCCCCACCCCCCCCCCCCCCCACCCCCCCCCCCCCCCACCCCCCCCCCCCCCCACCCCCCCCCCCCCCCACCCCCCCCCCCCCCCACCCCCCCCCCCCCCCACCCCCCCCCCCCCCCACCCCCCCCCCCCCCCACCCCCCCCCCCCCCCACCCCCCCCCCCCCCCACCCCCCCCCCCCCCCACCCCCCCCCCCCCCCACCCCCCCCCCCCCCCACCCCCCCCCCCCCCCACCCCCCCCCCCCCCCACCCCCCCCCCCCCCCACCCCCCCCCCCCCCCACCCCCCCCCCCCCCCACCCCCCCCCCCCCCCACCCCCCCCCCCCCCCACCCCCCCCCCCCCCCACCCCCCCCCCCCCCCACCCCCCCCCCCCCCCACCCCCCCCCCCCCCCACCCCCCCCCCCCCCCACCCCCCCCCCCCCCCACCCCCCCCCCCCCCCACCCCCCCCCCCCCCCACCCCCCCCCCCCCCCACCCCCCCCCCCCCCCACCCCCCCCCCCCCCCACCCCCCCCCCCCCCCACCCCCCCCCCCCCCCACCCCCCCCCCCCCCCACCCCCCCCCCCCCCCACCCCCCCCCCCCCCCACCCCCCCCCCCCCCCACCCCCCCCCCCCCCCACCCCCCCCCCCCCCCACCCCCCCCCCCCCCCACCCCCCCCCCCCCCCACCCCCCCCCCCCCCCACCCCCCCCCCCCCCCACCCCCCCCCCCCCCCACCCCCCCCCCCCCCCACCCCCCCCCCCCCCCACCCCCCCCCCCCCCCACCCCCCCCCCCCCCCACCCCCCCCCCCCCCCACCCCCCCCCCCCCCCACCCCCCCCCCCCCCCACCCCCCCCCCCCCCCACCCCCCCCCCCCCCCACCCCCCCCCCCCCCCACCCCCCCCCCCCCCCACCCCCCCCCCCCCCCACCCCCCCCCCCCCCCACCCCCCCCCCCCCCCACCCCCCCCCCCCCCCACCCCCCCCCCCCCCCACCCCCCCCCCCCCCCACCCCCCCCCCCCCCCACCCCCCCCCCCCCCCACCCCCCCCCCCCCCCACCCCCCCCCCCCCCCACCCCCCCCCCCCCCCACCCCCCCCCCCCCCCACCCCCCCCCCCCCCCACCCCCCCCCCCCCCCACCCCCCCCCCCCCCCACCCCCCCCCCCCCCCACCCCCCCCCCCCCCCACCCCCCCCCCCCCCCACCCCCCCCCCCCCCCACCCCCCCCCCCCCCCACCCCCCCCCCCCCCCACCCCCCCCCCCCCCCACCCCCCCCCCCCCCCACCCCCCCCCCCCCCCACCCCCCCCCCCCCCCACCCCCCCCCCCCCCCACCCCCCCCCCCCCCCACCCCCCCCCCCCCCCACCCCCCCCCCCCCCCACCCCCCCCCCCCCCCACCCCCCCCCCCCCCCACCCCCCCCCCCCCCCACCCCCCCCCCCCCCCACCCCCCCCCCCCCCCACCCCCCCCCCCCCCCACCCCCCCCCCCCCCCACCCCCCCCCCCCCCCACCCCCCCCCCCCCCCACCCCCCCCCCCCCCCACCCCCCCCCCCCCCCACCCCCCCCCCCCCCCACCCCCCCCCCCCCCCACCCCCCCCCCCCCCCACCCCCCCCCCCCCCCACCCCCCCCCCCCCCCACCCCCCCCCCCCCCCACCCCCCCCCCCCCCCACCCCCCCCCCCCCCCACCCCCCCCCCCCCCCACCCCCCCCCCCCCCCACCCCCCCCCCCCCCCACCCCCCCCCCCCCCCACCCCCCCCCCCCCCCACCCCCCCCCCCCCCCACCCCCCCCCCCCCCCACCCCCCCCCCCCCCCACCCCCCCCCCCCCCCACCCCCCCCCCCCCCCACCCCCCCCCCCCCCCACCCCCCCCCCCCCCCACCCCCCCCCCCCCCCACCCCCCCCCCCCCCCACCCCCCCCCCCCCCCACCCCCCCCCCCCCCCACCCCCCCCCCCCCCCACCCCCCCCCCCCCCCACCCCCCCCCCCCCCCACCCCCCCCCCCCCCCACCCCCCCCCCCCCCCACCCCCCCCCCCCCCCACCCCCCCCCCCCCCCACCCCCCCCCCCCCCCACCCCCCCCCCCCCCCACCCCCCCCCCCCCCCACCCCCCCCCCCCCCCACCCCCCCCCCCCCCCACCCCCCCCCCCCCCCACCCCCCCCCCCCCCCACCCCCCCCCCCCCCCACCCCCCCCCCCCCCCACCCCCCCCCCCCCCCACCCCCCCCCCCCCCCACCCCCACCCCATTTCCCCCACCCTCCCCCCCCTCCACCCCTCCCCCCGCCCACCCCCCCCCCCCCCCTCCCCCCCCCTCCCCCTCCCCCCCCAAACCCCCCCCCCCCCCCCCCCCCCCCCACCACACCCCCCCCCCCACCCCCCCCCCCCCCCTCCCCCCCCCCCACCCACCCCCCCCCAATGTGAAGATTGGGAGAGTTCTTCTCATCTTCATAGGCATCCCCTGTGATGTCTTCCCCTCATTTTCCAAGCCCCCAGCCTTTGGGAAACACAGTGGGAAGGCTGATCTTGCATGCAGTATGGAGCTAGCTCTGTCCTGCATGCAGGATTGTGCTCTCTCTCTCCCCCACCCCCACTTCCCAAAGCCTGGGGGGCCTTGGAAAGTGGGGTGGAGGGCAAATCAGCCCAGCTTGCTGTCTTGTCACCACTTCTCCCCCCTACCTTTCTTTTGGAGGCCCATGGGTGGCAGGAAGGGCGGTGGGGGGCCATGCTGAGTCCACCATGCAGGATCGGGGCCGCTTCTCCCCCCACATTGCTTCCTGAGGCCTGCAAATCTTGGGAAGGGAGGTGTGGGTGAGCACGGTGTAGTGGTTAAGAACAGTGGACTCTAATCTGTAGAACTGGGTTTGACTCCCCACTCCTCCACATGGGTTGAATCCCCACTACCGTCTTAGCCAGGTTTCAGAACACAAACTAACCAGGTTTGAGGTTGTTTGTGTTCTGAAACCTGGCTAAGACAGTAGTGGGGATTCGACCATGAGCAGCAGATGCTTATCTGGTGTTTGTTTCCTCACTCCTCCACATGAAGCCTGCTGGATCACCTTGGGCCAGACCCAGTTCTCTCAGAACTCTCTCAGTCCCACCTACCTCCCAAGGTATCTGTTGTGGGGAGAGGAAGGTAAGAAGTTTCCAAGCCTCTTTGAAACTCTTTACAGGAGAGAAAGGTGGGGTATAAATCCAAACTCTTTTCCTTCTTCTTCCTCGCAGCAAAGAGTTCTTATGATTTCAGCCGCAATGTCTCCTCTCCGCGGTTCACTTTCTCCTGATTTCTGCTCCTAGCACAGACACTTCCTTAATCTGGCGTTGAAAATGCTTAAACATCTGCCTCAACTACATTACGCCGCTCCAAGATGTTGCTCTTCTATCACTGTGTCGACTTTTATGCTCCATTATCTGGAAATGACGGCCTCGTAGGCAAAAGTCCCTGTGTGATTTGCTAATTATTTCTATTAGTTAAAACAAACCTGGCTAGAAGCAGAGGATGGCAGGAGAGAAATTAAGCTTAATGTTCTAAACAAGCTAAGGGTCTCCCTCAGCACTGATCTCTCCTAGCCTTTGACCATCGGGGACAGAAGTAGAAAAACGTTCAAGGACACCGTATACCCAGGAGCGCTGTGATGGACAAAATTTCTCCTTTAGACGCCCCCACCCCCTCCTTTGACAGGCATTATCTAATCCCTTTGCTCTCAAGAGTTTAAAATTATTCAGCTATCCATATGAATAAATTATGCTTTTGTAACCTCTATGTGTGGGTTCTGTGGGGCAGAACTTGGAATGAGTTTGCAACAACAAATTTTTAAAAACAAAACGGTTTACTTTCTTAACATAGAACATCAAACATTAACATTTAACATCACACTTCAAGGTCCTGTCCAGGTTGCATTTTCAAGTCCACTGATACTGCCAAGTCCAATTCTTCTTTGCAAGTGGGTTGGCTTCTGAAGACCCAAAGGGCTTGATGAACAGGATTCAACAGGATGAAGGTTTCCAGGAGAACTCTCACCCGTTACAAACATTAAAAAAACCTTAACAAGGTCTTAAGGGCTTATACAAATCAAGGTCCGAGTCTGGTAGCCTTGTCTCCTCCAAACTACATGAGCTCTGCAGCCTCTTGCTGCTTTTAGTCTCCACCCCTTTCTGGGTCAACCCATTCTGAGCATGGGGGTTACACTTTCTCCCCACCAAAGCCTTGACCTATAGTCCAAGTCTCCCCCAGTCCTGTCAATCTCAAAAGCTAAGCAGGGTTAACCTGAGTAGTACATGGATAGGAGACGATGAAGGAAATCCAGGGTTGCTATGCAGAGGCAGGCAATGGCAAACCACCTCTGTTTATTTCTTACCTTGAAAACCCTATGGCAGTGGTTCTCAACCTTCCTAATGCTGTGACCCTTTAATACAGTTCCTTATGCTGTGGTGACCCCCAACCCTAACATTCATCCATTTTACAGATGGAGAACACTGATGCAGTGAGCCTTAGGCGACCTCTGTGAAAGGGTCGTTCGACTCCCAAAGGGGTCACAACCAGTGGTGGGATCCAAAAATTTTAGTAACAGGTTCCCATGGTGGTGGGATTCATACAGTGGCGTAGCGCCAATGGGGCTGGGCGGGGCATGACGGGGGCGTGGCCGGGCATTCCAGGGGCGGGGCATTAATAATTTCTCTGTTACTGTAAAAAACTCTTACTGTAAAAAAAAAGTTCCTAATTTCCAGCTGGTATCTTTCTGTCCATAATTTAAACTCATTATAGCAAGTCCTATCGCTCAATGTACAACAGAAACAACTACTTCTCCTCTAATTGACTGCCTGTCAAATACTTAATACTTTCAAATACTTAATTTTGTTTCTAGAAATCAAAAGAAGGATACTTTCCTTTAAAAAGGAACTTTCTCATATTTCTAAAACATGTTTTTAAAACAGCCCAACAGGGAGAATTATCTCATTTTCTACCTTCGATAACCAGCCACATAGGAAACAACAGGACTTCATGATTTTTGGACCTAATGGAATTTCTAAAGGAAAAGCAGACCCAATTAGTAACCCCCTCTCGGCACACACAAATAATTAGTAGCCCACTCTTGGGAAATGGTGAAAACCTGCTGGATCCCACCTCTGGTCACAACCCATAGATTGAGAACCGCTGCCCTACGGGATCTCCATAAACTGTCTGCAACTTAATAGCACTTTCCAGCATCAGTCTCCAGGACTACCAGAATCAGATATGATGTAATTGACTAACATTAATGGAACTTGCTTCAGTGGTCAGCCATGGGGTATCTAATCTGCTTCCTGCACCGTCAGTTTTTCAATAGATAAGCAGAATGTCCTGCTCACTTGATATCAGATGCCTGAAACTCTAGATATAACTGATCTTTGAAAAGTTCCAGTCTCACTCTTTGCATCAGAAGCATCGACGCATGACGCATCGAGAAGAAGCAATGTACCCTTTCAGATTGTTGTAAGGATAAGACAGATAACTTACATTTATACTGACCTGGGCTTCTTGGAGGAAGACAGAACAGAGCAACGAAAAGTAAAATGTTTCTTAAGTCTTGGTGCTGGCTTAAGAAACAGCATCTGTAGCCCAATGCCAATGAACTGAATGGAGCGCTTATATATTTTCCCTCTACCACTAAGAAACAACCTAGAACATAAGAACATAAGAACAAGCCTGATGGATCAGACCAGAGTCCATCTAGTCCAGCATTCTGCTACTCACAGTGGCCCACCAGGTGCCTTTGGGAGCTCACATGCAGGAAGTGAAAGCAATGGCCTTCTGCTGCTGCTGCTCCTGAGCACCTGGTCTGCTAAGGCATTTGCAATCTCAGATCAAGGAGGATCAAGATTGGTAGCCATAGATCGACTTCTCCTCCATAAATCTGTCCAAGCCCCTTTTAAAGCTATCCAGGTTTGTGGCCATCACCACCTTCTGTGGCAGCATATTCCAAACATCAATCACACGTTGTGTAAAGAAGTGTTTCCTTTTATTAGTCCTAATTCTTCCCCCCAGCATTTTCAATGGATGCCCCCTGGTTCTAGTATTGTGAGAAAGAGAGAAAAATTTCTCTCCGTCAACATTTTCTACCCCATACATAATTTTATAGACTTCAATCATATCCCCCCTCAGACATCTCCTCTCCAAACTAAAGAGTCCCAAACGCTGCAGCCTCTCTTCATAAGGAAGGTGCTCCAATCCCTCAATCATCCTCGTTGCCCTTCTCTGCAATGCCTCTTTCCCAATGTGGGTCTCTTCAATCTTAATTCGCCATCATGAACTCTAAAGCATATGAAGTCGTAGTAAAAGGCTAGCATAACACCACTTTGCATGTTCAATGCACAGCCCAGAGGGCTCCAGCTGTGGATAACAAATCAGAGCAGAAAGTTAAGCAATTAAACAGTCCCCAAAGAAAAACAGTCAGAACAGAACTGTATGGCTTTACCCACCTTGCCAGGTAATTGAGGATAATTTAGACTTTGTACAACGCCAGATATCACAGCACACGAAAACAAGCTTGCGTGAGAAATAGGATGATTTTTTCCAAAAAAAAGGCAAGCAATCTAACTTTCTGTCTGCTTTAATTGATGTGAAATGTGTGTGCGTGCCTTAAAAGGATGCAGATAACATTACCCTGTTGCTTTCAAAAGCTGAGAATTTATGTAATTTGCAGCCAAAGCAACTTTTGAATTCAAAAGGGAGGAAAAGAGTAGATGGCTGTGCTTACTCAAAAGCTCAGATCTCTACGGACTCAGATCTATTTTGCCCTGACCTGTCTGAAGTCTCCAAAACAGCGTGCGTGCATAACTTTCAAAAGCTGCAGCAGCTATAATTAGGGTTCCAGATAAACAGCCGAGTTTGGCATTTATCATTTTTACAGGGTGGCTGGTGGGAGGCTGTTGGGGGGGGGGGGGGGTGTTAAAAATATATGTGTGTTTCGACTGTGGAAATGTTCAGTGATGCTTATCGGGAGTTTATGCTAGAAGGAGCATCAAACGTCCAAAGAGAGGGAAGGCTGGGCTCGGCCTCTTCATTAGCAGGCAATCTGAGTTTCCCCCTTTACCCTCATCACTTTTAATTGCTTGCTAGGTGAAAGGAGGCAGGGGCATCGTGAGGCAGGGAGGGACAACCCAGGTAGCAAGCGAACAGTCAGAGGAGTTGCGTTGCGCGGCAGGTAACGCGTTTCAGGAGTGTATCGAATCATACATTCCTTCCGGCGGGTGCCATGAAATGGGAAGGAGAAACAATCTTCAGGCTCCTCTAAATGGTAGTTTTAAAATATGCATTTTCATCAGGCCGCTAGACGGGGTCACGTGATTGAGAAATGTGGCGGATAAAATTTTCCACTGCGCAGCTTGTATTTCTCTGGGTCAGTGGCACACTAGAACGGTAGGCTGTCAAACCGGGAAGGCCTGGGGTTGATCGGAAGGCAAGTGGAGGCGGGGAGGTCCTCAATATCTGACAGGCAGCTTGTCGGCCGCCCTCCCTTCTTCCTTTCCCTTGTTCTTAGTTCCGTCCTTTGTTTCTTTCCCTCTTTTTTCTATAGCTCTTCATGTCAGGTGGGAGCCTGGCAACCAGCAGAGGGGCACCAGGGGGGATGGGCAGCTCCACAGATCTCAGATTGCAAATGCCTTAGCAGACCAGGTGCTCGGGAGCAGCAGCAGCAGAAGGCCATTGCTTTCACTTCTGCACATGAACTCCCAAAGACACCTGGTGGGCCACTGCGAGTAGCAGAGTGCTGGACTAGATGGACTCTGGTCTGATCCAGCAGGCTAGTTCTTATGTTCTTAAGGCCATTGCTTTCACCTCCTGCAGGTGAGCTCCCAAAGGCACCTGGTGGGCCACTGCGAGTAGCAGAGTGCTGGACTAGATGGACTCTGGTCTGATCCAGCAGGCTAGTTCTTATGTTCTTAAGGCCATTGCTTTCACCTCCTGCAGGTGAGCTCCCAAAGGCACCTGGTGGGCCACTGCGAGTAGCAGAGTGCTGGACTAGATGGACTCTGGTCTGATCCAGCAGGCTAGTTCTTATGTTCTTAAGGCCATTGCTTTCACATCCTGCAGGTGAGCTCCCAAAGGCACCTGGTGGGCCACTGCGAGTAGCAGAGTGCTGGACTAGATGGACTCTGGTCTGATCCAGCAGGCTCGTTCTTATGTTCTTAAGGCCATTGCTTTCACCTCCTGCAGGTGAGCTCCCAAAGGCACCTGGTGGGCCACTGCGAGTAGCAGAGTGCTGGACTAGATGGACTCTGGTCTGATCCAGCAGGCTCGTTCTTATGTTGGCAAAATATTTTCGTTTTTCCAAGTAGAGGCCCGCCCCTCACAGCTAAAGAAATTACCTCAGCCTTCCAACCTTGAATTCATCCTGCATTCCTGTCTTTCGTGCCTTCTGTAGTGTGGGGTAGTATTATGGGTTATGGAGGGAGGTGGAGGAATGAGGTTTGATATAGTGGGTTCGTTTGAACATTCTGGCAGAACGAGCTTTCCCCCTCTTACCCATGCATCTACCAATAAAGGCTTCTTAACCTTCCAGTTGTAGAGTCTGATTTCGATCATAGATCTGGGGTTTGATACTTCTCCTGTGAGGTAGGTGGGGCTGAGAGAGTTCCAAATAACTGTGACTAGCCCAAGGTCACCCAGCAGGAATGGAGGAGTGCGGAAACACATCTGGTTCACCAGATAAGCCTTGGCCACTCAGGTGGAAGTGTGGGGAATCAAACCCAGTTCTCCAGATTAGAATCCACATGCTGGCTCTGAGAGGTGCTGTAGAACACTCTGAGGTTGCTCCAGCTGGCTAGCCCAGGCTATTTTGGGGCATTTATGTTGTTCTTCCCTGGATGGTCCATCTGCTGACCCATTCCTATCAGCTGCATCAGGGAGTTTTGTGGAACAGAAGAATGGTTTTCTGTTTCAGACACAGAAGAAGGGATTTTAGAGAAAAGGACGGGGACTGATAGAACAAAGGGGAAAGCTCACACTGTCCCTTCATTTTCTAGTCTCAAAATGAAAACAGAAAAACAACGATCAGCCCACGTTTGCTATTTGCAAGACATGTTTTTCCCCTCCCCACTTTAGTAACCAATGCTGCACAGAGACCACAAAGAAAGGGCATATGAACATAAGAACATAAGAACAAGCCAGCTGGATCAGACCAAAGTCCATCTAGTCCAGCTCTCTGCTACTCGCAGTGGCCCACCAGGTGCCTTTGGGAGCTCACATGTAGGAGTCAATTACTCCTGTTAGCAAGGGGAATTTGGCATACCTCCTACAACAGAGGTCCAAAGGTGCCCCTCAAAATGGTTGGATTCCACACCCTGATGAATCTAGCTCTCCATTTTGCATGAGTGGGCCTCCTCGATTCAAGCTCAGGGGGAAAAAAAGACAGGCCGATCTGCAATCTTGCCGACGCGCATATGCTCATATTGTCTTGTTATGCAAGCCAAATCTTGGAGCAGATGATACTTGCTTGGATAGAAGCAGAAGGTTTGCATTTTGTAAGTAAACACAAGACATCTAGTTTCCTGCCTTCCTCCTGGGATCGAACGGCAGAGATTACAAAGAGCTAATGATGTAGAGTTTAAAGGAAGACACAAAAGCTCAAAGGATGGGATTCAACTCCGCCGGTGCCTGGGAGAATGCATTTAGCGCCATGGAATTTTTATCACCTCGAAAGGCAGTCTCTCGCAGGTGGAATATCCATTATACTGCACTTGCAAAAATTGTTGGCAATTGTTGTTTGGTTTTTTTAAAAAAAGGATAAAGCAGACAAGTCAGCAATAAGTCACTGCACCTGTGGCCACACCAAATCTCTTCCACCATCATAAAAACAAGCCTTCCGGAAGATGCATGCTTCACCTTAAGACAGACGGAAACTGTCAGATTCCGAGAAAACATCACAAACAGAAATCCCTCGTGAAAAATGGCAGCAACAGTGAAAGGGCGCTGCCTCAATGAAACCAGAAAAGAGAACAATTAAATCTAAAGAGAATATTACAGTCCAAGAGGCAGTGTGGTGTAGTGGTTAGGGCTCTGGAATAGGCTTGGAGGAACTCATGTTCAAATTCCTACTCACTTGGACCAATCCTGTTCACTCAAACTAACTTACCTCACAGGACAAAATTCAAGTTTATTTTCATCTTAGAGACCAATAGTCCCCCCCCCACACACCTGGGGTATAAGGTTTCATGGGTCCCCCACACCCCACAGGGTATAAAGTTTCATGATAGGAGCAGCAGTGGCGTAGGAGGTTAAGAGCTCGTGTATCTAATCTGGAGGAACTGGGTTTGATTCCCAGCTCTACAGGTGTAATTTCATCAGCTAATTTCCCCCTTGGAGACATTCCCAAGCCTGGAACATCAGGCTAATGTCTCAACCAATAAGACCAATGACCAACCTATTAAGGTTGATGTCTGCCTCTTGTCTTTCCCCAGAAAGGCAGGAACTCCATTTGTCTTGGGAGATTAACGATCACTCTGCATAACCCTGATGATCCATTTTTCTCTATAAAAAAGTCCACTCTCCCAGTAGCTAGTGGTCAATAGCTCTGAACACTTTTCTGTCTGTGATATTGCTCCACAATGTGTTGTTCTTTCAGAGCTAAACACTGGTTGCTCAGTTCTGTTCATCGGATCGTTCCTCTCCAAGATTAGGTGACTATAACCCTTACTCCCCAATTTTCTCATCTATTCCAGAGCTGTCCCCTCACAACTGATTACATCCTAGACTAGAGCTGTGTGTATGTGCTGCTGCACTGATTTTATTATGTCATTGTGTACCCCCATTATCCCTAAATGAAAATTGTTAAATTTAATTTGCTCTCCTGCCAATTTCTTGCAAATCTGACTATACATGGACAATCAAGGTCTCGAGTTGCCCGACCTCTAGCTAAGTCAACAGCCTGCTCTCTCACTAATTCCTTACTCTAAAAGAGAGAGACTTCCACCACTTCAGGTAACAAGGGGGGGGGAGGGGTAGGCAAAGTTTTCTCTGAATGAATTGTATTTCTAACTACACTCAGCTATTCTAGGACCCTTTCACATTTGCTGACTTGTAATAAGAGAATGATAAAACTCTGGAAGGAATTTAACCAACTATATCTCTTTGGTTAAGCTCTCTCCTCCTTGAGTCAATGAATCCTTTGCCCCCGTCGATATCCGCTTAGAAACTGCATGGCACTAGTGTTCTAATGAATACTATTAGCTTTACATGCAAACAGAAAGTACTTCAGGCAAAACAAGGCAGTTTACACATCAACTCTGTCCCAAGTCAATTCTTCTCTCTGAAGAAGTCAATAGCCGGCATTTACATCAACTCTCTGAACACCAATCGTTCTTTGGATTACCAAATATGTTTCGCAGTTATTAAACAATATTTACCTACGACGTCATGGCTTGGCACACAACAGGACCTTGATTTAGCTTGGGATATTTATTCAAATGAAGGGGAAGCCGATATACCGGATGCGAACAGCGTGATGAAGTGCTGCTATTATCATAAAGCACACTTCGATTAAACTGGTCTACCAGCTACAAGACTGAAAGTGATGGGTCCTGTGTGGCTAATAAGAAATTGAACCATCTGCAGTCTGATGTTTTAACTGAGAAGCCTGTAAGAACTGAAACATGCATTCGAGGCAGGGGAAAGGGTTACAGTTGGGGAGGGAATGTGCCTGAATGGTGGAGTGTTGGTTCTGCATGATGAGGATCTCAGAGTTGACATGTAAACAGCCTTGTTTGGCCTGAACTACTCTCTGTTCACATGTAACTCTGACCACAAACAGAGGTGACCCATACAGCACTAGCTGTACCATCGGGATGATACCCATACAGACCCATACCGAAACCATATGGCACTAGCTGTACTATCGGAACGATACTCTGGCCAATCTGGAACACACAAGGACAGCCCAGCCAGCAGCAGGTGGATTCAGCAAGGATCAGGGGCCAGCTGTAAGGCAGAAGAACTGGAGGTGGGATGCAGGTGGCAATAGAGTTCTTTCTCAGCAGGGACAGATGGAGGAAAGCAAACCGTTCAGCTGTTGTTTTCTGCTGCTTGCCATGAACTGGACAGACTGTGGCCTTTTCCTCACAAGCACTTTAAAATGTTTTCAAGCAGGAAATAAAATGTTTCCTCCAAGGAGTTCTGCAGTGTTTTTATCCCCCTTGGGATCCCAAAATGTTTTATTGGCAGCTTCAAAGTAGTTTAAACCAATGCCCTTTGAAAAGGATGCTTTAGATGAAATATTTTAAAAACAGCTTCATTTGCCTGTGTGGTCCCTTTAAGACGTTTCCCATGCCTCTCTGCCTTCACTGAAATTCCTCACTGACACCGTTTCCTCTGCTCACCCCTTGCCCCCACCTGTTTTTCCTGGTTTGACGCAGGGTTCTTTTTTTGGGGGGGGGGTAGTGATTGAAGACTGGACTATAGAAGGCACAGAGAATCACAGCACGAAGCTGTGAAGCATGGAAGCAATCATTTGGACAACGTAACCAAAAAAAGGGAGGAGTCACAAAATGGCTGTCAGGAATTGTTTGGAGAGAGCGAGTGCATACGTACATTGTGGTAAAGGGGGAAATGAAAATGTTTTACTTATGTTTTGCTGGATTTGTGCAGAAAGGGCGTGCGTATGTGATTGACAATCTGACCTCTAGCTTTGAACATATGGTCGACCATCCAATACGTTCATGGCAAAATCTGCAGCATCCCAAGCTAGAACTTTTGTTTCCAAATAACTTTCCCAGAAGTAACTTGCAGGGAAATTTTATGCGAGCAAGAACTTAAAAGAAGAGTTTGGATTTATACCCCACCTTTCTCCTGTAAGGAGACTCAAGGTGGCCTTCAACCTCCTTTCCCTCCCTCTCCCCACAACAGACACCTTGTGAGGTAGGTGGGGCTGAGAGAGTTCCAAAGAACTGTGACTAGCCCAAGGTCACCCAGCAGGAATGTAGGAGTGCGGAAACACATCTGGTTCACCAGATAAGCCTCTGCCACTCAGGTGGACGAGTGGGGAATCAAACCTGGTTCCAGATTAGAATCTACCTGCTCTTAACCACCACACCATGCTGACTCTCCCATCTGCAGCATGAACGGAGCTGCCACAGAGAAAGCCTGTGACTTCACTGCAGCCAGCCGATACTCCTAGGCTCATTCCGCACATGCAGAATAATGCACTTTCAAACTGCTTTCAGTGTTCTTTGAAGCTGTGTGGAATAGCAAAATCCACTTGCAAACAGTTTGTGAAAGTGGTTTGAAAACGCATTATTTTGCGTGTGCGGAAGGGGCCCTAGATTCACATACCGCAAGGAGAAAGCTGTCTGAGGAGCCCAACTAGCACGACACATGGTGGCTATGACCTTTGTGTCACCGGTTGTTGCTGGAAGCACAAGGCACAGCTAGGAAGTCCCTGCTCTAATCCAGCAAAGGAGTCCTGCAGTTCGCCACGCTCTCCCATCTTCTCTGCCCACCTGTGCTACTTTTCTCATTTGCCGAAGACCAATTCAACTCGAATAGATCCTCGTTAAGAGGAAGAGCGTTTATATTTCACATCGGGAATTGGATGGGAGTAAAAGCCCCCTGGAGGAAAAAGGCGACCAAAGATGACAAGGGGTGAAAAAAAAAAGCTGAATCACAGCAGCAGGCCACAAACTAATTTTGAGCGAGCCAGGAGACGGGCCAGTTAAGGCAGCCGACTCTCCCTACATTTAATTGCTTTGGTTAGAGGTCTCTCTTCTTGTTTTTGCTCGGCTCCCCTTGTCCTAACAGTGGCTTTCCCCCTTCTTCTTTGGGATCAATCGGTCTGCCTTGCTGTAATGTCACACACCTCTCGTCAGCCCCGGGGAAGGTACAGAAGTGAACAACGGCAGGTGGATTCTGAAATCAAAAATGTGCAAGTTCCGAGGGCCGCAGGCCACCCTGGTAAAGATTTTTTTCTCTTTGCAGCACAATAGTTTGCGTCCATCTCCTCTACGAGGCAGACAGCAACTCTACAGAGCTGCTCCAGGTCAGGAAAGAGGTGTGCGAAATGGGAAGTCGCAAAGCACCCTCTCCATGCTCTGCGGTGCTGGTATGGATCAGTGTTGGGATTTTGCAAGCGTCTGGCCCCTTCCGCACATGCAGAATAATGGCACCGCCAATACACTTTCCATGCCCTCTGCAGCTGGATTTCACTGTGCGGGAGAGCAAAATCCACTTGCAAACAATTGTGAAAGTGGGGTGCTGTGTGGTTTCCGGGCTGCATGGCCGTGCTCTAGCTGCATTCTCTCCTGACGTTTTGCCTGCATCTGTGGCTGGCACCTTCAGAGCATCAGATCCTCTGAAGATGCCAGCCACAGATGCAGGCGAAACGTCAGGAGAGAATGCTGCTAGAGCACGGCCATACAGCCTGGAAACCACACAGCACCACAGTGATTCCGGCTGTGAAAGCCTTTCGACAATAAATTGTGAAAGTGGATTGAAAGTGCCTTATTCTGCATGTGTGGAAGGGGCCTCTGTCACAACTCAGTTATAAAAGGGTTAACTGTTTGTAAGTAAACAAGTTGCTGAAATCACTGTTTATGACCTGATCTACTGATTAGCTATTGGTCAGTCAGGTAGCCATTGCTTACATGTTAGTGAACACATACATCTGAAGTTAGTTAACTCTGGGGTGCTGTGTGGTTTCTGGGCTGTATGGCCATGTTCTAGCAGCATTCTCTCCTGACGTTTCGCCTGCATCTGTGGCTGGCTTCTTCAGAGGATCTGATAATAGGAAAGGAAAGCAAGTGGAGTATATATACCTGTGAGTAAAGGTCAATAGGTGAGGGCATCAGGTATATATACCTGTGAGTAAAGGTCAATAGGTGAGGACACAAGCCTCAGTAGCCCTGGCCTGGGTGTCCTGCCTGGTGGCTTGCTCCACCCCAAACCTCTTAATGAGGTGGCACCAAAGAGAGCTAGGTCCTTAGCTCCCCTCACTGTCAGATCAGTTCCCATGTGAAACTCGCTGGCCTGGCTATGACAGCGTACACATGCATCAACACTGTCCCAAAGGGGAGAAGTGGGTGGGAAAACTCTCTGCCGCCAACCAGGAAAAGGAGAGGGCCACGGCCCGAGCAAAGCCTTAAAAAGGCTTCCTTCTGGCCCTTTTTGATGACATCATGATGCTACACTGGTGCCATGACTTTCTTTGCCCATAATGGGCATGGCCGCTGCCTGCCTTCCGCCCTTCAAAGGGCAGGCACAGTGTGGGCCTCTTCACCGTGCCCTTATCCTGACCGGTGATGGCAGCCGTGCTGATTTGCGACTGCTTTTTCTCTCACTTTTCCCTTTTCTTTCCTCGTCCTTATAAATAGACTTGAGATGTTCCCCATTGAGATGTCCCCCACTGGCAAATGGAATAGTGCCATTATTTCAGAAGGATATGCATTTTAAAAATATCATGGATCAAATTGTATTTGTATTTACATTGGTTGTGGTTGGTTGGTTTCTTAATGTTATTGTAAGCCGCCCTGAGCCTGGCTTGTGGCTGGGGTAGGGCAGGAATCAGGATAGAAAACAAAAATAAAGTTAAAAGCAAAAGAATCATAGAGGTGGAAGGCCAGACAGGTCATCTAATCCTAGCCCCAGCTCAATGCAGGATAGGCCTAGAGCAGTGGTTTTCAATCTTCCTAATGCCAAACCAAGAGCAGTGGTTTTCAATCTTCCTAATGCCAAAATATATATATACATATATATATATACATATATATATATACACATACATACATACATACATACATACATACATACATACATACATACATACATACATACATAATATATATATTAAAGGGTCTTGGCATTATATATATATATACATACATATATATACATATATATACATACATATACATATACACACACACACACACATGCACACACACACACACACACATATATATACACACACATATGTATATACATATATATATATACACACATATATATACACATACATACCGCCCTCCCCCGGAGGGCTCAGGGCGGTGAACAACAAGCATAAATAGAGCACAATAAAATCAAGACTAAAATCAGTTAAATATTAATTAATCTGGCTCTATATAAAATAAACCCCACCCCATTAAAACGCAACACCTAAATCAGCATAACAGATGGCACCTACAATCAAATCCCTAAAAGAGAGAGGCGGGGGGGGGGGGCGACAGGATCCACTGATGTTATAAAAGGATGGGGGGCCCATCAGCAGCCAGCCTCCCCAAAGGCCTAGAGAATCCCTGACAAGCGTTCACCCAGCCACTGCTTGTAGACTATTACGGAGCTCATTACCTCCCTAGGTAGCCAATCCCACTGATGAACTAATCTGCCTGTTAAAAAAATCCTAATCTCCAGATGGTACCTTTCCAGCCACAATTATTTACATGCCAGCTGCAGCATCAATAAATGGGATGCTTCCATTAGGAAGCAGCTTCCAAATTAGTAAAGATATATGCGAGCCAGGCCTCAGAAGGCAACGGACCCAGGAAATAAAATTGCCTTTCCTTTTTTTTTAAAAAAAAAAGTTTATGCTTAAATACAGAAACAACAACAAAACTTTGGAGAGAGATGCTTCCCAAGGCAGTTTCCATAAAGGCAATGAAGTGTCATCATTTCAAAAGTCAATACAAACCATCAATTCTTGAACGACAGCAACCTAAACAATCAGTCATATGGGTAGAAGCCAATACACAGCGGAATCTAATGATCAACACAAAGAGAGAAAGAGAGAAAAAATATTCCACATATTCCTCAAAAATCCACCCAAATTAACCAAAGGACTGAGAAAACAGAACGAGCTTTCCACCCAAAGATTGTCAAGCTCCAGCAGGGGTGTACCGCCCAGGGAAACATATGTGGTCAAATGTCCCTGAATTGCAGCCATTTAGTCACGTGGGGGGCAGAAAATCGTCCCCACACCCCTCCTCCTTCCCCCCAGGTCCATACACTGACTTCAAGACCTGGTGCAAAAAGTTTTGCACTGGGGTAGATTTTCCCTGGATACGCCTCTGTCTCCCAGAATTACATCTGATTTTCAAATGACAGAGCTTAGTGAACTTTCATTGTCTTACACAGAATCTTTGCTTTGTAATACACAGGATTTTCATCAGTGGTATTAGGGTCTGTATTTATGGTGCTTTCTGCACACGCGTGGAAATGCACCTCCACCAGCATGAATTATGCCGGTGGAGGCTTGGGGACCATTCGCATGCTAGTGTGAGAGCGACCCTGACTTTCCCCTCAGCCAGAGTGGCGGCTCTGGTCGCCCCCCTCCACTCATCATCTTGTCCAGCATCGCTCTGGAGGGCTGCAGGGACCCGCCCTTGCTGCCCTCTGACCTCCAGGGGTTGGAGGGCAGCATGGGCGGGTCTCTGCAGCCCTCCAGAGCGACACTGGATGGGACAGTGAGGGGAGGGTGAAAGCGGCATCTTCCTGCCGGTGCTGTTCACACTGCGCAGATGGGAGGAGGGCGCTGTGCAAAAACCTCGTTCGTTGAGCAAAGTTATGAGCGGTGACTTCACGCCGCTCCCGTGCTGTGTATTGCCCATGCAGAAAGGGCCTCAGACACCTTGTGGTACTGTTGTATCGTTTACGGATCTGGACATGTATTATACTTATTGCGAGACATCATCTGAAAATAGAGAGCAATTGATCTGAGTCTTCTTCAGTGTAATTTCAATTCAGTTGTACCATGTGCACTAATTCCCACCTAATTCAAGTGGTGGTGCCTAAGAAGCAGGGACTGGACTTCTGAGGCTCAGGATCCTGATTTCATGTTCTGGGGCTGGGGTTGCCTCCTTTATCTGTAATGAGAATTATTTCTCAGTAATGGAAAATATCCTGAGCAACCTCTCCCAATGGCAGAATGCTACCAAATTCTGTCAGCGCCGGAAACAGAGGAACGGTGCCAGAAATGAGTCTACCAGCTAGAGAGCATTCAAGAGGGGGGGATCCTGTAACATAAAAACTGAGAACAGGTCTTTTGCCATCTTTTTTATGGGTCTTTTCAGCTAGTGTTGTGTAGCGATTAAGAGCAGGTGGACTCTAATCTGGAAAACCAGGTTTGATTTCCCTGCTACTCTACATGAGCGGTGGGCTCTTATCTGGTGAACCAGGTTTGATTCCCCACTCCTATATTGCTGATTGGTGACCTTGAGCTTGTAATAGTTTGTTCAGGACTCTCTCAGCCTCACTTACCTCACAAGGCGTCTGTTGTGGGGAGAGGAAGGGGAAAGTGTTTGTAAGCCTCCTTAGAAGAAAGTCTCCTTAGTTTGAGTCTCCTTAGAAGAAAGGGGGTATAAATCCAAACAACTACTACTACTGCTGCTCTTCTTCTCCTTCTGATTCTCCTTCTCCTTCTCCTCCTCCTCCTCCTCCTCTTCCACCTCCTCCTCCACAGATTTACAAGTTGCTCTGAAGCTTCCGGTGAGCCACCATTACCTCAGAAGCTGCACTTTGCAGCCCCCTGTCCTAGGGTGCCTGACAACTTATTTACAAGAACATTCTTTAAACCATTCCTAGCTATTGCACGTATATTAGTTGCTTAAGCTCCTTTTTCCCCCCAACTAGACTTATCACATCATTACAGCGACTGCACGAAACCTAGATCATGAGCACGTCCCTTTCCTTCAAGCAAATACAGCTAATGGCAAGCTTATAGAGGAGATAAGGAGCGTGCACAGTTTACCCCCCCCCCCAGGCGATATAACCTGTCTACAGACCCGGAGCCCCTGCAAATCACGCCACCTCCTCTTTACCGTCATCAGGTTTACTGTTGAGCTAATGAGATGATTCGCAATTAAAGGCTTAGCTAGCAGGAACTGTCTGCTCGCCTTTGCTCTGGCCCACCAGGTTGCCCTCCTACATGCCAATAAATCAGCCCACACAGCTTCTGGCTTTGTTTCGGGAGCGATCTATGATTAACTCTGCATACGTTGGCCTAAACGACCCCGCGGATTAATCAATGAGATTCGGCTCTCCGAGAGCAGAGGTCAAGTTGCCCGAGCTACCTGCAATGGATGTGCGCCTTAATTATTACGAGAGCATGCAGTAAATAAATTCCCAGTGCACTCAATTTGTAAGTAAAAGTCTCAAGGTTTGCCTTCATTACACAAACCGGGTTTTTTTTTTTTTGGTGGGGGTGTCTCTGCGTAAAAATGCTAACTATCTGTAGAGCAGACTGTTTCAAATATGTTTTGGAAGTTGTACATTTAGGCTGGGTAGCAACTGTCCATGTTGCAAGTTGCAAATGGACAGCATGTTAAAAGTTTGAAAGTTTGTAAGGAAAGGTGGAAATATGTTGGCTGTGTCAGGAAACTGCTTACCCAATGCAAGGGTCTGTTACTCCAGTCATCAACAGGACTCAGGAGAGATTTCAAGAGCTTTATTGGAACTGTGTCATCCCAGGCTCAGATTGCCCAAACTGGGGGATTAGCTCTCTGAGCCCTGGTATATACCTGTATATAGTTCAACCCCTGGATTTCCTCCCACCCTCGCATTCCCATAATATCAGCACGTGAAAGGACAGTGGGAACAACGGCGTTGTTTGGGCAGACAGTTCACTCCTTCAGGAAGGCAGATAAGGGTGAACGGCTAAGATCTATTGAACTAGGAGCAGCAGTGGCATAGGAGGTTAAGAGCTCGTGTATCTAATCTGGAGGAACCGGGTTTGATTTCCAGCTCTGCCGCCTGAACTGTGCAAGCTTATCTGGGGAATTCAGATTAGCCTGTACACTCCCACACATGCCAGCTGGGTGACCTTGGGCTAGTCACAGCTTCTCGGAGCTCTCTCAGCCCCACCTACCTCACAGGGTGTTTGTTGTGAGGGGGGAAGGGCAAGGAGATTGTCAGCCCCTTTGAGTCTCCTGCAGGGGAGAAAAGGGGGATATAAATCCAAACTCCTCCTCCTCCTCCTCCTCCTCCTCCTCCTCCTCCTCCTCCTCCTCCTTCTAGTTACTTTGCTAGCAGGGGGAGGCCTCCGTAGCCCTGAGCAATGATAATGGCTGGGGCATCTGTGGCTGGGGTGTGGACGTGTAAACTGCCAGGCCTGGAATGGCGCAGGTCTGACACCCTTGCAATTTCCCAAAAGCCTCTTAGAGTTTTGCAAGATTTTCTCCCAAAAAGTTCTCTGCCAATGTTGATGTCAGATTTTCTCCAGACAGTAAATTTGAATCCAAGCCTCTATTGGCATTCCATGTTACAATAAAAAGGTTGTCCATAAAAAACAGATAAATACGTCAAACATATACACATAGTGATAGTCCCGTGGGTAATATTTGTAGTTCGGACTCTTATCAATAGTGCAGTCCAAACGGGCTCATCAAAACTGCCATTCCTACATACTTCTTTGCAGACCAGACTGGAGACTTATCGGCAGAGCCCAGATATCATAATAACATACAATATTAAAAGTTTTACTGTAAGACACAGGGTCTGTTGGGGTGGCATCAGGTAAAATGTAAAGGAAAGGGGGCAGGGAGATGAATGGATAATTGGTCTGTCTCTAGTAGGTTGCCACTGCATTCAACTGTTATACCATCTGGCAACCAATAGTAGAGCTACGACCTCTTTCTATAAGTCACCCACAAGTTGTTTAACTTTGGATGACTGTGAACCTATAGGTTACTGACAGAGGTAGGCACTCCAGACAGTAAAGAAGAAGAAAATTTCTTCTTCTTCGTGCTCTTCTTCAAATCTCACTGTATCCTTGGTAGTTTGTTAGGTGACTCTTGGGGGCCCCGGCCCACCGGTATGACTGGGGTGAGACTTGACAGCATACAAGCATTTTGGAGTGTCCAGCCACTGATAGGTGCCCCCCTCCTCTTCCTTCATCCTTCTGGGTCTCTTACCATCTATGGGACCCGTTTTCTTCCCCCTTTTGGGAGGGTTTTAATGAGGGTTATTGTGGACATTGTTTGTTACTGATCGCTGCATTTTAAATTGTTTTGATGTATTTAAGGGTTATTGTACCTATGTGATTTATGTTGTTCACCGCCCAGAGCCCTTCGGGGAGGGGGTATACAAAACCCAATCAATCAATCAATCAATCAATCAATCAATCAATCAATCAATCAATCAATCAATCAATCAATCAATCAATCAATCAATCAATCAATCAATCAATCAATCAATCAATCAATCAATCAATCAATCAATCAATCAATCAATCAATCAATCAATCAATCAATCAATCAATCAATCAATCACTTAAAGTCTCACTGGTTTGGCCGCTAACTTTGTTGTATCTGCAATCTGGCTGTGCGTCCTTATCCTCTCTCTCCACGCTACTTTTTTAGAGAACAGAAACAAAAAGACAAACCCATATGAAAGGAGTCCAAAGTATTTTTGGAGCATCACGCGTAAAACTAAACCAGCCGAGTTAGTCACGGAATCTCCTTGACAAATGTCTTCTCTCAACCTTGCTTTACTTTCCAGTCGGAAATGAATTGCTGTCTGGCAGCCCGTACCCTCGGCTGGCACCGCAACAGCTCCTGTTTGCTGGGGCTGAAGCCAAACACGAACCTGAACTTTACCAGCTCGGCTCGTTTTCGTAAACAGAGTCCCCCCCTTGCCTGCCAAACGCATTCCAAAAAGGACACAAAAAGACAGATTCCCACCCCCCCACCCCCCGAAAAAAAGCCCTCTCCAAATTAAAAGAGAAAAAAATATATGCCGTGCACATTCTTTCCTTTAATTAAAAAAAGGCACTTAATCATCGAAATTCTGTCAAGTGGTATGAATCGCTCTGTAATTGCAGCCTGACTTGAATCGGCTCCGTTCTGCTACCTTGGAAGAAGGCAAAGAAAAAAATGGACTATTGAAATAACGCCCAGCAGGCCTGGAGATCTGTTTTGCTGAAGTTTATCCCTGCAGAACGGCAGCTCTGAAGAGATGCCTGGCAAAGCAAAAAAGAAGAGACGGTTGAGGTCCAGGTGAAGTCAAGCAGAGCTTAGTGGCACACCTAGTAAGGGGAAGAGTAGACCATTTACTGGCACTGCTGTAACACACTCTATTTAGAGCTGCTTTTGAAGATGTCTCAAAAGGTTCCACTGGCACAAAACGCAGTAGCGAGACTCCTATCAGTGGTCAGCCACACAAAATGTGTCACTCCAGTTCTATGTCCACTGGTTTCTACCTAGGTTCGCCTCAGTGAATCCCCACTGCCACCGAGCTCAACATTGTTTTGTCTCAGCCCCCCCCCAGAACTGCGACATCCTTGTCGCAGTTATGAACTACACTTTTCTGCCAGAACAAGGCAGACACCGCTTCAAAGCTTCGAAGTGGGGAAGCATCGAAACGACACCTCATCCGTTCAACCAATCACGAGCCGCTTTTGTGGCATGCGCAGAACGGGAGCGTCGTGGCGAGCAGAAAGCGCATGTAACTGTAAACTGTAAAAACTGTAAAAAAAAGAACACTCCCATTTCCCGCCGTAACACAAGCACCAATCACAATCGAGGAGTGAAACAGGCACCAAGATGATCCCGCCCACTTAGCTCGGTTCCAGGGGGCCAACTCAGTTGCTGTGGGGACAGCCTGGAATCGCCCTCCACAGAAGGGAACCGAGTCGACCTTAGCTCCCTTCTGTAGTGGGGAAAGTCCATCTCTGCGTCCATTAGCTACCTCTTTGGTTCTGAGATCAATGCGCAGTGCTGGTTACCATCTTGAAAACTCTTCACAGCCTGAAATTCATGAGATGGTCACCTTAAATTTATCTCAGGCTGGCAGTAAAGCCCATCACACACAAAAATGCAACAGTGCACATGGAAGGAGTCAATGCAGTTTATGCAGATCGTCAATGCAGTCAATGCAGTAGACACTGCTACTCGCAGTGGCCTGGTGGCCCACTGTGAGTAGCAGAGTGCTGGACTAGATAGACTCTGGTCTGATCCAGCCGGCTTGTTCTTATGTTCTTAATGACTCCTGCCTTTCCTCCCCCCTTGGTCCCGTGCCACCCGCTCCTTCTCCTCCTGTTCCCAGATGCCTGTGTAACCTCTTTCTGTGGGGTTCTGTGGGGCAGTACTTGGAAGGAGTTGCAAAGAACTAAATTTAAAACAAAACAGTTTACTTCTCTTAACAAATAACACTTTTTAAACATTTAACATTTACACTTTACAGTCCTGTTAAGTTTGCATTTTCAAGTCCTTCTATTTACAGTCTACTGATATTGCCAAGTCCAATTCTTCTTTGCAGCTGGTTGGCTTTTGAAGACTTCAGAGCAGTGATGGCGAACCTTTTCGTGACCGAGTGCCCAAACCGCAATCCAAAATCCACTTATTTTTCACAAAGTGCCAACACCTGAATACTGAGGTTTTCATTTAGAAAAAACAGTTGGCTCCAAGGCGTGTGCTACTCAGGAGTAAGCATGGTGGTAGTCGGTGGCTTTGCTTTGAAGCAATCGTGCAACTCTTGCAATGGGTGAATAACAGCCCTAGGCGGGTTTACTCAGAAGCAAGCCCCATTGCCAGCAACCGAGCTTACTCCCAGGTAAAGGATCGCGCTTTAGTCCTTCACATGAATATCAGTGGGGCTTAACAGCGTTAAACAGCGTTTAACAGGGTTGCCTACACTGCTTCCCCAAAACTGGGTCTTAGGTTTAATGCTAATAATTGAGCCCAGCGGCCCAGGCCAGCCTAGGTGGGGGGGGGGCATTCTGTTTGCATGTGCCCACAGAGAGGGCTCTGAGTGCCACCTCTGGCATCTGTGCCATAGGTTCGCCACCACTGCTTCAGAGGCTTGGTGAACGGGATTCAAGATGATGAAGGTCCCCAGAAAAACTCTCACCATTTACATACACAAAAACTCTGAAACAATAAATTCTAACATTTACAATATAGCAAAAAAAATAAACTCCCTTCCTGCTAGTTCCCAACAACATTGCAGTTACCTTCAACAAGGTGTTAAGGGCTTAATAAAATCAATCAAGGTCCCAGCCTGGTAGCCTTGCTTCCTCCAACCTCATGAGTTCTGCAGCCTTCTGCTTCTTTTCAGACTCCACCCCTTTCTGGGTCATCCCATTCTTACACAGGGGTTACACCTGCTCCTCTCCCCCAGATGCCTGTTATCACCACACAACAGTTAATGGGTAAAAAAATGCAAACAAAACAGCAGAGCGCCTGCCCCTTCTCCCCCCACTGCTAAATAATTACAATCGCTGTACCGTCTGCAGCTGCCTGATGAGGAGAAGGCGCAGGTGTTGGCTGCTCCCCATGGGAAGGTTGCAAGATTCCTGTCTGGGGTCAGCCGCACTAAACATGTCACTCCAGTGCTGCGTCAACTGCATGCGCAATTCCCCAGATCTTGATGATAAAAAGCAAAGAGATCTGGTGAATTCCTGGAGCAATGCCAACACTGTGGCATCACCTCCCGGTATGCAACAGATGTGGTGTCATACCACATCTGCTGCAAGAATCCCCTTCCCCATAGTCTCACACGTTACCATCTTAAAAGACCATTTTGAGCACATACTGTCCCAGGCTGTGACTCAGACAACGTCTTCTCCAGACCATAATGTATCTTTTAGAAAATCCTCCCTTGGAGTTGCTTCCGTAGGGGGAAACTATCCATTTTCCTGCTCCTGAGCGTTGTCGAGCGTTTAAGCTGTCTCCTTTCCAGAATGCTTGCGCTGTATGATACACTCATATTGTGTGGAGATATTACAGGTTCTGAGGGCACCCTGCTGTACATGATTGCTTGGGCAACCCCTTAATCTGTGCTATGGCTTCAGAGAGCAGCCCAGGGGTCAGTGGGCCTCTCCCCCAGCACCGTTCGCTGCCTAGCTGCGCTTATCAGATGATGCTCTCTGTCCTGCGGCACCAATAGCCCATCATTTGTCTCACATCAGGCCTTCGCCATTAAAGATTGCTGTCAACTACAATGGGCATTTTGAGCGAGCCGTCAATCACAGCGCAGCTTTAGGGGGATAAGCGCACAGATTCTTTGAGCAAATAATCTTCCATTTGCTCACATCCATTGCATATAGTCCTTTACAGCCCTCTTCAGATGAATCAGAGATTGGTCTGTCCAGCCCGGTCTGACCTGTAGTTGCTCTCCGAGGTCACAGAGTGGAGGCCTTTCCTAGTTCCTCTGCTGGGGACCACTTTCATACAGATGTCCGCATGGTGTAGTGGTTAAGAGCAGGTGGATTCTAGTCTGGAGAACGGGGTTTGATTCCCCACCCCACCCCCTGAGTGGCGGAGGCTTATTTGGCGAACCAGATGTGTTTCTGCACTCCTACATTCCTGCTGGGTGATCTTGGGCTAGTCACAGTTCTCTCAGAAATCTCTCAGCCCTTCCTACCTCACAAGCCACCTTGAGTCTCCTTACACCTTGAGTCTCCTTACTAATCCAACTCTTCCTTTTCTCATAGTTCAGCTAACTGTCTTCTCAAAAAATGTCTGGTAAGTAGCCAAGATCTTATTTTGTTTTTAATTTTTCTCCCAGGACATTCTATATTGTATGGAATAACACAATGCCCACTGCACTGCCTAACACCCCCATTTGCTTGTGGTGGGTTCATACCTTGTGCACTGAATAAAGGAGACAAAATTATGCATATTATCCTAACTCCTTGACATTATCTTCCATGAATGACACTACAGTGGCCTACTGCACACTGCCCTGAACAGAGTAGGACAACACGTAGGCAGTGTAGACAAATCTGTGGCGTGGCACTTCCCTGGAATTCGGCACTGCTGTGGTTTGTGCCCGCAGATAATGGCTCTCTAGTAGAATGTATAGTGCTGGAGTCTGCATTCCAACAGCCAACAGCCAGGAATGATTCCATTTAGAGATTCCCAAGCAATAGAGCAATACAAAGTTGTCATCTACTCCTTTATGTTTCAAGAACCAACGGCTGCTTTTAGAACAGATTTAAGAACCAAGGCCCAAAGGAAAAGCAGGGAGGGATTGCAGGACAGGGGAGCAGAAAGAAAAAAAATCATCATCATCATCATCATCATCATCATCATCATCTATTATTATTATTATTATTATTATTATTATTATTATTATTATTATTATTATTATTATTATTGGGTTTATAGACCGCCCTCCCCCGAAGGGCTTTTATATCCCATATTGGCTTTTATATCCCATTTTTTCTCTATTTTTAAGGAGTCTTATTATTTTATTAATATTTATTTGATTAAATTTCTATCCCACTCTACCTGACTGACGCCTGGCTTAGGGTGGCATACAAGCAATTAAAACAATCTTACTTATACATAGATACACTACACCTAGCATTAAAAACACACTAAAACACAAGTTGGCAACAAACAAATTTAAGCCCATGAAAAGCATCCGGCCCAGCTCAGGTACAACTCTCCTGAAGTTGCCTTGCACTAAAAGAGATTATTGGACTGTGTGGAGAAAAGTGGGAAAAAACTGGAAAGAGATACATGGAGAAATACAAAAAATAAAACAAAATAAAAATTTGTTATGGAAGCCAAGATCGTGCTATTAGGCATACTGCCAAAGAGCTTCCTGAGAAATTCAGAAGAACTTTTCCGATATTTGATAAATGCTGACAGAGTAGTAACCCGCAACAAAAGAGAAATTAAAAGAAGAATGCCCTTGCTAGAAAATAGGGAAAATAAAGGAAGAAAATTTGCAGCAATGCCAGAATCAATGCACTCCGTGTAACGACCTCGATGAACAGGAGACCCAATCAAGAATTCCAAGATAAATGGAAAATATATTTTAATTACTATTTGCAGAGGTAAAAAAATATTTACAAAAGAAGGTGCATATGGTTGAAGTGTTACATATAAACCCTTAATAGTCTGTTAAGGCTCTAATGCTTCATTAACTGTGTTGAGAAAAGGTCAAAGGGGGAAAAATGAATGGATAATTACATTACATTACATTGACTAAGAATCTTAGATTGTAAAATGTGTTGATTACTTTATGAGCATATAAACATCTTTACACACACCCCATGCCACCCGCATGCACCCACCCACCCACCCTCTATCCCCTTGGTGGTGAACCTTTTGCACTCCAGATGTTATGGACTACAATCCCCATCAGCCCCTGCCAGCATGGCCAATTGGCTGTGCTGACAGGGGCTGATGGGAATTGTAGTCCATAACATCTGGAGTGCCAAAGGTTCGCCACCACTGCTCCATCCATCCATCCATCCATCCATCCATCCATCCATCCATCCATCCATCCATCCATCCATCCATCCATCCATCCATCCATCCATCCATCCATCCATCCATCCATCCATCCATCCATCCATCCATCCATCCATCCATCCATCGTCCGTCCGTCCGTCCGTCCGTCCGTCCGTCCGTCCGTCCGTCCGTCCATCCATCCATCCATTAAAAGTGGACCTTCTGGATGGAAAATGTTTGCTATGATGCTGAGCTACAGCCCTGCCCAAGTTCTCCAGGCTTAACAAGAACAGCAGGAATGATGAATGGATGGTAAACACAAACTGTGAGGCCCAGGGGAGGGATCACAGCTCAGCGGTTTCAGTGTCTGCTTAGTATGAAGGACCCAGTTTCAGTCCCCAGCATCCTCAGTTGAAAAGAATCTGGTAATAGATGTGAAAGACCTCTGCTTGAGAATCTGGACAGCTGATGTCAGTTTGAGCAGGTAATATTGGCAAACTTAAAGTAAAGCCCAAGGGAGGGATGTGGTTCTGTGGTAGAGCATCTGCTTGGCATGCAGAAGGCCACAGATTCAATCTGGGGCATCTCCAGGTAAGAGGACACTGAATTTTCTGGACCAAGGGTCTGATAAGGCCCAATCCAGATGGGAACCCCAAATCCACTTGTGGAGGCATCATGGCACCAAAATACGGGGTGCTCATGCTGGTGGAGGGAGCAAAGGTGTTGGCTGCTGGCTGCTGCTCAGCTCCACAGTGCCAAAACCTGAAAGTCTGGACCACTGCAGAAGTGCGCTGGCATCCTGATAGGATGCTGACATGGGATGGTGGTGTTGGGCCAGGTGTTCCTGGGGACGGAGCCAGCGGTGGGATTCAAATAATGTAACAACTGGTTGTTTACAAGCACCATTTTAACAACCCAGTTCTGCTGAAGCAGTGAAAACCTGCTGAATTCCACTACTGGATGGATCCAACATTAGTCGGCTCGCACTTCAGGTTTGCAGCTGGTGGCTCCACAGTTTGGATCCTTGGACTTACGCCACCCTTTTGAGTGGCGCCAGTCCATCAAACCTTATGGAGAGCTTTCTGGTGGTGGGGTTTTTTTTTGGGGGGGGGATTTTTCTTTCTCCCTCCACTACTGGAAAGTCCTCAGATGTCGCAGCCAGATTGCCCTCCTACCATCTAAAGAGACTTTTCAACTTCTGAAGAGAAGGCTGTTTGACCAGGAACATCAGATCCTACTCGAAAAGGCTTCCAGAACTTGTTCTCCTTTAGCTCTAGGTATCACCTACATTGGTAATAAGGGGGCTCAATACCTGCACCAGATAACCGTGCCCAGGCTCCATAGAGCAATAATGTTGGCCCATTGCAATGCCCTTCCATCAGCCGTATTAACAGGGAGATACACTAAAACCCCTTACCGCCAAAAGGCTATGCATATGCAACGGGAATTGTGTTGACTCTATAGACCATACTTTACTTTATTGTCCACTTTACACAGTACCCAGAGTCAAATACTTGTCATCCCTGCTACTCAAAAAAGAGTATGCATCTGACTTGCCTCTCTACCTGTACATTTATTTTAGCTTCCCTCTACTTGGTTAAGTGGATCTGTGTATATAATGTTGTTATGCCAGTAAAGGTTCTTTGTTTGTTTGTTTTGTTGTTGGAAAGTCCTCTGAAGGTGTCCATGCGTCAGGTCACATTTACGATGCTGGGAAGCAGCGCTTGATCGTTCATTTTGAATAGAGCTATCCACAAATGCTGCTAGAACATAGGTGTCAAACTCACGGCCCTCCAGATGTTATGGACTACAGTTCCCATCACCCCCTGCCAGCATGATGCTGGCAGGGGATGATGGGAACTGTAGTCCATAACATCTGAGGAAGCAATGAACTATCTATGTGCTGGAAGCTTCCTGCACCCTGCCTGCAAACACCCCCTCCCTTCCAGACTTAGCTAGGCTGAAACATGCTCCTCATTTCTGATGCCGCTCCACCTTCCCTCAAATGCCTGGGACGGGTTCACGTGCCCGTTTATGCACACATATGTTCTGCACGCACACAACCGGCGCAACGAAGCTGTAATGATGAAGGACATAATTAGGAGGAACCGCACAGGTCTTTTGTGAATCATTCACAAATAATATGATAAATATGCAATGCAGACATGTTTGCAGAATAAAAGATGCTAAATCTTAGACCGGGGCATGTGTATGTATATGTGCACAGGAGAGACAGAGAAGGGGGGATTATATTAACATAATATAATTCAGCACAGGCGGCCATCTGTTTTAATTGAGCAAGCCGTATTCGTACAATGCTCCGCATCACTAATCTTGTTTAGATTAACGCTAATGTTCTATTAAAAGGCAGTTTATCATCTCACAATGCTGAGTTAAAATAAGCACACCCCGAGTCTGCCACTGAAGATAGAGGAAGAAAATGGATAGCTCATTACGCAGCCATTGATCTCCCTACAACACAACTATGAAGGCCCGGGAAGTTTTTTGCTGGAAAGTAACTCACAATCTTCCTCCTTAGAGTTGAGAGTAAATGAACGGCAACGGAGCGGGGGGGGGGGGGGGGGGGGTGGACTTTCTTAGTTAAAGATTTGAAGCAGGCTGCCTGGCAAAGGGTTTCTCAGTTACCCACCCAGGAGGGAAGGAGAAGGGGAGAGCAATCTAATAGCCAGCGAAACCTTTCAAGTCCTGGAAGCAGAAAAGGAGGCCTCTTTCCCCCCCCTTACTGTCACAGCATATGGTGAGAAAACAGTGTCCTTTTCTCCTCGTCTGTCTTTTAATGAGAATGCCAAAAAAGTTGAGCATTTCTTGGAAACCTGCTTATCATTAAAAGCAATGCCAAAGACAAAAAAGAAAAGAGCTGAGTCTTTCAGTTACACAGTATCAGAATCAATAGGACAAAGAGACGGGCAGCAGGATTTGTTGTTACGGATCTCGTTTTCTGCCAATATGGCAGATTCTGATAAATTCTTTGATGCTCTTCATCACAGCTGCCAGCCAGAGAAACTGAGCCTTTGGAGGGACTGTGTGTATTGAGTTCGGTCAGCATCCAACCTGCACAAATTCGGACTCCTCTTGCTAAACATGGTCTCAGAACCAGATCATGTGACCTGCCTGAACACCATCTTGCAGTCGTCCTCAGGATGTGTACAAAATGGGCTCCGCAAAATGGCCAGAGATCTACGGGCAGCTCAGTGGTCTATTTGTCTGGAGCGTTTTTATCCTGATCTCCGGGTGACAGACATAGAGAAAATGGCTGTGGGGGACAGTTGACTCTCTGGACTTATACTTTATTGAGGGCCCTCCCCCAAACCTGCCCTGCCCAGGCTCCACCTCCAAATTTCCAGAAATTTTCCAACCTGATGTTGGCAACCCACTATCTCATTGGCTCTCAGACCTCAGCAAGCAGTGCAGAATTTAAATAAAAGGTGGAAGCATTTCCCAAACCCTTTGTGGAAAGGGCCCCTCTTTTCCAAAGTGGACAATATTCACAAAACATTCAGTGAAGAGACTGTTTTAGAGTTTGGATTTATATCCCCCCTTTCTCTCCTGCAGGAGACTCAAAGGAGCTTACAATCTCCCTGCCCTTCCCCCCTCACAACAAACACCCTGTGAGGTGGGCAGGGCTGAGAGAGCTCTGAGAAGCTGTGACTAGCCCAAGGTCACCCAGCTGGCATGTGTGGGAGTGCACAGGCTAATCTGAATTCCCCAGATAAGCCTCCACAGCTCAGGCGGCAGAGCTGGGAATCAAACCCAGTTCCTCCAGATTAGATACACGAGCTCTTAACCTCCTACGCCACTCCTGCTCCTCCTGTTACGAAAGAAGTGTTAAACTGGACTTCTGTAGTAGAGCTGGAGTATCAAACATATGGTCCAGGAGCAGGATCCAGCCCCTTGAAAGGTCTTATCAGGGCCACGGACCAGCTGAGGCAACCCCTTGTCACTCTCAATCTGGCCTGGTCAGCCTGCTGCAGGCCACCCCCTTCTCCATCCAGGCCACTGTGGGCTGGTCAGTCTAGGCATCCAGCTCACCTCATCCCGCCCCCAATCTGGGCTGCTAAGCCACGCCCCTCCATGCCAATCTGGACAGGGAGCCTGCAGAGGGATCACCAGCTGTGGCAGCTGCTATCCCCCATGCTGACCACCTCCCCCAGTTCCACTCTGGAGGGATGAGCCCTGAGGCAGCAGCTCCCCTAGTGCCAACCACCTCCCCCAGTGCTGATTGGGGCTGGCGAGGCTGCTGCGGGTTCACAGACCCCTCCCCACTGCTGACTACCTCCCCCAGTGCCGTTCTGGGCCGGCAAGCCCACTGTGGGGTTGACAACCGAGGGAGCCGCCCTTCGCCCAGTGTCAATCTGGGCGGGCGAGCCTGCTGTGGGCTTAATCGTCGAGGCGACCCCTTCCCCCCCCAGCTGTTGTGGGCTGGCAACAACAACAACAATAATGGTTGCCAGCTCCACATTGGGAAATACCTGGAAATTGTTTTACAGGGAGGGTGAAGCCTATGAAAGGGGGGGTTGGGAAAAGGAGAAACTTCAATGGCGTATCATGCCACAGAGTTCATTTTCCAAAGCAACCATTTTTTTCCAGGTGAGCTAATCTTTGTCATCTGGAAATCAGCTATAACAGCAAAAGATCTCCAGACACTAATGGAGGTTGGTAACAATGATGATAAGAACATAAGAACTAGCCTGCTGGATCAGACCAGAGTCCATCTAGTCCAGCACTCTGCTCCTCGCAGTGGCCCACCAGGTGCCTTTGGGAGCTCACGTGCAGGAGGTGAAAGCAAGGGCCTTCTGCTGCTGCTGCTCCCGAGCACCTGGTCTGATGATGATGATGATGATGATGACGACGACATATTTATTTTTATTTATTTAATTAATTAGGCTTTTATACCACCCCATCCCCGAAGGGCTCTGGGCAGTGTACAGCATATAAAATGACAATATAAAAAAGCTAAACATTTAAAAGCAGCGATAAAACTAGAAATTTAGGTTACACAAACTCAACGGATAGAGATATAATTAATATGTGATTGGCGCCCGGTATTCCGTATTTAAAATTCCCTCTCCCCTGGAAAGGGAGGCATGGCGAGTCTCGTTAGATGGTATGTGGCCTAGATGTCAGGGGCACAAGGGTGCAGGACCACAAACACAAGGTGCAGGTGTCAGAGGAAGAGAGATCATATCCCAGGGGTCTGCAACCTGAGGCTCTCCAGATGTTCATGGACTACAATTGGCCATGCTGGCAGGGGCTGATGGGAATTGTAGTCCATTAACATCTGGAGAGCCGCAGGTTGCAGACCCCTGTCATATCCCTATTGCTGCCTTGCGCTGCGCCAGTTGTATATGCATGACTACATGGGGAATATACAGTAACTCAGATGTGCAACAAAATGCAGATTCCATTGCAAGTAATGGAGCACAGATAGTTCCTAGGATTACAAAACTGTCATGGAGGAGAGGGCTAGAAAGTGCAGGTAAGATGAACCACAACTTGAAAAGCTAACGCATCCACAAAAGAGCCCTTCCCTCCAGAGCCCTTCGGGGATAGGGCGGGATATAAATCCACAGTAAATAAATAAATACATGAAACTTGCCCCATTCGGGTTTAACAAGGGTTTCTCCATTCCTCCAGATTTAATTTCAAATTCTAATCCAATGGGTATGATTTAGAGTTAATTGTGTCGACATGACCCAGGGAAAAAAAAATGGAAACATCACTTAGCCAAGTAGCCATCAAGCTCTTGTGCAGATTGCTTTACTGTGAAAATGCTCGGGTAAAAATAATTAACATTCCATTTTATCATCATCCAAGGATTTCATAACTGCTTATGGACATTTATTAAATGCCACTGCGAATCTGCTTGAGAAAGCAACCACTCAGGGGGAAGAAAAGAGCATCAGCAGACACCCACATACCCACAGTTCAGTGGTAGTAGAAAGTGCCATCAAGACACAACCGATGCATGGGAACCCTGTAGGGAAACGAACAGAGGCAATTTGCCTCTGCATAGCCTACCTGTAATTATCCAAGTCCTAATCAAGGCTGACCTTGCCTAGCTTATGTGCTCTGACAGGATTGGGGTAGCCTGGCCAACCAGGCCTGAGCCCACAATTCAGGGCTGCAGCCAAAACAGTGAACATGATCTTCAGACAACCGTGTCAGGCAGAGACATGATCAAGCAGAAAGAAGACAGAAATAGTTATCTTCTGTATCTTTCAAATATATCGTTATCCTTTCCTCCTCCAAGGAGGTTAGGATGACAGGTTTGGTTCTTGCTTCCCAATAAATAAGTTAGGTTGAGAGTGTGGGACTGGCCCATGCTCTCCCAGAAAGGTTCAGGTAGAGGGGAAATATGATCTCCCAGGTCCTTGTCCAACACTTCAATTACTACTGCTCACAGTTCCCCTGGAACACACCACAAAATAATAGTATTAAGAGGGAAATCGAGGCAATGACTTACACGGTGCTTAAGAGTGTTGGACTCTATTCTGGAGAACCGGGTTTGATTCCGCACTCCTTCACATGAATGGCAGACTCTAATTTGGAAAACAAGATTTGATTCTCACTCCTACATGTGAAGCCTGCTGGATGACCTTGGGCTAGTCATAGTTCCCTCTGAACTCTCTCATCCCCACCTACCTCAGAAGAAGTCTGTTGTAGGGAGGGGAAGGGAAAGGAGTTTGTAAGGTGCCTTGAGTCACCTTACTGGAGAAAGGGGGCATATAAATCCAAACTCTTCTTCTTCTTCTTCTTCTTCTTCAAAAGACTGGTCCAGAATTAACTTTAAATAAGAGCTTTCAACTGAACAATTAAACTTGAGGAGGAGCTTCCTAATAGTCAGTGGTAAAGGCTTCCTTCTTTGAAGGTTTTTAAACAGAGGCTAGATAGTCATCTGACAACAATGTGGATTCTGTGAATTTAGACTTCTAATCCTCATGCAAGTGTCTGCAAGGATATATAAAATCAGAAATTCGCAGATATGAAGAATCCCTTTCTTGTAAGAACATAAGAACATAAGGAAGAGCCTGCTGGATCAGACCAGAGTCCATCTAGTCCAGCACCCTGCTACTTGCAGTGGCCCACCAGATACCTTTGGGACCTCACAAATTGGATTAGTCACAGTCTATCTCATGGTATTATTGTCCCACGTAGGCCACTGCGTTCAGCGGTGGCAGAACTGCTGGTGACCCCCGGCCCACGCGATAGGCTGGCCTCGACCCGGGCCAGGGCCTTTACGGCTCTGGCCCCTGCCTGGTGGAATGCTCTACCTCCATCAGTTCGGGCCCTGCGGGACCTTGGCGAGTTCCGCAGGGCCTGCAAAACAGAGCTATTCCACCGGGCCTTTGGAGAGGCTGGCCGCGGTTTTATTGCCCCCCCACTGAAACATCGGAGTCAAAACTGAGGCTGCCATTCTCCATCCCTTGTTATTTTGGTCGGGCCCACTGTTGATTCCATCTGGGCCCGCCTGCTCCCTCCCTTTTTCTTTTTTCTATTACTCACTTCTCCCTTTTTAGCCTTAGGATCGGGCACCCGTTTTACCGTTTTATTGGTCTACTGTTTTACTGTTTAAATTGTATATGATTGCTGCTGGATTTTAAATGTGTTAAGTTATGTTGTTGGAGTTGCTGTCGGAGAACAGCCATGTTGGAAGCCGCCTCGAGCCCCTCGGGGAAGAGGCGGCCTATAAGTTTGAAATATAAATAAAATAAATAAAATAAGAACCAAACGGAGCAGAGGAAAATGATGTAAACCAGTTTGGGTCACCATCGGGTGGGGTTTAAACAAAATATAGGGAGCACTCAATTTCATTTTCAGATTTCTGCTTGTTCTCCTCTTTATCAGGATGTGAAGGAGTACGAGATATGTTTGGTGTTTCCCATCTCAAAAGTATGTGTGATGTATTAAAAAAAATGTCCAGCTAGGCTGAAAAGAAGTCAGCATAATTTATTCTGTCATTTAAAAGAGTTTTTTTAATTATACAGTCGATTATACATGTATGTATAACCAAAAAAAAGTATATAACATATGATGGCACCATTTTGTATTTTTTGCCCCTCTTGGGGAAAAAAAATGGTAGATCTGGCCCTAAAACTGAAGACAAAAATATAAGGACAATCCCTGAAAAGTCCTTCAAAAACTTCTCATGCAATGGTCTGCAAGGAGCCATAAAAATCAAGAAATCTGCAGACATAAAAGGCCCCTCGAACACACGAGTTCATTTATATTTTTAATCGACAGCAGCAAAATTATCTGGGAAGGAAGTTATGGAGATGCAGGTTCATGAAATTGCCTCAGATTTAGGCCCCTTCTGAACATACATAATGGTCAAATCGCCACTTGAAATTTGCACGCAGATCCAAACCTGTTTGTTGTGAAACTGTGTCTTCTTCATCAGAGTTTCTCCCTCCCCACCACAGCGAGCACACAGCAGACACACCCGGTTGCAGAACTCTTAGCAATCCCCCACTACCAGCCCAGCTGCTTCACCCAGTCTCCCCTGATTGGCTGGCGTTGCCTTGATGGGGGGGACCCTTTCCCACTGTGGAAACATTACATTGTAGGCGTGATCAAAAAAAACCAGCATGTAAAAGTTTAACGTTTAACTGTTTAACTGCGCAAACAGTTAATCGTTACCTGTGTAAACCAGGAATGATTCAACGTTACACGTTTGACTGTTTAACGTTTGTGCCCCTTCTGCTGGCCAATCGCAAAAGCAGAAACGAAACCGAGGAAAGGCTGATTGGTTGCCCGAATTCCGCGTCAGACTCCAGGGCGGGAAATGAGTCAGGATTTCATCCCTCATCCCTCCCCTCGGATCAGCTCTGAACCGTGTTAATGAGGTCTATGCCACTTGCAACCAGGTCCTGCCGGAAAGCGGATTAACAGGGAGAACGAGCGCCAGAAACGGAATCTACCACACAAGCCATGGGGAGGTCGTCCCTCAAACCTGGTTAGCTTGTGTTCTGAAACCTGGCTAAGACGATAGTGGGGATTCAACCAATAATACACTTTCAATCTACTTTCAATGCACTTTGCAGCTATATTTTACTGGGTGAAGTAGCAAAATCCATTTGCAAACAATTGTGAAAGTGGATTGAAAGTGCATACCAAGAGGGTACCCTCAAGTCTGTTGACCTAAAGACAGAGGAGTGGGAATCAACAAGATAACACGCCCTTCAAATAACCAAAACCAGAAACTTTTTGGCCATTATCATCTTTTCGCAGACCTCCAGAAGGAAAAGGCTTTTGTCCACCAATAAATATTCATGTGCACATTTTGCCCGCAATGCATATTGTAAGGACACACATTGCCTTCGCTTCGGGCCGCAGCACATCCACAAATTAGCTGTGGCCCTCTGGCTCGTGATATATTCCGGATTCCGAACCTCCGTGCCAAACACGCGGCCCACTCGTGGACTAACCTTTTGTAAACAGCATACCAATTTTCTGATTATCCAGATGCTTCGGTCGTCCCCACGGCCAATCAGATTAATGAGTTTGCAATGTAATTATTTTACAGAAAATGCAAGGAAAGCAAACAGATTTCCTTTGCTCCCTGGAAGAAGCAAAGGCCTGTCTCGGCCATGGTATATCGGAACAGTCCGAAAGTGCTTTACACTCCATTTCAGGAGTTCACGGGAGTCGGCTGAATGGATCCTGTCAAAAACTTGATTGATTTAAAAAGGAGGGAGGCATTTGGGGAAATATGTCCCGCCAAGAGACTGAGAGGATTCGGTATCGACAGTCACCCCGGCGAGCTCTTCCCCCCCTGGGCAATTCTTTCCCTAGGGGAACGTAACCAAAAATAATAATTGGGAAGATGACAGCTAGGTGGCGAAGGCACAACAGAGCATCTATTATTTATGAAGTGCCCATTCACTGCCCCTGGGCTCTGTACAAAATCTTGACAACATCACGTAAGGAAGAGGCCGAAAAGTAACCAACCCTCAGCAATTCCCCCCCCCCTCCTTTTTGATTAGCACAGCAAGTGAGACGTCCACCTGGCCGTTCACCTAGCCAAAATTAAGCACTTATTACACCCTGCTGATTCCTTCTAGAGAGTAAAGGTTTAAATCCCTTCTGTCGAAATTAACGGGCTTAGTTCTGCCTAGATCGTGCCAGATCATATTTTTCCCCTATTCATGCATATTATTTTTTTTCTTTATTTCTCTTATCCTGATGCGGTCATCTCCTTCAAGGTTGAGAGGGAAACCCAGACTTTAAAAAAAAAATCATGCAAACTTGCTTGGGATGGATATCGCTTTTTATCCGATGGCAAGCTGGGACATCCAAAGGATTGAGCAGTAGATGTATAATGATGAACAAAAAGCCATCTTCATGCATTCAATTTAGGTATATATATTACTGCCCTAGCCTGAATGGTCCAGGTCGTATCTCAGAAGCTAAGCAGGGTTAAGAAGAAAGCTAGCATGGTGTAGTGCAGGGGTAGGGAATCTGCGGCTCTCCAGATGTTCAGGAACTACAATTCCCATCAGCCCCTACCAGCATGGCCAATTGGCCATGCTGACAGAGGCTGATGGGGTGCCCTAGTGTGGCTGGGAGTTCCTGGTGGTGGAGTGGGAGAACAGGATTTGATTCCCTGCTCCTCCACATGAGCGGCAAACTCTAATCTGATGAACCAGGTTTGTTTCCCCACTCCTGTGCATGAAGCCTGCTGAGCAACCTTGGGCCAGTCACAGTTCTCTCAGAACTCTCTCAGCTCCACCCGCCTCACAAGGTGTCTGTTGTGGAGAGAGGAAGGGAAGGATTTTGTAAGCTGCTTTGAGATTCCTTACAGGAGAGAAAAGCTGGGTATAAATCCAAACTCTTCTCATCTTTTTGTTCTCGGCTTTGATTTGAGCTTGGATGGGAAACCAAGGAAGTCCAGAGTAGCTATGCAAGAGCATGCTATGGCAAACCATCTCTGTTTGTCTCCTGGCTTGAAACACCTATGAGGCTGCCACAGGTCAGCTGTGACATAGCAGCATTTTCCACTATATATGCCATTCAAATATGGACATCACCAGAGGTGGTTCTCACAGGTTCCCAAGAGTAGGTTACTAATTATTTGTATGTGCCGAGAGGGGATTACTAATTGGTGATTATTTTGCCACATGATTTTTGCCTTAGTTACGCCCCTCCTCTCAGCAGTACCGCGCAGAACTTGAAGCAGTCTAGCAGGAGGTGCACTGGCGTGTGTGGCAGCCTGCTTCGTGCATTGTTCCTGCTTAAGGACGGTACAGCGGCGCTGCGTCACTGTTACAACCCCACCCAGCAATGCCCCATCCCGGAATGCCCGGCCACGCCCCCATCGTGCCCCGTCCAGCCCCATTGGTGCTATGCCACAGTTTGAATCCCACCACCATGGGAACCTGTTACTAAAATTTTTGGATCCCACCACTGGACATCACTGTTCCTCATATAAAGTACACTACAAATGTCTCAAAAGCCACAACGACATGTGCTATTAAAGTACAACCTATCTAAACAACAACAACCCAGCAATCAAAAGGCAATTTATTCAGAACTAACCAACGAAAGGAATACTATCAGAAACCAATAAAGTCACAACAGTTCATCATAGCTAAAAACAATTCAGCGACAGAACTCAACTGGACACTTAATAAATGAGCAAGGTTTCAATTATCTTCCTAAGAAAAATCCCCAATGGATGGACAATAGGCCTTCCCCATGGAAGAGGGAATGTAACTGTTTTATGGCCACCGACAAAAAAAAAAATCAAATTGAATTGAAATCTTTAATGGCATTTAAAAACATATAATATGCAATAGGCTTGAAGAATATAAAAATTAAGATCATTAAATAAAACAATCTTTTTAAAAAGAAAGGATTAAATGTTTCGTTTAGCGAAAAATTGGGAACGTGTGGTAACGACGACACACAGAAATCTGGCCATAGGTTCCAGTATTGAGACTGTGGCCCTTTCCCCACTTATCGTTTACTGCGCGCCACTCTCCCCAAATAGCGTGGGGTCAAAGCGCGCAGCACTCCCACGAGATCAAGGCGGCGACAAGTTGCCAGCCGCCCGGACCTCTGCGGCTCTCAGCGGCCTCCTCAGCGTCGCCAAGGGTCATTTCTGGCGCTGGCGAAAAGCGGCGCGTGATTGGATGACCCCGCGCGAAGTAGAGGAATACGACCCGCGCACACCAGAAATGACTCTGCAGCTGAGGAGTAGCGCGGCGCCAAACTAATGAAAGTGAGGGGGAAAGGGCCAGAGTTGCTGTCTAACAAAAGCAGAGTTTGGGCGGCATCTGCAATGTTGTCCACCAAAAAAAAATAAATCATCAAATATGGCCACTGCTTGACAATGATGTCTCCTGCTTCTTGTGTTCATGCAGACCTGCCTCCAACTTGGGATCGTGCAAAAAGGAAGCTGGTTTAGTGATTTTTGAAAATCTCAGGTTGAGGGGAATAAAACAGGCCAGACTCGTTTTGGAAATGGGACCTGCGTAAAGTGTTTCCCCCACCAATGGTTTCCATAATGTCCTACGCCCATTATATTCCGGATGCCTGTGCAGAATCCACCTTAGACAAAACAGAACAGGGCATGCAGGGTTAAATTCCCTCTTCCTCGCTAGCGTGGCCATGATCCAAACTCTGATCATACACGAGGTCGACCTTTTTATGCCCAAGTAGTGAACTGTAATCTTTCCCACATCTTTTTCGTCCTAACAGAAGCCTAGCCCTGCAAAAGAAAGGGAAAAACACCACTATTGAAAAACAATTTCCCCCGTACAAAAGCACCGTTTTATCAAACAAGTGAATACACTAAAATTGAAAACCAGGTGCAATTTTGTAAAACTCAGAAGGAGTGAACAGACTGTGTCTGTTACATGCAGGCGAATTTACCAATGTAATAAAGGCACAATCCGTTGGGAGGTTGTCCAACATAACTCTATGGAAATCAGTGGGAGCTATGTAACAGTTTGAATGTATTAACATCTAACACATTTTTTATCCTACCCATCCTCTAAGGAGGAGAAATTTGGCACAAACGACTCAGTGTATCCTAAGAATTTGCTACGGTAAAAAGAAAGGAAGGACACGGCGATTCATAAAAATAAGTGAGGGTAATTTTGCAGATGTTTAAATCTGATCTGGACATATCTAATGGGCATAGATGTTTTCTCTTCTGGGACACTCTAAGCCTAAAGAACGTACTTTCTGAATTAGGCACAGTATATACATCACAACATTTAAAACACAAATAAATAAATCTTTCTGCACAAACCTTTTAAAACATTTTGAAACAGGAAATAAAACATTTCCTCCATGTAGTTCCACATTGTTTTTCCCCCATTGGTTCGGAAAAAATGTTTTATTTCCAGCTTCAAAATGTTTTCAGTGGCCCTCTCTGAACTTACCGAATGTTGCGTGCTACTCGCGCTGAATGATGCGGGGTCCAGCGGCACTCCCCACGACAGGGGCGACAAGCATAGCCGCAGCCTGACTCTGCTGCTCTGGCGCCTCCTCGGGCATGGGTCATTTCCTGGCACTTGTTTGGAACCAGCGCCTTTTAGACCGAGCCCACATGGAGCGTGTGGCAGTGGGGAAGCCCAGGACACATGTCCACAAATAGTCGTGGATTCGTCCAGTTGAAAATTTTAAAAAAATTCCCACCTCATCGCGAACGCCCTGCAATGCCCTGATTGGACAGGAGGGTCCACATCATCCCGGAGCGGGCGGTGGGAAAATCACCTGTGGCAGCAGCCAATCCAGGACACCCCTGAATGGATGCGTGGGGAATTTCTGTACTGCAACAGCTGCGCCTTCAGTGCTCATTTCAGGAAGGGGCAGAAGCTGCTGTGGGGAACATGACCCCGCACTGAAAAGGTCCCGCAGAAGACGAAACCGGTAAATCTCCACATTATTTTTAGAGTGGGGAAACGCCCCGTGAATCCCCTTTAACAACAATTATTTAGGCTAAAACATTTTCAAGACGACTTCACTGCTGTGCAGTCACTTTAAGATGTTTTCCATGCCGCTCTGCCTTCCCTGAACTTCCTCCTCAGCATCATTTTCTCAGCTTACTCTCTGTTCCCCCTTGCTTGGTTTCTTTTTTTTTTTTTTGCTCATTTCAGTGCCTTTTTTTAATTGGGGGAAGGTAATCTTCAAAGTATCAATTATTAGAAAGTTTGGAGACTCACAGCACGAAGCTGCGCAACACTGAAGCCCGATTCATCCAACAAATGAAAAATAAAGTTAAATCATTTCAAGGGGATGAGTGCTGGCAAACATTGTGATAAAGGGGGGGGGCACTGAAAATGTTTTCAAACATTTTCAGTGATTTGTGTGGAAAGGCCTGTCTCTTGCACACCACTGGATTTTCATCAAGGGAGTAGCTCTGTTGGTCTGCAGCAGAAGAGCTTGATTTGAGTCCAGTAGTATCTTAGAGACCAAAACATCTGTATTTGTTTATTCATTAATTTTTTAACCCACTCTTTCCCAACCAAATTGGACTCAAAGTAGCTTACAACAACAACAAAAATCACCTAACTTGGGGTATATAAGCTTTCAACACTCAAAGCTCCCTTCATCAGATATGAGTAGGACAAGAGGAAGGAAGGGAGTCCATCATCCAAAGCAACCACTTCTCCAGGGAAACTGATCTGGAGACCAGTTGTAAGAACAGGTGATCTCCAGGTCCTACCTGGAGGTCTGGTTGTCTTACATGTGCCATTCAATTATTCCTCCATTTCCTTTCCTGGGTCCCTCAGTTTCACCTAATTTGTTAAAAAAGGAAAAGTTTACTAACTCTGCTACATTAGAACCGCCACTTTGAGTTTAAGGACAAAAGGCAGGGGATAGGCAGGCAGGCAGGCAGGTAGGTTGACAGACAGACAGACAGACAGACAGACAGACAGACAGACAGACAGACAGATGATAGATAGATAGATAGATAGATAGATAGATAGATAGATAGATAGATAGATAGATAGATAGATAGATAGATAGATAGATAGATAGATAGATAGATAGATAGATAGATAGATAGATAGATAGATAGATAGATAGATAGGTGGGTAGGTGGGTAGGTGGGTAGGTGGATGGATAGATGGATAGATGGATAGATGGATAGATAGATAGATAGATAGATAGATAGATAGATAGATAGATAGATAGATAGATAGATAGATAGATAGATAGATAGATATAGATATTTAAACACTTAAATAGAGCATTTAGATTTAAGTAAGGCATTTTAAAATTATGTGAAATAATTATATTTGAAAAATCAAAATACCAGAAGAAAGCTGGTACAGGGTCTCCCCCCCCCCGCAAAAAAAGGGAGTATGAGGGGGAAGGAGGGGGGAGGGAATTCACCACCCAAAAGGGGTCAGCCTGGATACAAAAGGTGCCTAAACTCCTGCAGGACTCTGGTGTGAGGGGGGTGTTCTGGGGGGAGAATATATAGATAAAATAAGTAAAAGGTCTTGGAATGGAGAGAGAGAGAGAGAGAGAGAGAGAGAGAGAGCAAATTAAAATAAACAAACCAGTATTTTGAATTTGTGGAGGAAGCCCGGGAAGCCAGTTAATTGCCCACTACAGATTTAGACCATTACCCCCCTTCTTTTCTTCTTGGCATTTCGAGACAGAGTGAAAAAATCCGACACTCAAGCTCGACGCACCCTGTGCCAAGTTTGCCAAAAGTGTTGTTGTTTTCCCGAGTAAATTATGCATTCACCCATTGTTTGAAAGTTTGGAATTCACCGTTGGTGGCAAACTTTCCCCTAGAACACACAGATGGTCCTGCCTGATCCTGTTAATGAAAAAAATCTCTCGCACAGCTACAAAAACTGACGTGATCATCTGTTTTTCAACATTCCGGGGGAAAAAAAAATATCGAGCGAGGTGTAAGGTGCGATACAAATGAGAATAATTAGCTTGTGCCATCTGTGGACATTAAAAAGGGGGGGAAGGAAGAGGAGAGTGTCTTTATTCCAAGGTTTTTCTAATGATAAGCATTATATCTTCAGCAAAGTATGCAGTTAATAACTTTTCAATTTATGGCGACCTTCTGCTCTGATTTACTTAAGGAACTTGGATACTTGCTGCGCCTCACACCTTTTCCACCTTATAATTAGCAAGTAATAAAAAATACCATTAAAAAGTAATATGTCTGCAGCTCTCTGACAATCCCCTGATTAATTCTGCAGTTTGCAAAGCACTTTGGAGGTTACTTGGCTGAACCGCCGGTTTTTAACCCAGTTCTCGGTGTGCGAGCAGAGGCCCGAAGTGACAGCTGTGAGATGTCCTTCTGGCCGTCAGATCTCAAGGCCAGCCTCCTGACGGCAATGCTGGCTGGTATCTTCAGGTAGGCCCTCTCAAGGTGCTCACAAACAAGAAGGTCCTCGGTTGAGAAGGATGCTTCTTAGGTGGGTTTGTCGACTGTGGGTTGTGACATTCTTGGAGATTTGGGAGTGGAACCTAGAAAGGGCGGTTTGGGAGCTCAGCAGGATGTGATCAGTGGTGGGATCCAAAAATTTTAGTAACAGGTTCCCATGGTGGTGGGATTCAAACTGTGGTGTAGCGCCAATGGGATTGGAGTTAAGGGGCATGACAGGGGGGGGCATGGCTGACATTCCTGAAGGGGGGGGCTGTAGGAAGGACACAGCTGCTGCATGGGAATCCTTGAGCCGAGAGAGAGCGAATGCATGCAGGCATGAGCTGCCGCTTGCAGCTAGTGCACCTCCTGCTAGAACTGCTTCAAAGTTCACCCAATGGCACTGCACTCATGAGGAGAGGAAGTAACTAAAGGCAAAAATCATGTGGCAAAATCACCAATTAGTAACCCCCTCTCGGCACACACAAATAATTAGTAACCTACTCTCGGGAACCTGTGAGAACCTGCTGGATCCCACCTCTGGATGTGATGCCATATAGTCCATCCTCCTAGTATAGAGGTGGTCAACCTATGGTGCTCCAGATGTTCATGGACCACAATTCCCATCAGCCATGCTGACAGGGGCTGATGGGAATTGTAGTCCATGAGGCATCTGGAAGGACATAATATGGCACCATCTAATCCTAATCAAACGGCATAGGCATGGGGGCTGGAGCCCCACGTACCACTTGGTCAGGTCATGTGGGGGGCATGTTGCTTAGAAGCCACCCCTGCTGCCTGAACTCCATCATGTGGTGGGGGGGGGGGGGGGGGGGGGGGGGGGGGGGGGGGGGGGGGGGGGGGGGGGGGTAGGGAGCTGCCGGGCTTCAGCCTGGCCGAGCATCAAGGTCGCCCTGCCCTGAACTCCACGTGGAGTTTGGACCAGGGCTGACCCATTTGATGCTCAGCTCCGCTGGCCCAGGTCTCGCTTTAAACTGCAGGCTTGCTGAGGCCAGGATCGAACTGAACTTTAAAAGCCATGCTGAGCCCAGGATCGAACTGAGCAGCTGGGCTGACCGGCTCCAGCTTTGTACTGTTGGCTCTGCTCCCAAACTCTACCTCTGGTCATTGGGGCAGGTTACCTGAAGGACCACCTACTCCAGTGGTGGCGAACCTTTGGCACTCCAGATGTTATGGACTACAATTCCCATCAGCCCCTGCCAGCATGGCCAATTGGCCACATGGTGATGAAATATGTCCTGTCTGGAGACAAAAAAGAACTTTCCTACCGGGCTCCCAATATGTAATGTAATGTAAATCTTTATTTATGGTCAGTGACCAAATATAATACAATTCTACAGTACAGCAAAAACATCTACAGCAAAACAGCACATGCAAAGCTCTCCCCAGTACAACAGCACTTTCCATACATACCGTGTTTCCCCGAATATAAGACAGTGTCTTATATTAATTTTTGCTCCCAAAGATGCGCTATGTCTTATTTTTAGGGGATGTCTTATTTTTCTGTGTTCTGTTCGTCGGGCATGCTTCCAAACAACAACTTTGCTACTTCTTACTTTCGGGGGATGCCTTATATTTCGCACTTCAGCAAAACCTCTACTATGTCTTATTTTCAGGGGATGTCTTATTTTTCTGTGTTCTGTTCGTCGGGCATGCTTCCAAACAAAAACTTTGCTACGTCTTACTTTCAGGGGATGCCTTATATTTCGCACTTCAGCAAAACCTCTACTATGTCTTATTTCGAGAGGAATGTCCTTGTTGCCAATGTTCTGTTAAATCAGACATTTGACAAAAGCTTTGCTATGTCTTACTTTCAGGGGATGTATATTGCCTTCGACTGGCCTCTGCCTGTATGTGGCCAGGGATGTCTTATTTTCTGTGTTCTGTTAAACCGGGCATGCTTCAAACAACAACTTTGCTCGTCTTACTTTCGGGGATGCCTTTATATTTAACACTTCAACCAAAACCTCTACTATGTCTTATTTTTCAGGGGATGTCTTATTTTCTGTGTTCTGTTATTCCGGGCATGCTTCGAACTGCTAACTTTGCTCGTCTTACTTCGAGGATGCCTTATATTTCGCGCCAGCAAAACCTCTACTATGTCTTATTTTCAGGGGATGTCTTATTTTCTGTGTTCTGTTAAGTCGGGCATGCTTCCAAACAAAACTTTGCTCGTCTTACTTTCAGGGGATGCCTTATATTCGCGCCAGCAAAACCTCTACTATGTCTTATTTTTCAGGGGATGTCTTATTTTCTGTGTTCTGTTAAATTGAGACGTGCTTCCAAACAAAAACTTTGCTACGTCTTACTTTCAGGGGATGCCTTATATTTCGCACTTCAGCAAAACCTCTACTATGTCTCTTATTTTTTTAGGGATGTCTTATTTTCTGTGTTCTGTTAGGCCGGACATGCTTCAAACAACAAGCTTTACTTTCGATCTTACTTTCAGGGGATGCCTTATATTTAGCACTTCAGCAAAACCTCTACTATGTCTTATTTTCAGGGGATGTCTTTATTTTTCTGTGTGTGTTCTGGTTAGATGGGGCATGCTTCCAAAACAACAACTTCTTTACTACGTCTTACTTTTCGGAGGATGCCTTATATTTGCACTTCAATAAAACCTCTACTATGTCTTATTTTCAGGGGATGTTCTTATTTTTTTTCTGTGTTCTGTTCGTCGGGCATGCTTCCAAAACAAAAAAAAAATCCCCTTTGCTTTAGGCGGCCTTTTTCTTCTCAGGGATGCCTTATATTTAAGCACTTCAGCAAAACCTCTACTATGTCTTTATTTTTAGGGATGAACTCTTATTTTTCTGTGTTCTGTTAGTGCCTCGGCATGCTTTCCAAACAACAACTTTGCTTTCGTCTTACTTTCAGGGATGCCTTTATATTTCGCACTTCCAGCAAAACCTCTACTTTATGTCTTATTTTTCAGGGGATGTCTTATTTTTCTGTCTGTTCTGTTAAAACCGGGCATGCTTCCAAACAACAACTTTGCTCATACGGTCTTACTTTCGAGGATGCCTTTATATTTAAGCGACTTCAGCAAAACCTCTACTATGTCTTTATTTTTAGGGATGTCCTTATTTTCTGCAATGTGTTCTGTTAGGTCGAGGGCATGCTTCCAAACAACAACTTTGCTCGATACTTGCCCATTTCGGGGGGATGCCTTATATTTTAAGCGACTTCCAGCAAAACCTCTATAATGTCTTATTTCCGGGGGGGATGTCTTATTTTTCTGTGTTCTTTGTCTAGGCCGAGACGTAAGCTCAAACAAACTTTCGTTACCGCCTTACTTTCGGGGATACGCCTTATGTTTTCTCGCGACTGGCGAAAGCAAAACCTCTGGCCATGTCTTAAGCAGGGGATGTCTTATGTATGCATGAACACCATTGGTGGACGCGGCAAGCTTTTCTTCGATCTTACTTTCAGGGGATTGCCTTATACGCCTTTTACATTGCGACTTCAGCAAAACCTCTACTTTGTACCTTGATTTTTAGGATAAGTCTCTATTTTCCTGCTGTGGTTCTGTTAAAATTCGGGCATGCTTCCAAACAACAACTTTGTTAATCGTCTTACTTTCGAGGGATGCCTTAGTATTTAGCACTTCAGCGCAAAACCTCTACTTATGTCTTTATTTTCAGGGATGTAAGTTCCATTTTCACAATGTTCTGTTAAAACCGGACATGTAGCGTTTCAAACAACAACTTTGCTACCGATCTTACTTTCTCGATGCCCTATTTCTCGCGACTTCAGCAAAACTCTTACTGGCGTCTTCGTATTGTTTTCAGATGCGTCTTATTTTTCTGCAGCTCCTGTTCCGGCCGGGCATACTTCAAACAAAAAACTTTGCTATACGCCCTTTACTTTCAGGGATGCCTTATATTTTCTCGCGACTTCAGCAAAACCTCTACTATGTCTTATTTTCAGGGGATGTCTTATTTTTCACCAGTGTTCTGTTAGGTGGGCATGCTTTTCCAAACAACAACTTTGCTTTCGTCTTACTTCTCAGGGATGCCTTTATATTTCGTAAAGCACTTCAGCAAAACCTCTACTTCATGTCTTAGGATATTTTCAGGGGATGTCTTATTTTTCTGTGTTGTGTCTGTTAAATTAGGGCATGCTTCCAAAACAACAACTTTGCTACCGTCTTTACTTTTCGGGGGATGCCTTATATTTAGCGACTTCAATAAAACCTCTACTATGTCTTATTTTCAGGGGATGTCTTATTTTTCTGTGTTCTGGTTCTCGGTCGGGCATTTTTCCAAACAAAAAACTTTGCTTACTGCCTTTACTTTTAGGGGATTTCTATATTTCCGCACTTCCAGCAAAACCCCTACTATTGTCTTTTATTTTCAGGGATGTCTTTGATTTTTCTGTGTTCTATTCTGTCGGCATGCTTCCAAACAACAACCTTTGCATTTTGCCATTCTCGACTTCAGCAAAACCTCTACTGGCGGTTCATTTTCTGGGATGTCTTATTTTCACCAGTGTTCTGTTAGATGGACGTGCTTCCCCAAAACAAAAGCTTTGCTTGGCGATCTTTACTTTCAGGGGATGCCTTTATGCATTTAGCAGACTCTCAGCAAAACCTCTCGCACTATGTCTTATTTTTAGGGGATGTCTTATTTTTTTTCTGTGTGTGTTCTGTTAAGTCGGGCATAAGCTTCCAACGAACTTTAACAACTGCTTCGATCTTACTTCGGGGGGGATGCCTTATATTTAGCACTTCAGCAAAAACCCTTACTGTAATGTCTTATTTTCAGGGGATGTCTTATTTTTCTGTGTTCTGTTAGATGGACGTAAACTTCCAAACAAAACTTTGCTATGTCTTACTTTCCAGGGGATGCCCATTATATCTTAAGCGACTTCAGCAATGAAACCCTCTACTATGTCTTTATTTTTAAGGGGATTGTCTTATTTTTCTGTGTTCTGTTCGTCCCGGGCGATGCTTCCAAACAAAAGCTTTCTTTCACGATCTTGCCGGAGGGATGCCTTATATTTAAGCACTTCAACCAAAACCTCTACTTATGGGTCTTATTTTTTCCGGGGATGTCTTATTTTTTTCTGTGTTCTGTAAAAGTCGGACGTGCTTGCCAAACAACAACTCTTGCCACGTCTTACTTTCGGGGGATGCCTTATATTTCGCACTTCAGCAAAACCTCTACTATGTCTTATTTTTAGGGATGATGTATCTTTATATTTGTGAAACTGGTGGGGTACGCAATCATTCTAGCGTAACGCATACCAAACCAATACACAAAGAAAGTACTGAGAAGCCAGAACAAAAAAATAGCTAAGCGGGATGCCATATTCAGGCCTGGATATTATAATCTGGACATTCAGGCTTCCCTGATCTCATCAGACCTCAGAGGCTGAGAAGGGTCAACTTTGGTTAGTATTTGGATGGGAGATCACCAAGGAAGTTCAGGATTTCTACGCAGAGGAAGGCTACAGCCAACCACTTCTGAATGCGTATTACCATGACAATCCTACGAGGTCAGCAAAAACTCTTCCTACCCACCAGTATTCTTTAAAAAGACCCCCTTATGGATTATATCAAAACTTAGACAGTGTGGTCTTGACCCAATGCAACTTTTGGAGATTGGAAGTAGCAGAGCAATGGGTATGGTCCACCAACGTCTTACTGACATTGAGATGCAAACAGATTTTCCCCGGCTACCTGTTCTATATAAACCACTAAAATCATGGATAGGTATTTCAGCTGCACCTTATCTATCTGATATAACATCAGAAAGAAGCCGATGGGCTTTTTCTAGGGCTCGCTTTGATGCCTTTGATGCCAATCTGATGGGACAATTCCAAAATATTCCCAGGCACAGGAGAACCTGTGTGTGCGGCTCAGGGGGGAAATGGAGACTCAGTCGCGTCACATATCTTACTGCATTTACGCAAGTTACATGAAGCGCAGTGAGAAGGGCTGTTAATCCAACCATTGTTAACTTCGTCATGTATATCCATTCATAGATAACTCAGATACCAAATCTCTGTAAGAATATTATTACAGAAGATCGCAAGTTTCCATGCCATTTCACAAAAAAAAGGTAGCTCAAGCATTTTGTATATTGGTACACAACAAGCGTAGTTCCTTATTAAGACAAAGAGCTGCACTGTGTGATGAGGACTGTAATAATGCCTGAAGCTAATGTTATTTATCAATAGATTTTATAATGGATTTTAATTTATATTATATTTTTGTATAAGTGGAGTGCTATGTATTCACATGTACTCTGATTTTAAACTACTGGCTGGCCAAAAGGCCGTAATAAATATCTATCTGACCCCCTTATGAAACTGAAAGGGAACATAAAAAGGAAATCTGCTACTCTCTACCGTCTGAAGTGAGATTCTTCGGGGCAAAGTTGGAAATGGCCCAATTGCCCCCCTTTCATTCATGAAAAAGGAGCCTCAAAACTCGTGCGCTTAGGGTTTGGTTTTTAAAAAAGACGTCCAAAGTGAGCAGCTCTTCTTGTGCCGCAGGAAGCCCGAACCTTTTAATTCTGTTAATAAGAGAGTTGTGACAAATTACCTCCTTTGGTCCTATTCATTAACCTAATTTAAACTTCAGCAGCATCCTAAATTCCCCCATGAGACGCCATAATCAAAAGGGCAAGCTAGGAGGAAATTTGCTTACCTCCCCCACCCCAAACAACTATGATTTGTTTTAATGGCTCCCCCTCCTTCCTGCTCTCTCACAAATGCTACTCCCCAGAGATTTCCCCCTTGCTGATTGATCGCATGTCAATGTGTCCCTTTTAAAGAGCCTCTAAGGCCGCTGTTCCTTGCTGTTTCAGCTGAAGCGTTACAGGTGATGTATTGGTAAGGTTTGTAACGGTAGGGTTGTAGGCCGCAACCATCGTACCAGCTTCCCAGTGTATTCAAAAAATCACCCTAGCTATGACCTAGTTTTCTTGCACATCAGCAACAAGAGAACATGCTCGGAATCAATTTCTTTAAAGGCTTCAACATGCTTTAAATTAACACCAGCGGCTGAGCCCAAGTAAGAAGGCATTGTCGGACATGTAGAGACCACGGATTAATAGACCAATCCAAGCGTAATAGATGTTAGCCAGGAGAGTTAAATGGAGCTTTCATGTTCAGAAGTATCATACCTCTGAATAGACGATGCAGTCAGCAAACTGGGATCAGCAAGGATTTTGCTGTATATCAGAGATCCCTGAATGGTTCCCCGGACGGGTATGTTTACTAGGGTTCTATTGCTTCTTCCACAAAGTGTTTTTCCCCCCAGGGGAAAGAGTTAATTCTGGCTTTCCTCGACCTCACTAGGGCAGAAGAATCTAGGAGACATCATCTGGGGTTGTAGTTGCACCTCTCATAGGATGAGAGAGCTTCTCAAACTTCTGAGGTTTCCCTCAGGTAGCGATTTTGTAATTGTCCTCACCACGGTGATCATTTGCCACCTGAGGAAGGGACCTGCACGCTTAGGGTAAAACCCAACATGCACACCCAACAACATCTTGTGGGTAAAATATTTGGCCATTGGCCACTGACCCAAGGTACAGGAAGCAAAAAGTGCGGCGTGGGAGGAGTGATCCCCACAACTGGGCAGTCTAAATGCTGTCCCCCAGTGCCACCATTTCCTTGAGCCCGCCTGTTGGAGGAAATATCCACAGCTGAAAAACTAGAAGGAGAAACCAGTTGGGTGGAGGGCCCCTGTCTGGATACCCCTGCTTTTCTGCTAGGGGGTGCAAGCCTTTGTAGCCCCCGCTGGGCATGCCAACCAATGGCTTGCTCCACCCCCGACCTCTTATGGAGGTGTCATAAAATAGGGTTTGCCCCTATCAAACAGATCACCCCCATGTTTCCCTGTGAACTGTACATCCAAGGACCCCCCCACCTGAGAATCCCCCCTTCAAAGAATCCCCACACACACTTACCACACAAAATGGCAGCTGCCTAGAGAATCCACTCTAATGATGTCTGCCTGGGGAATCCACCATAATGATGGAGGAAAGGGGGGGGGGGTATAGAGCGCTTCCTGCTTTGCCAGCTGGATCAGACCAGAGTCTATCTAGTCCAGCTCTCTGCTACTCTCAGTGGCCCACCAGATACCTTTGGGAGCTCACATGCAGGATGTGAAAGTAAGGGCCTTCCTGATTGCTGTAGTTCGCATAGGCAAGCAGGAGGCGTCTGAAACCCAGGCTGAGGGGAAAAAGTTGATGATTCAGCAACTTTCATTTAACCCAGGTTCAAGCAAATATAACGGATTAGAAGCATTCGGGAGGCAAGTTTTGTGGGAACTTCTCCCCCATAACTCTTTTTAAAAGGTCCGGAACCTGTTATATTTGGTCAGTGCAGAATCACCCTCTGACTCAGAGCATGCATCCTCTTGGGCTGCCACCAGTCTCATCGAAAGGGGCCTCAGCCCAACCAATTTGAATGAGATATAGCCACTGGAGCGCTGTGTGGGCACTCCACATCACTGGCGTCGTACAGAAGAGGCCTTTTCTGGTAGAGTTGATCCCGGGCAAATGAACAGCTAGCACAAAAGGAATCATGACCCATGACTGAGGATATCTACTGTGCATGAAATTCATTCCTAGGATCCAAGCCTATGCATTTAGTTTTGGAGTACAAGATCTGGATTGCCCAGGCTAGCATGATCTTGTTAGATCTTGGAAGCTAAGCAGAGTTGACCCTGGTCAGTATTTGGATGGGAGACTGGCAAGGAACACGAGGGTCACAACGGCGAACCATATTACATGACACACAGTTTGAAGATGTTCCTCCAAACATCAAGACCATGATTATGTGCTACAGGATTAATAGGAAAGTTGGTTGTTTAAGTCCATCACCGTCACAGAAACACAGAAGCAGAAATGTGAATTTAATTGGGCTGCTTTGTTCCCCATTTATCTTAAATGCATCAACAATGACTGGCACGGAAGACAACAGTCTTTTTTCCTTTTAACCAGACCAAGAAAGCCTTTGATTCTGTTTGATTTAAATGCAAATTTGCTCCAGAAATGCACGTGTGTGCACGTGCGTGCCTCTGTGAGGTTTTTTTTGCAGGAAGGAGGGGAGAGACATGCTAGAATCCGCAAGAAGTCATGCTAAATGTTGCACTTCTCCCTTGCTTCGCGGTGCTGTTGACAGATGCAGCCCCAGAATCATAAATCCCAATCAAGTGAAACTGGAGATTAATTGCAAATCCTTCAAAGCACCATTTTTTCGGAAGGAGAGTGGGGAGAGCCAATAGTGGGCTAAGGAAGAAAGAAGGACCAGGAAGTTCCCAGTAAGATGCAGGGACTCTTGACACATTTACATCTCCTGTAATTAGACATGCTGAACACTATCCCGTCAGAGGATTCAGTGCGCACAGAGGCAATTTGGGGTTGTTCTGAAATGCTAGGGCAGATATATAAAATGTGCATAATTATAAACAGTTGTTTTGACTAGCCATGTTCAATTCCTACAGAAGTAAATCAAGGCAGAGACAGCCTGCCATGCGCGGCGGAATAATTAACAGCGATATTAGAATGCAGCAAGGTCAAGCCACCCGCATACAGAAAGGAGGAAATTGACATGGATTTTGACAAGCACAATTAGGACTTCCCTGCACCCAATGTTCCCTGTAAGCAGTGTGGCTGTGCGGATGCCATATTGGTGAAGTGCAGTTTGGGTGGCTGCCAGTAGGGGGAGCTTTCACATGTAGTTCAGTTTTGCACAGAGGTCAGGAACGTTCATGCAGTTCCCTAACGCGGTTGGAGGGGAAATTGCTAGTGGCGGTTGGAGGTGAGGCAGTTGGTACTCTATGGTTCACCAGGTGAGGCAGTTGGTACTCTATGGTCGATTCCCCACTTGCTGAATCAACCCAGGTTCGACCTGGTTTTGACCTTGGTACTCCCCACAGCTGCTGAGTTCGATGCGGGTCCGTTCCAGCTTCGCCCCCTCTAGCTGTCAAATTTCCGACTCCACCAGGGAGGTACAACTTTTTCAGCGAACCTAGGTTGAACTCAGGTCAAAGTCGGTAAAGTGGGGAATCATCCTTGCCGCGACTCTCCCGTTCAGCCAATCACAATTCAGTGTTTTGGGCTTGCGCAAAACGGGAGACTCGTGGCAGGGAAAAGTGCGTCTTTTAAAAAACATTTCACTTCTTGTATACGAAGCAACGGCCATACATATAAACAGTGCATGTTTACATGCTTCTTTTAGCTACGTAGAGCACTGCTTTGTTGCTTCGTTGCCACTATGTAAAAAAACAAAAACAAAAAAAGGGACGCATGTGGAGCAGCAGCCAGTTGGGAACGAGCAGCGAAGAGGCGGTGAAGTGATCCTGCCCTCTGAGCTCGGCTCCGGCGGAACAAGCTCAGTCGCTGTGGAGAGTAACTACGGAGTCGACCTAGGTCAGTACTTCTCAGGGACCCAGATCAAACCTAGATTGATTCTCAAGTGCGGAATCGACCTATGTGTCCCAAGCTAACCAAGTCACGGTGATCCATGCAATGGTCACCTCTAGACTCATCTACTGCAACTTGTTCTACTCAAGGCTTCCCTTGGGCTTACTCCAGAGACCCCACCTGGTTCAATTGCTCAATTGCTGTTCCACCAACTACTGTGGCTCAGGGTGGAGTACCAAATCAAGTTTTGGTTTTGACCTTCAAAGGCATTAATGGTCTGGGGCCTTCATACCTGCGGAACCAACTTTCCCAATGCATGCCTCAGAGAACACTCTGGTCTATGGATAACAACTTACTGGTGATCCCTGGCCTGAAAGACATCTAATTGGCCTCAAGCAGGGCCATGGCATTTTCTGCCTTGGCCCCAAATCCCCCATAGTCACAGTGCTTCCCAGCTACGTGACTTCTGTTTCTGAAGGGTTTAACTTCAGCTATCTACTTCACCATTCGACTACGGCATCCAAGCACTGGCCAACCGACCCTAGTGGAGGGAAGGGGAGGGAGGAAGGGGAGACAGTGAGGGGTGACATACAAGGGAGGGGAGGGGGCCTGGCATCTGGACATGGTCCACCCACCATCATGGTGGAGGGGGAGGGGTGGGGTGGCATGTAAGGGAAGGGGAGTGAGTGAGGGGTGGCATGCAAGGGAAGGGGAGGGAGTGAGGGGTGGCATGCAAGGGAAGGGGAGGGAGGGAGGGGTGGCATGCAAGGGAAGGGGAGGGAGGGAGGGGTGGCATGCAAGGGAGGGGAGGGGGCCTGGCATCTGGACATGGCCCACCCACCCTCGTGGTGGAGGGGGAGGGGTGGGGTGGCATGTAAGGGAAGGGGAGGGAGTGAGGGGTGGCATGCAAGTGAAGGGGAGGGAGTGAGGGGTGGCATGCAAGTGAAGGGGAGGGAGGGGTGGCATGCAAAGGAAGGGGAGGGAGGGAGGGAGGGGTGGCATGCAAGGGAGGGGAGGGGGCCTGGCATCTGGACATGGCCCACCCACCCTCGTGGTGGAGGGGGAGGGGTGGGGTGGGGTGGCATGCAAGGGAAGGGGAGGGAGGGAGGGGTGGCATGCAAGGGAGGGGAGGGAAGGGGAGGGAACTTGGAAGTAGAACTGGGATAAGTGATACCTCTTACTCCTGGTGAAGCTAGCCAGTCAATAAAGACCAAGAAGAAGAAGAGTTTGGATCCATGCCCCTCTTTTCTCAACCTGAAAGCAGCTTACAAACACTGAAGATCCTCGGAAGATGCCAGCCACTGATTCAGGCAAAACGTCAAGAGAAAATGCTACTGGAACATGGCCACACAGCCCCAAAAACCCACAACGCTCCAGCTTACAAGCTGTTTCCCTTTCTCTTCCCACAACAAATACTTTGTGAGGAAGGCAGGGCTGAGAAAATTTGGAGAGAACTGTGACTTGCCCAAGGTCACCCAGCAGGCTTCACGTGTAGGAGTGGGAATCTAATCCGGTTTCCCATGTTAGAGTCTGACATTCATGTGCAGGAGTGGTGAATCAAACCCAGTTCTCCAGACTAGAGTCCACCGCTCTTCAGCACGACATCATGCTGGCTCTCCAGCAGTCTGTGTCAAGCAAACTGTGTCAAATGCCGCTGACAGATCTAATAAAATCAGCACTGCGTACCCACCCTTATTTAACCGCAGCCAGATTTCATCAACTAAAGCTATTACAACAGTCTCATAGCTTGGCTTGGAACCAGTCTGGAACGGATCAAGCACTGATCTCCCAGATCTGAGGCTGGCGCTCTAATCTCTTAACACCACACTGACTCATAAGCTGGTTCAAATGCCCTGGACAGTTCAGAAACAAAATCAAATCTGGTGCCTCCAGCTGGCCTCGGGGAAGAGCTTGGCTCAATTAGTGTTTGCAGAAAGTACAAGGTAGGAACTCTGTGGAGTGCGGAGTCTTGTTTGCTTTTGATCATCTTGCCAAAGACTTCCGCCAGCACTTGGTTGGCAGCTTTCCCCACCCCTCTCCAGCGAAGGGCTGAAGACAAGAATGGCAGTCCACGATCTTTTGGTATCCATATGATTCAACTGCCCTTACCTGGATTGCCCAAGCTAGCCCAGTATCATCACATCCCTGAAGCTAAGTACAATCAGCTCTGGTTAGTACTTGGATAGGAGACTACCCAAAAAGTCCAGGATGTGCTAGTAGTTCCCAACCTTCCTAATGCCGCAACCCTTTAATACAATTCCTCATGTTCTGGTGACACCCAACCCTAACATTTATCCATTTTACAGATGGAGAACGCTGATGCAGAGAGTCTTAGGGCGTTTCCCCACTCTCGTCGATCCCCCCTATGCCGCGCGCTGCTCTCAGCGCGCGGCATCCCTGGCGGGGGCCCGGGCATCCCCACAACCCCGCGATCTGCGCAGGGTCATCAAAAGGCGCCCTTTGCAAGAGCACCAGGGATGCCGTGCACTGAGGGGGTGCGACAGCGGCAGCATCGGGGTGGCTGCGCTGTCGCTGCCCCTCTCGTGGGGAGTGCCGGGGGACTCCGCCCTACTCTCCTCAAGTAGCGCGGGGCTTAAGGTAAGTGGGGAAAGGCCCTTAGACGACCCCTGTGAAAGGGTAGTTCAACCCCCAAAGGGGTTGCGACCCACAGGTTGAGAACCACTGTAATACACGGAAGCAGGTAACGGTCCTTTCCACACCACACAAATTAAACGTTTTCAGGCAGGAAATAAAATGGTTACTCCATGGAGTCCTGCAACATTTTAAGATCAAAATGTTTCATTTCCATCCTGAAAACATTTTATTTACATGCTGTTTCCTATAGCAAAACTTTTGTGAAAAGGTTTTGGAAAACGTTTTCACTTGCTGTGGAATCTCTTGAAGACGTTTTCCACGCCTTTTGGACTTTCTCATTGGCACCATTTTCTGAGGGGACCGTTGTCGTTTTTTTAATTTTGGGGGGTCCACACAGTTTAACAAAAGAACCAGAAAGACCACAAAATGGCAGCCAGGAATCATTTTGAGGGGGTGAATGCAGACGGGGTGGGTGGGGGGGGGGTGGGCGTGAAAATGTTTTGAAAACGTTTGGAAGACATTTTCAGGGGCTCGTGTGGAAAGGGCCATTGTCCTTTGACCATCCCTTTCCTTGAAAACCTTACCGGTTGCCATAAGTCAACTGTGGTTCGACAGCAAACACACACACACACAGACTAAACAGGCAGGTTGGGCCGCGGGTTTCTGTTATGTTAAATTTTATTTATATACTGCCCTCCCCCGAAGGGCTCAGGGTGGTGATCCCTAACCCTGATACTTTACTTGATCGTACCTTTGAGGAGAGCTCACACTCTAGCCCAGTGATTCCCAACTGGGGTTCCGTGGTACTCTGGGGTGCCGTGAGTATGTCCCAGGGGTACCGCGACAATGCTACCTGCCCCCCTCACTTTGCAGTGTCTCCCAGTCCAGGAAGCTGTGGCCCCTGTGCCTAGATATGCCTCTGGGGGGAAGCAAGCAGGGGCACTGGGAGGGGAAGGTGGGGGGGGGTGTCAAGCTGGGTCACTAGGAGGGGAAGTGGGGGGTAGCATGGATGTACCACCCACAGGGTACTGTGAGATATGAAGAGTGAGGTCAAGGGTACCGTGACATCGAAAAGGTTGGGAAACACTGCTCTAGCCCTTTGGCCCCTTCTGCACATGCAGAATTATGCACTTTCAAGCTGGATTTTACTGTGAGGAGTAGCAAAATCCACTTGCAAACATTTGTGAAAGTGGATTGAATGTGCATTATTCTGCATGTGCGGAAGGGGTCTTTGAGAGTTCAGCCTGTCCCTTCAACTTGAGACTCTATCGGTTCTCCGAAGGCTGAGTTCTTTTATGCAGACTGCCTGCCGGAAATCACACGCTTCCACAAAACATGTTTGCATTAGTCAGTAAAAAGCACAATTATGAGATTACAAGTTACTGTGTGTTAACAAAGCCCCATCTACACACACAGCTGATTTCCGCTCCAAATTACATCTGACAGCCCCTTGCGTTCACTGTTCTACTCAGCCGCCGTATCTGCCGCTTGCAAAAAAATAGAAATCCTCCAATAAGCAGGATCCCCGGGTGATTTTAGAATTCGTGAAACAGTTTTCCCCTCCCCCCCCCAGCCCTTATTATTATTGGCACATGTATATTTAATTTTAGAACTGTAAATCACATAATTAAAGCTCTGCCAGAAAGATGATTAGGTTTCAAATAGAGCTCCGCGTGGCAGAAAGGAATAGGAAAAGGGGAGATTTCGCATTTCTAAATTAAAAAATAATAATAATCCTAGAGAAGTTCAAAGAAAAACTCTACCCAAAAAAAAGGTCACTGCTGAAGGGAGGAATTTAATGTGGTCTTTTTGACATCTGCAAGGCAGGATAATTTGACTGGTCTAATTTCACAAGTTCTGGCTTTTAAACATTATAGTAGTTTAATCCTGGCTTTGGACTTGATTCACCACAGGGCAAAGACGGAGTCTAATTTTTTTCCCTTTCTTCCAGAAGATCTTTCAAGTGATGGGGCTCTTCTATGGAAAACGGGCGAAAGCCACTCTAACAAGTTATTTTATTTACATTGCTTATGGTGTTTCATCCTTGCTGAGTCTTAAGAGAGATTTACACAGTGCAAGTCAATACAGTTAACAGGATGGGGCATCCAATAACCGATGCAATACAGTTTGGATTGCAGAAATCTGAAACAGAGCTGAAAGAATGCCTGAACATTAACATGACATGTCTGGAGAGAAAGAAATTACGCAGCAGGATTATACTTACAGAAATAGACAGTGCATGCTATACACAGTTGCGAAGCCTACAGCCTCTATCCCTTTACCAAAGCCTCTTTCTGAACCATTTCATTAAATTATAGCCCTGATCGTGTGAGTGTAAAAAAAGTCCTCAGTAATTCAATTTTGTACAGTTTGTATAAAACCAACAGAGTGGGAACCTTCCTAACCTTGCTGGGGAGACCATTCCATAAAGTGAATGCACCTGCATGGACAGTCCTTGGGTTGCCAGCCTCCAGGCAGTGGCTGGAGATCCCCTGCTATTGCAACGGATCTCCAGATGACAGAGATCAGTTTATCTGAAGAAATGGAAGGGAGACTTTATAGCATTATGCCTAGGCTGACGAGCCGTCCCGCTTTTGGCGGGACAGTCCAGCCTTCGCATGATTTGTCCTGCGTCCCGCGGGTTCCTTCCATTGTCCCGATTTTTGGGAGGCTGCCGCACTGCCTTCTGGGGCGCAAGGCAGTGCGGCAGCCTCCCGCGCGTGCAGCCGCAGGAGCACTGCCTTCTGGGGTGCTGTTAATTCGTTTATTATTTGACAGGCAGTCAATTTTCTGTTGGCAGTAGACGATAGGACTTGCTATAATGAGTTTAAATTATGGACAGAAAGATACCAGCTGGAAGTTAGGAACTTTTTTTTACAGTAAGAGTTTTTTACAGTAACAGAGAAATTATTAATGCCCCGCCCCTGGAATGCCCGGCCACGCCCCCTGTCATGCCCCGCCACACCCCATTGGCGCTACGCCACTGTTTGAATCCCACCATCATGGGAACCTGTTACTAAAATTTTTGGATCCCACCACTGGTTATATCGTTTGTCATAGCTGTTTGCAGGTTGCGCATGGGGGGTGATCCGCTGAAACGGGAAGCTGAGGGACCTCCCCTGTTAGTACACCTCCTTAGTTAGGGGTGGAGCAAGCCAATGGTTGGGACGCCCCACAGGGTGCTAAGGTGCTTGTGCCTCTGGCATACCAGTCTGGGTATGCCTCACTCTAACTCTTCGCTAAGGTTCAGATTCCTCTAGCAGGCGGGCTGGAGGAACCGGTTGACTCTGGGGGACAGCACTCGGGCTGCCCAGAGGCTTGGATCACCTCCTCATGCTGTGCCATCGTGCTTTCCTGTGCCTTCTGTCAATAAAATTCTATGGCTATGGCAGTAGTGGGATCCAAAAATTTTAGTAACAGGTTCCCAAATTAATGAAGTTAAACTGGCCCGAGGGGCACTGCACCCGAGCCCGACGGGAAGGCGATGGCCAAAAGGAAACGTCCAGGGGCAGGGCATTCCTGGGCGGGGGTGTGGCAAGGACTCAGCTGCTGCACCAGTCCTTGGGTGGGAAACAAATGCACGCAGGCGCAGGCTGCCACGCGGGCCGGTGCACCTCCTGCTAGACTGCTTCAAGTTCTGTGCGATACTGCTGAGAGGAGGGGTGTAACTAAGGCAAAAATCACGTGGCAAAATCACCAATTAGTAGCCCCCTCTCGGCACACACAAACAATTAGTAACCTACTCTCAGGAACCTGTGAGAACCTGCTGGATCCCACCTCTGGGCTATGGCCTATTTTATTACCCACACAAAAAGTTGTCTGGTGTTTTATTGTAATGTTGGGGGGATTCAGGTAACCAGAGTGATGGGCCACAGCTCTGCCCGCAAAGCCCTGCTAAAATCAGCAAAGCCGCCATGGTGGAGCACAAGGGAAGAAACAACCCTGCAGAGAGGAGGAGGAGGAAGAGGAGGAGGAGGAGGAGGAGGTGTGGGATGTGGCCAGGTCATGGCGAGGGTGTTCTGGGGCATGCCGCGGTCAGGCGGGGGCATGGCAGGGGCATGGGACGCACGCATGCCCCAGCTGCAATTTCCCCTCGCTCCGGCCCTGGCTGTTTGGGACTTATCCCTATGTAAATGACAATGTAATAAATAATCTGTCCTTCTGTCTCTAAGGTATAATAATGGATAAAAGTATTATTTATACTCACATCCATAGGGACTTAACCTTTGCGATTAAGTATCTACTTCTATTGAGTCTATTGAGTGCTCACAGTTCATTCAGAACTCTCACAAGTGTTACCTCACAAGTGTCTGTCCTGGGAAAAGGAAAGGAGAGCCATTGGAAGCTTATTTGAGACTCTTTAAAAAGTAAAGAAAAGCGGGGTTTAACAACCAACTCTTCTTCTTTAAGTTCTTCTTTTTGAGATCCACTTCTTTATCGATGCATTCCCACACCCAGATTTAAGGTTGCCAACTGAACTGCAGAAAAAACATTCTGGCTCGTTCGGCACATGCAGAATAATGCACTTTCAAACTGCTTTCAGTGCTCTTTGAAGCTGTGCGGAATGGCAAAATCCACTTGCAAACAGTTGTGAAAGTGGTCTGAAAACGCATTATTTTGCGTGTGCGGAAGGGGCCTCTGTCTCTGTAGGTAAAAATAGTCCCCTGTGCAAGCAAGCACCAGGCCATTTCCGGCTCATACAGTGATGCCACACCACAATGTCTACTAGCCTACCCAGTTCTGAGCAAACTATGGCCTTGGGCTAGTCACAGTTTACATAGAACTCTCTCTCTCTCCCCCCCCCCCCACTTACCTCACAAGGGGGAGAAGGGAAAGTGATTGTAAACTGCTTTGAGACTTCTTAAAAGGAACCGAAATGTGCGGTATAAAAAACCAACCTTAAGTTTATTTTCATAAACACAGAGGCACCAATTCATCACAGGAGCAGTAAGAATTGTCCTAGAAAAGAAACACGCCGCCTTATCCAGTCTAATCAAATCATAATTTCAGTCCCGATATAAGACAAAAGCGCTGTCCATTTTTTTCTGTCAAAGAAGTTGAGAGAGGGAGTCCATTACTTTGTCACACTTTAGAAGCGAATATATCGATTGCTGCCAAATCCAGAAATGTAATCAACCTTTCTTGCATTGCCTGCCTTGCAGAGAGTTTTCAGCTACACAAGAGCAAACTCAGCTGCTAATAAGAAGTTCCAAATCAATAATCTTGGAGTGCCTTTGCAAATTCTAAAGAGTTACACTCTTCTAAGCCCGTTGACTTCAACGGATTTTGACTGGAGCAACTTTGCTTGGGATTTTATTGTTAATTGCTCAGATCTCACAGAAACCTCATCAAAAATGTCTAAGTATTGAGAACAATAAGATCTGACCTAAGAGAAACCCACTGAACATGGGGGAAGATCAGCTCTAATCAGCTAAACCATAGGTGTCAAACTCGCGGCCCTCCAGATTTTATGGACTACAGTTCCCATAATCCCTTGCCAGGATCATGCTGGCAGGGGATGATGGGAACTGTAGTCCATAACATTTGGAGGGCTGCGAGTTTGACACCTATGAGCTAAACATTTCCAATGTTTAAATTCATTTGATAAACTGTATCTGTTTATCAGACACAGAAGTAAAAGAAGAGTTTGAATTTCTACCCTGCTTTTCTCAACCCTAAAGAGTCTCAAAGCGGCTTACGAACTCCTTCCCTTCCTCTCCCTACAACAAACACATTGTGAGGTAGGTGGAACTGAGGGAGTTCTGAAAGACCTGTGACTAGCCCAAGGTCATACAGCAGGCTTCGTGTGGAGGAGTGGGGAAACAAAACTGGTTCACCAGATTAGAGTCCACCATGCTTAACCACTGCACCACACTACCATCAATATATCTGTGATTCTTTTATAGAGTAGCATAATTAAGAATTTGGAATTAAGGCATGTATATGAATTAAGGCATGTATATAGGAGCAGCAGTGGCGTAGGAGGTTAAGAGCTTCCCCCCCTGTACACTCCCACACACGCCAGCTGGGTGACCTTGGGCTAGTCACAGCTTCTTGGAGCTCTCTCAGCCCCACCTACCTCACAGGGTGTTTGTTGTGAGGGGGGAAGGGCAAGGAGATTGTAAGCCCCTTTGAGTCTCCTACAGGAGAGAAAGGGGGGATATAAATCCAAACTCTTCTTCTTCTTCTTCTTCTTCTTCTTCTTCTTCTTCTTCTTCTTCTTCTTCTTCTTCTTCTTCTTCTTCTTCTTCTTCTTCTTCTTCTTCTTCTTCTTCTTCTTCTTCTTCTTCTTCTTCTTCTTCTTCTTCTTCTTCTTCTTCTATATTAGGTGAAGGCCTGTAACGTACCACAACTATAATGCACCATAGCTGTAACTGAAGTACTCCTTTTTCCCCTCTACCACTACTCAAAAGAAGTACCTATTCTAATGATAAAACCCCTTCAGTCTTTGTACTAGCTTTAAAAAAAATCAACTCTTCTCAGGGGCAAGCTGAAGTAATCACACTACAGGGACAGTTCTCATTCGCTACCAAGATGTAAGACTTCCCAGGTCTCAGCTGACTGTCCTTCTCCTGAACTCCATTCATCCTACCAGACATACCAAACACAAAACCACAGTTTATTCTAATCACGGTTAGTTTGTGAAACCAAGACTCAGTTTCTATGTGACCAATCCAACCCCGGTTTGTGCCAACACATGCTGGTGGACGGTTTATACTCTTTTCCTTGCCTTTCCCCACAGAGACATGGCTAGCAAAACAAACTGCACCAGGGAACGTGTGTATTGCATAAAACCATAAATAAGATGCGCAGCCTCATCCACCTGGGAGGCTGTGGGATGTGGCCCGTAGAGGCTTCCTGGTGGTGTGGGGAGGCTCAAAAAGGGCAAAAGTCTCCCTGCTACCACGAAGCCTCTATGGACAACAATGGACACACACCACCCAAAAAGGTAGCTTACGTCTTTTTTGCGGTCTGCCAACATAACACCTTTAAGGCCATTAGCGCCATTGGACCTACATGTCTGAAGGACCGCATCTCCCTGTACTGCCCTATTAGGTCCCTCTGCTCATCGGAGGATCGCCTGCTGGAGATCCCCAGCCCACAGAAGATCCAGCTGGCCTCTACAAGGGCCAGGGCCTTTACAGTCCTGGCCCCTATGGGGTGGAACAGGCTCCCTAAAGAGATCCGGGCCCTGCAGGACCTTCAGAGCTTCCGCGGGGCCTGTAAACCGGCCCTGTTCCACCAGGCTTTTAGCCAGCCAGGTTATCTCTTGGACCCTTGTACCACTTAGGCCTCCCTTGGGTGGTGGGAGGGGGATGGAAGGCTATAAGTCGCCTCAGATATTTGTATAAGTTGTTATACTGAGGATCTTAAACTGGTTTTATTGATTTTATTGGAATTATCAGAATCTGATGTACACCGCCCTGAGCCCTTTGGGGGGAGTGATAGGCACAGGGCAAGGCCCTGTCCACAGAGCAAAAGCTCTGACCAGTTACAAAAATAACCATCCAAAAGCTTCTCCAGTGTTCAGAGATTTATTGTTTTCATTCAATTCCGCGCAGAAGAGGGAACTCTCCTTTGTCCAGCAGGACAGAGAGGCGGTTCAAGGGGCTGTTGCTTGCGTAACATAATTTATACCCTCTTGCAAACATCCCTCCTTGTCTTCTGACCGTTGGTTTGAGTCAAGAAGACGTACAGACCTGGTCACCTCGTCCCACCTTTTACCACACCTTGCCCATTCCCATACTTGGTGAAACTTAAGTCAAAAACACCTTGCGTAAAAGGTTTCTATAACAACTACTGGTTTCTGTACCAACTAAGATTTTACTTCATCTTTATCTGTATTTGTGAGCTTCTGCTAACTTCTTATCACAACTGAGGGCCCCTGTTTTCCCAAATCAAAGCTCAGTGTCAGGCGGCTCTATGAGTTCCGTTTCTTCCAACGAAAGTAAGTTTTTGAAGTGCTTGGTGCCCCGTGAATTACACTCATATCACTTATATGATGAAATACAATGGCTTGAAACAGTATAAGCTTAGCATATTCATATCAGGAGGGCGGTATAAAAGTGTAATAAACAAACAAACAAACAAACAAAGGCTAGAAGGGAGAGAACTAATGCTGGCCCCTGTTCTGGCCACACTGCCACCAGGATACTGGAAAAGAAGAGTCAGTTTTCACACTTGACGGTTGCTCAGTCTACTAAGTGGCCCTCACTATGACCCGAATAAACTCCACCCAAACAAAGGCAAGTTTAACAGAAGGAATGCTTCGTGGATTGCATCCTGTCATCTCCATGGATCAGCTCCCTTGTGTGGGCTCACTGTATGGTGCCTCTTCTCTGCTTTCCCCCCTGTCTTCAAGATCAGTACTGGGCATTAGAAGCCTACTCAATAACAACAACAAGAACAAGAACAACAAAAGCTCTCCTACAAGGTGAGAGTGACACATTCTGCTGATTAAATGGAAATCCTGTTCCACTAATCGAGTCCAAGGAGTGAATTTTATGCCAGGGAGAAAGAGGAGGTTTCAACCGTCCATCTGGTCTGGGAATCATCCTCATAAACAAATAAGCTCCGCATCGAGTAAGGGGTCACAAGCCCAGGGCACACAAACCAAGCAGAAATTCATCGTCCTGATTTCGCTCAACCCTCTCAAGGAATGAAGACGTTGTTTGCTTAAGACAGCTTGCTTGTACAACCCTGGGTTCGCGTAATATATTCTGTCAGCAGCCAGAGATGAATTATTAAATCCTGTGTGTGTTTTTTTTAACCGGCCTGCCAAGATCCCTTCCTGGTCTATTCCTGAGGCTGCTGAATAATCACCTGTATGGGATTGGCACGTCTGTGTCTCTCCTGACGCTGAAAAGATTGATCGTTCTTCAACACTGGAAAGCATGCATGTTCCTAACCTCTTTGCTGCCATTCAGGGAACATACGAGACAGCTAACAGCTCCATGCCCGGTGCGCTCCCTCTCTGTTTAACTCACCAAGGAATCTGTCTCTAATGGGCAATGCTCAATGTGTTTAAAGGTCATAAAATTAAGCACAGGAGTGCCATTGTGAAGTTAACGTCCAGCAGTTAACCACGAGCCGTATGTACAATCAGACCCCCTTAGGGATTTATTTTTAAGATTAAAATTGCTCAATCAACATTCATACCTATGAAATATCTGATCGGGTTAGACCACTGCATGACTCCAGACATTACTCCACAAAATTACGAAGTGACACATCACGCACAGGGAAACAAAAGTCCCTTATTGCATAAAAGGTCCCTGTAATGATACGGAAACAGGGATTTCTAATGGATATACTTCAAGGCCCTCCAAATTACCATTCTCTTCCCAACTTATTTACTTGACACCTTTCATGAGATACTTATACAACCACAGACAGTCGTCTCACCCATTCCCCTATGGTTCAAAACTTACAATAAACAATGAGCCAATGAATTGTTGAAGGCTTTCACGGCCGGATTCATATGGTTGTGGTGGGTTTTCCAGGCTGCGTGGCCGTGGTCTGGTGGATCTTGTTCCTAACATTTTGCCTGCATCTGTGTAGGCAGTGTGCAACAGTGTGTAACAGACTTCCCTCTGTGATACACCCTCTGAAGATGCCAGCCACAGATGCAGGCAAAACGTTAGGAACAAGATCCACCAGACCACAGCCACACAGCCTGGAAAACCCACCACAACCAATGAACCAATGGCTTGGATTGGACAGGTCCCAAGACAAATTTAGCTTGCCGCACAATGCTTTCTGGCCTATTCCTGTGCTCTGGGGTGCCATGCGCCACCACAGAAACTACTTCTGACAGCTGGGAGACCCATGAGAAAGTGGGTGTTACAGCTTCAGCAGGAAACCCCAATTCAATGTAAATTTGGTGAATGACTAGACCTTAGGGCTAAAAGTCATATATGTCTCAGGCACAATCCATGGCACCTCAAAGAATTCCAGGTAGCTGCTTGAGATGCAGGCAAGCTGTGATCCGAATTTGTTCCATGCGCTCTGTTCCGCTTTTGCAGCTTGGGCAGTCCCATCCATAGCCCCAGCAGCGGGACTGAGGGACTTCCACACATGCAGAATAATGCACTTTCAATCCACTTTCACAATTTGTTTGCAAGTAAATTTTGCTACTTCGCACAATAAAATCCAGCTGCAAAGGGCATTGAAAGTGGACTGAAAGTGCATTATTCTGCATGTGCGAAAGTGCCCACAGTGTCACAATGGCACCACCCCGCTGACTCTAAGAGGGCTTTCCAGTGGCACAGAGAGGCAAAACACAAAGAAAAATGCCCCCACCACCAGAGAACCTCCCATTGGATGCAATGGACTTATCTCACCCCAAAGGGTGGGGTAAGTCCACCATCTGGGGCTGTGGTATAACTGCTGCAAACCCATGGTAGAAACCAACTCATGTTAGCTCCACTCTGAGATCACCCCTGCCATGCCCCTCCTGCAACAACGTGGCAAGTGGAGTCTGGACACCACGGGGTATGATGATGGCTCCCCACAAGAGCTTCTGTGCCTCCACTGGGGTAAATACCCCAGGGAGGGCAAATGCATTGGCGAGGACATGCACCACTTCCACAATGCATAAGAACATAAGAACAAGACAGCTGGATCAGACCAGAGTCCATCTAGTCCAGCTCTCTGCTACTCGCAGTGGCCCATCAGGTGCCTTTGGGAGCTCACATGCAGGATGTGAAAGCAATGGCCTTCTGCAGCTGTTGCTCCCGAGCACCTGGACTATTAAGGCATTTGCAATCTCAGATCAAAGAGGATCAAGATTGGTAGCCATAAATCGACTTCTCCTCCATAAATCTGTCCAAGCCCCTTTTAAAGCTATCCATGTTAGTGGCCATCAGCATCTCTTGTGGCAGCATATTCCAAACACCAATCACACGTTGCGAATGTAATTGCCTCCTCCCTTTGAATGGGGCTGTGAGTCAGTCTCATCCCACTGGGCACCAGGATTCAAAATCCTGATGATTATGAAGACTCATACAAAGTCTGACCCTTGGTCTATCAAGGTCAGCACTGTTGACTCTGACTGGCAGCAGTTCTCCAGATCTTAGGCAGAGGTCTTTCACATCCCCTACCACACAGTCCTTTTAAATGGAGATTCCAGGGACTGAACCTCGGACCTTACGCATGTTAAGCAGATGCTCTACCAATAAGCCATGGTCTCACCTCCTGGTTTCACTGGAAACCACTGGCTCTACAGTTCATCCCCCCCTTCCCAATTCTCCCCATTTTCTTGATACCCACTGCGTCCATTGCTAGATTCCAGGGGCCCGGGAGGGAATATGTCCAAAATGCCAGAGGGTGGGTCATGCTACCTGATAAGGTGGTATGGACGGCCACGTTACAGCACCCCAGTGGGAAATCTCAACCAACAGACAGCCCTGAACTGTGGACTTCAGTGTTAATTGCTTGATCATACCAATTTGTTATGTAAATCGGAACGGTTTAACACTCTCCATCTCCAGATGAGTCTGTGCTATAAGAAGAAGAAAAAATAAGATTTGTATTCCATCTGTAAAGTCATTATTGCCTGGACAAAGTTAATCTGAAAAGCTGTCATGAAAGCCAGTGAATATTACTTTTCTTCCCAGTGTAGTTTTAATCCACCATGCATCAATTAATTTGGATAGGAACGGATATAGCTCTACCACAATGTACATGGCAAAATTAGGATGCCAGTCTTCCAGAGCATTCAGATTTTTTTTTAAAAAAAATTACAGCAGTTTTGTTTTGATTTGTCTTGACTTTTCAGTTTTCTTGAGTTTCTTTCGTGGCCGGCTCAGTTCTGCATTTGCAGCTCATGCAAGCTTTATAAAAGAATTGCAGGGCTGGTGTTAGGTCTCAAGCCTTGAATCAATAGACAAACTCTGGATTGCTGATCAGCAGCATTTGTTGGAAAGGTAATGAAGGCAAGAAGCCAGTTTACTATCCCCTTTATTCAGAAGTAATCCCCCCTCCCATTTCCCCAAAGAATGTGAGAAGGAGTTACTTTGGAGCCTAAGCACCCCAAGGTCAGCGACAGATAGAGATAAAGCCACCTGGACTCCTAACCCAAAGGAGCACGGAAACATCCAGTTTCCCATGGGAGTAGACAGTGTTAGGGATATGGCTAGTTATCTACCAAGCATGTGAAACCATGGCTGGCTTCCCACTGAAAGTTTAATCTAGGTACAACCAAGTTTCAAAAGAATCGGCACCTTTTCATCCAGGTTCCAACATCCTCACTGCAACATGTTTCTAGTGAAGACATCTAGGACTGCCCCTTGGGCAGTGTGTGTGTATGTTTGTGTGTGTGTGTGTGTGTGTGTGTGTGTGTGTGTGTGTGTGTGTGTGTGTGTGTGAGTGTGTGTGAGAGAGAGAGAGAGAGAGAGAGAGAGAGAGAGAGAGAGAGAGAGAGAGAACATGTGTTTAGATGAGCAAAATCTAAATGATAGCTGAACCCTCTTTCTAGCAGGTGCCGTGTGCAAAATTAGGACTGAGTGCACAACATGTACCGTGTGCAAAACCTGATCAGGTAAGGGCACCTGATTGGTACCACATTTGTATATAGATAGCACAGACTACAGAGTGAGGTGTGCCTGAAAACACCTGTGGTCTGGCGAAGCACTTTGTCAGTAGAGAGCAATAAATAGAACTGCACTGGTGACTGTGTGTCTGTCAGTTCTTGCCTAAGTTGCGTCCTGCAAGGTGGTCTACTCCGAGTAAATCTGCTGCTTCAACAGTGTGTATGTGTGTGTGTGTGCCTGCTGTCAGGGTGCAATTGTTAAGCTAGCAGCACCAAAATTTCAGAGAATCTTTAGGAGACCCTCCTGATGATACCACCCAGGTTTGCTGAAGTTTGGTTCATGGGGACCAAAGTTATGGAACCTCAAATGTGTAGCCCCCATCTCCTATTAGCTCCCATTGGAGTGTCCCCCCCCCCCAAAAGATGCATATACAAGCAGGTCCAGGAAAATCCAGTGATAAGGGGGGGGGGAGCACCAAAATGGGACTGATCTGTGTTCTGCAGTTCGGCAGTGGGGAGATCACGAGGAAAGCTGGATATTTTCCTTGACTATCCCAGGATTAATTGCCAGTGAGGAAATCACCCATGGCAGAAAGATCAAGGCAAGAATGTTCCCATTAACAGCAGTGGTAACATAGAGCAGGCTAAGCACATACATCTGAAGGCAGTTGCATTGACAGGAATGCATCTCAATCACCCAGATACAATCACCATCCATATATTATGCAGCCATTACATGGAGTTAGAAATGCACCTCAATCAGCTAGGTGCCATCCCTGACAGCTGGCCAATCAGAAGGACAGAATACTGAGAAGCTTCATTTCACATAGAAGTCTAGTATTTTATTTCTGTGACAAAGACCACAATAGCAACATGCAACAACATGAAATGCGATGCCTTCTTTCTCAAGGAAGAGGGGAGAAAGCACCAGAACCCTTCATTTGCAACTCTTTCCTTGAGAGTATCCAGGTTCTTAAGGAAAGGGTGAAAATTCAGATATTTGAAACGTGCACATTATCTTTTAGGACAGTGATTACAGCTCACAAACAGCCACATTTGAAATGATCAGCCCAAGCGACCACAGTCATTTCCACCATTTAAGGGAGGTTTGCCGTTTACCCTTTCTGCCGTTGGCGACTATTTCAAGGTGGGAAACAGCTGTCGCCAGAACCCCACTGTGCAAAGGCCTTGCTCACTCTAATGAAAATGAGGCAGGCACCACATTGGGAAATGGTGCTCCTTCAACAGCGTCTTCCCACACCCACCCATGTTCAGGCAAAAGTTCCCACCAGGTTTTTTAAAAAGAACTCCGGAACACACACATCACAGCTTCAGAGAGATAGCAAAATACCATAATTGATGCTCTGACATCTATCCCACTGAGAGTTCTTTCCGAGGTTACCGTCATCTCCATTCAGCACAGTATAAACTACCCGTCTAGCCTCTACAGAATGCCCCATTAAAACAGTTTATGGCTAAAAATTATAGCATGTAGCCGAAATTGTAGCCTTTCCATTATCCCGCATAATTTCTCACTTTCCACACAATCAGAAAACATAACAAATGTCTAAATAGCACATTTGGAAAGCATGACCTTTGCTGATTCTAGTAATATTGGTATCACGAACCTTCATTTGAACTTGTGCTGATCAAACCAATTATTGTTAATCTTGCCTCATAGGCAGAAACAATAAAGGAGCCGTTGGCCTCAAAATTCACAGTGGATAAGACAATATTTATTTCAACTAATTGCCTAGATATTACATTTCACTGCTAACTCTCCTGCCCAAAAAGCAGGTGGGGACAACAAAATAAGTGAAAACAGCATATTAAAATCCCGAGCAGTTCCTCAGGACTAATGATTGATTTGTGTTGTGTTTTTGTTGTGTTTTGTGTTGTGTTTTCTGCTTCTTTAAACATGCTACGTGGAGCAAGGAGTTTTTATAGTTGGCAAGTCTTAATCTGACAGACCCGTCTCATCCAGCACACTCTCTTTTTGAACTGTTACCATCAGGCAGACGATACAGGTCTATCAAAACCAGGACAAAGAGGCTTAGAGACAGCTTCTACTCTAGAGCTGTGGCTATGCTAAACTCCACGGCTTCGTGTTGATGTGTTTGGGGCTGTGTAGGGATGGGTGGAGGAAGGGGAAAGTGAGGATGGGGTATGAGTCTGAAATTGTGTGCATCGAGGAATGCTGCTGTAAATTTCGTTGTGCGTGCACAATGACAATAAAATGCTTATGCTTATCAGTATCTCCAATAATCTCATAGTAGACGTTTCTGATAACCTTTTCCTCCTCTCCTTTAAAAATATTGAGCCACGTTTTCCTGAGAAGCCCCAGCATACCATCCAACCAGTCAGGGTGATTTTAAATTTGGCACTTCTCTCTTAAGAAGGGTCCATCAATGAACATCAATGTGCTATGTGCATCAATGTGCCCACCAATGGGTTTCCTGATGCCCACTTGCTTCTTCCCCAAGTATCTTTTCTGCACAGCAAACAGCCACTCCTTGCTTTCGTCTGCTTCAGCAGAGCTATAAGTGCTTTAGAAGAGATCAGAAGATAGTACTTTTGTTTACGCAGGGACTACCTATCTGGAAACAGCTGCCAATATCAGAGGACTCTGCTTAGCTTTGAACCTCTTAACATTTTGTGGAGTTTCCCAACACTTGTGATCAGACCTAACACTCCATGGTTATCATTTTCTGCTTGGTTTCACCATCAAGGCAGCCGTCTTCAGATGCCACCCCTATCTTCCTCAGGCTTCCAAACATGCCTACAGCTCAAAGGCCTAGCGTGCCTAAAAGGTTGTGGCACCCACTAACCCCTTCTCAGAATTCCAAACTTGCTTACAGGTTGTGGGCCCAATGTAAGTAACTCCATTTCCTGCTCAAGTTCTATCTTGGTGCAATTTTATTTCCTCCTGACTGGGCTTTCTGGATGACTTCATTGGGCTAGCAGCTTTTTCCTTTCCAGAGCTAGCCTTTTCCAGCCTTTGACAGCCAGCACAGTGCAGTGGTTAAGAGCGGCGGACTGAAATCTGGAGAGCTGGGATTGATGCTATTATAAAACTCCACTTGAGTGGCAGATTCTTATCTGGTGAACCGGATTTATTCCCCACTCCTACATTCCTGCTGGGTGACCTGAGGCTAGTCACAGTTCTCTCAGAACTCTCTCGGCCCCACCTACCTCACACAGTGTTTGTGTGGGGAGGGGAAGGGAAAGCAGTTTTAAGCCCTTTTGAGTCTCCTTACAGGAGAGAAAGGGAGGTATAAATTTAGACTCCTCCTCTTCTTCTTCTCCACCCCCCTTCTTACTGCCAATTTCTCTGTATTCTTGAACTCACAAGGACCACTTACTTGTACCTCCCCCAAAAGTTTGTAATCGTCACACCCTTCAGTGAATTTGAATCATTCTTGGTCCCTACAGCTTTGTCAAATAAGTGCGTAGGTAAGTGGGTGAGCAGACAGTCTCAGGGCCTTTCCCCACTTACCTTAAGCCCCGTGCTACTTGAGGAGAGTAGCGCGGGGTCCCCCTGCACTCCCCACGAGAGGGGCGGCAACAGCGAAGCCCCCCGACGCTGCCGCTGTCGCACCCCCTCAGCGCCCAGCATCCCTGGTAATCTTGCAAAGGGTGCCTTTTGATGACCCCACGCAGAGTGCGGGGTCGTGGGGACGCCGAGGCGCACACCAGGGATGCCGTGCGCTGAGAGCAGCGCACGGCATAGGGGGGATAGGGAAGAGTGGGTAGAAATAATCCAGATTTTTTAAAAGTGTTGTCGCTCACCACATGCCACAGGAGAATAGTACCGGAACGGAGCATGCAGCGATCAGGTAAGAGTACGGCACAATTTGCCAAGTCCCTGGCACTGGCAAGATGTTTCTCCTTCACACGGTTACGCCAGAAGGTAATCTGAATGAGTTGTAACAACTTCATTAATAATCAAGGCGTTTGGGTTTGTTTCCCAGCTTGTTAATATCTGTGTGCCGATCCCCAGCGGCAGAGGAAGCGTCATCTATCACCTCTATGGCTTTCTTGTCTCTCTCCAGCAATCCTTTTTCTTTTTTCAGCTGTATTCTCCAGCAAAGCAGCAATCTTTCCTTGCACCTTATTTCCCCCAGATAAATTAGCTGGCTCTGTCTCTTGACTCACACCTTGCAGATTTGGATTCAGTACCTTGCTACCTTGAGGACACATTGCTTGTAAGGGGCCGTGTCTCAAAGGCAGAGCATTTGCGGGGCATGTAGAACATCCCAGGGTCAATTCCTGGCCCCTCTAGGTCAAAGGAGGAGGCAGAAGGTGATGTGAAAGACCCCTGCCTGGAGAGCCGTGGACCAAGGGTCTCATTCAATATAAAGCAGATGCATGTGTGTAATCGTACAAGGAGGAAATCTGGCTGATAAAAGAGGTTCTTCTTTACCTTCACCGGTTCTTTCTTGGAGCCCTTGCTGAGCCAGGCCTCTTTGCCCAGTTGACTGGAAACACTGGCATAGTCGACATAAAGGGATGCTGCAGTCACGTAAAGGTAACATTAAGAACATAAGAACAAGCCAGCTGGATCAGACCAGAGTCCATCTAGTCCAGCTCTCTGCTACTCGCAGTGGCCCACCAGGTGCCTTTGGGAGCTCACGTGCAGGAGGTGAAAGCAATGGCCTTCTGCGGCTGTTGCTCCCGAGCACCTGGACTGTTAAGGCATTTGCAATCTCAGATCAAAGAGGATAAAGATTGGTAGACATAAATCGACTTCTCCTCCATAAATTTGTCCAAGCCCTTTTTAAAGCTATCCAGGTTAGTAGCCATCACCACCTCCTGTGGCAGCGTATTCCAAACACCAATCGCACGTTGCATGAAGAAGTGTTTCCTTTTATTAGTCCTAATTCTTCCTTCCAAACATTGTCCTTTCTCATTCTTGCTGATAGCATACGGGCTGTTCAAAAAAGGGTCTGGAGGAACAACTACAGGGAACTACTCAGTTAAATTTCGAAGAAGCAAAATTCTTCATGTTCAGTTTTAATTCTGATGAGTTCTAGGCATGGGTATGGTGGGAAAGTTCACGATCGGCAGCCTAAATAGGTCTGGGTCTGTTCCGTGCATACAAGGGAGCTTTTATGGGAAATGCACGGCTGCTGCTCTGAGTTCCATAATGGAAGAGAGGCAGGAGAGAAATAGAATGCATTGAATAGTTGTCAACATTATCCTGGAAAATGCCAATGGAGATGCACAGTGCAGCTTCAAGAGGTACCAAAGGGACAGCATGGCATGGAAACCTCACAAGAGATTCTTAACAGTCTTCTAGAGCAGGGGTCTGCAACCTGCAGCTCTCCAGATGTTCATGAACTACAATTCCCATCAGCCCCTGCTAGCATGGCCAATTGGCCATGCTGACAGGGGCTGATGGGAATTGTAAATCATGAACATCTGGAGAGCCGCAGGTTGCAGACCCCTGTTCTAGAGCATAGGTGTCAAACTCAGGCCCTCCAGATGTTATGGACTACAGTTCCCATCATCCCCTGCCAGTATGATGCTGGCAGGGGATGATGGGAACTGTAGTCCATAACATCTGGAGGGCTGTGAGTTTGATGCCTGTGGTCTACAGGACTCAGGCTAAGAAATCAATTTAATGGTGTCTGCCTAATTCAAACACTTGGAGAGACAACCCAGTAGAGAGGCAGATGATCAGCTCTGATCTGAGGAAATTCCTGTAGAATAATAAGAATAATAGGAACTGACCCCTCATGTGCACCCCCTAGTGGTGGGGAAGGAGCTTGCCTGCATCAATGACGTTGAGGGATATGCTGGAGGCATGCTACCAGAAGGGTCTCCCAAGCCAAATAGGTCTCAATCGAGAAACCAGACTAAGAGTATCTACCAACCCATAAAGTACAGTGATACAAATGAAAAATAATTCCATCCCATAATTGTTGTGTGGTTAACAAGGGCCGCACCGCATGCTGGCGTCTCTGGACATGTGTTGACAAGCGGGCTACAAGTAGACCAACCGTCAAAAAGAAAGAAGTAAGTACAGAGCGCAAGAAAATCGTGCCAGCATGAGTTGTTGCTACAACTCAGAGCCAGAAAAAAGAGGGCACTTGAAGCGGATGTATGAACTGCGGAAACAAGAATACCCGGATTAGAATATCACTGAGCAAAGACTGGCAGATCAAAGGAGATTCATCCTATGGAACAAAGTGTTTACAGAGATAGAATTGGAAGAAATCCAGAAAAAAAAACTGTGAAAAGAAACCAACTGTAACACCAGAAGAAAGGACAGGACATACTCCAGAAACATCAGGAGAAATAATTGTAGAACTGCCACATGACAATATATATGTAATGGGAGCTGTCCATGGTATTTCCAAACGCCACTATATATATGCAAACGTATTTTTGAAATACAATGGACAGTTCCCTTGATCAAACCCGTTGCATTTGTCACAGCCTAACTGATACAGTTTATTCATAAGAACATAAGAACAAGCCAGGTGGATCAGACCAGAGTCCATCTAGTCCAGCTCTCTGCTACTCGCAGTGGCCCACCGGGTGCCTTTGGGAGCTCACATGCAGGAGGTGAAAGCAATGGCCTTCTGCCGCTGTTGCTCCCGGTCACCTGGTCTGTTAAGGCATTTGCAATCTCAGATCAAAGAGGATCAAGATTGGTAGCCATAAATCGACTTCTCCTCCATAAATCTGTCCAAGCCCCTTTTAAAGCTATCCAGGTTAGTGGCCATCACCACCTCCTGTGGCAGCATATTCCAAACACCAATCACACGTTGCATGAAGAAGTGTTTCCTTTTATTAGTCCTAATTCTTCCCCCCAGCATTTTCAATGAATGCCCCCTGGTTCTAGTATTGTGAGAAAGAGAGAAAAGACCATAAGTTCCATAAGAACTTCATTCTTCATGTAGAATAAATTAAGCAAATCAACTAAATAGCCCAATACATGCATCTTTGCTGGTTTCCTTTATCATGTTGACAAAAAAAAATGTAGAACTTTCCAATATAGTCGAGGGACCCAGAGACACTGAAACCCCCATTCCTAACTCCTAGCGGTATATTCTCCAGATAGTCACAGAATCATAGAGTTGTGAGGGGGCAAACAGGCCATCTAGTCCAGGGGTAGGGAACCTGCGGCTCTCCAGATGTTCAGGAACTATAATTCCCATCAGCCCCTACCAGCATGGCCAATTGGCCATGCTGACAGAGGCTGATGGGAATTGTAGTTCCTGAACATCTGGAGAGCCGCAGGTTCCCTACCCCTGATCTAGTCCAACACCCTGCCCAATGCAGGATCAGCCTATAATCCATCCCTGACAAATGTTCGTCTAGCCACTGCTTGAAGAATGCCAGGCAGAGGGAACTCAGCACCTCCCTAGGCAATCCATTCCACTGCTGAATTACCCTCACTGTAAAAATATTATCCTCATATCCAGTCAGTACCTTTCCACCCATTGCTATGGAACAGCGACTTGACCTCTTCTAAGTGACAGTATTTCAAATATTTTATGGGGCTTTCCACACTACAGAAGGGAACTAAGGTTGACTCGGTTCCCTTCAGTGGGGGGCGATTCCAGGCTGTCCGCACAGCAACTTACTTGGCCCTCTGGAACCGAGCTAAGTGGGCGGGATCATCTTGGTGCCTGTTTCGCTCCTCGATCGTGATTGGAGCTTGTGTTACCATAGGAAACGGGAGCGTTCTTTCTTCCTTTTTTTTTTTACAGTTTTTACAGTTTACAGTTTACAGTTACATGCTCGCTACAACTCTCCCATTCTGTGCATGCCACAAAAGCGGCGCCTGATGGGTTGAACGGATGAGGTGTCGTTTCGATGCATCCGCACTTCAAAGCTTCGAAGCGGTATTGACCTTGTTCCAGCAGAAAGGTGCAGTTCATACCGTGTTTCCCCGAATATAAGGCAGTGTCTTATATTAATTTTTGCTCCCAAAGATGCGCTATGTCTTATTTTCAGGGGATGTCTTATATTTCTGTATTCTCTTCATCAAGCATGCTTCCAAACAAAAACTTTGCTACGTCTTACTTTTGAGGGATGCCTTATATTTCGCACTTCAGCAAAACCTCTACTACGTCTTATTTTCCGGGGATGTCTTATATTCGGGGAAACAGGGTAACTGCGACAGGGATGTCGCGATTCCTACCTGAGAGGAACTGAGACAAAACAACGTTGAGCTCAGTTGCAGTGCGGATACACTGAGGTGAACCTAGATAGAAACCAGTACAACTCTGTCAGTGCGGAAAGCCCCAAAAAGAGCTATCATGTACCCCCTTCCACCTCTTCTTCTTTGGATGAAGCATTCCCAAGTCCCTCAGCCTTTCCTCGTAGGGCTTGGTCTTCAGCCCCCTGATCTTCCTCGTCGTTCTCTTCTGCACCTGCTCCATTCTGCCCAAATCCTTTTTGAAGCCAGGCCTCCAGGACTCCACATTGTACTCCACCCTTTCCTCTGGCACCGTAAGTACAGGGCCCATTCCTCAAGATGCCAAGCACAACATTATAAACCTCAGCTGCAACCGTTCACACAATAAACAGTTCTGTTTCATGACAGAGGATCATGCAAAATGTTGATCGCTCGCCTAAGCCGGGCTGCCCTAACACGGGCTTCTTCCAGACAGGCCTAGCTCTGCCTGCAAAGTGAGCTGCTAATGACTCTAAGCAGGTATCAGCTGTATATCATTAACTCTGCCAATCTGGAGCCGGGATTTCAAAGGATTATTATTTTGCTCCTCGACAACACGCCTGTTTCTGAAGTCTCCGTGTCACCAAGCAATGCAAAAAAAAAAAGTACCCTTTTTTTAACACCGATCCAAATAAATTTATCTTTCACACCCTGCCTCATCGCCGTACGTTGGAAGCCAAGCCAGTGAAGGATTTAGCTGTCACTCTCCAAAGGCACCACAGGCCCGATTCCAAGCTTTGGATCTGAGAAGTATGACATTTCACTTTCGCTTCTGTCAGCACTATCTGCAGTGTATCAGCGGTGCAACTGCTGAAAATATTCTTGATCGGCAGCTCATACGCACTGGATACGATGTTCATTAATCTTGTTCACTTTCAAGGAGGACAGCTGAAGGCGACGCTAGAAAAGGCTCCGCTGACACGTGCAGGCAGATGAACCCCGGGATCCAAAGAGGTTCCTTTAAGTAGCGGGATCACGGGGAGAGGTAATGCTTGTGGAGACTTTAAAACACCCACCAGGAAAGGCTTCTGTTCCATTTACTCAACAGTTTGAAGTGGGGCAAGGCCATTTGAGAGACAGCACGATGTAGTGGCTGATCTGGAGAACCGGGTTTGATTCCCCACTCCTCCATCTGAGTGGCGGAGGCTTATCTGGTGAACCAGATGTGTTTCTGCACTCCTACATTCCTGCTGGGTGACCTTGGGCTAGTCACAGTTCTTCGGAACTCTCTCAGCCCCACCTGCCTCACAAGGTGCCTGTTGTGGGGAGAGGAAGGAAAAGGAGCTTGTAAGCTCCTTTGGGTCTTGTAAACCCACCTTGTAAGCTTGTAAGTCCACCCTGGGTCTCCTTACAGGAAAGAAAGGTGGGATATAAATCCAAACTCTTCTTCTAAAATAATGGCACTATTCCATTTGCCAGTGGGGAACTAATCTCAAATATCTACTTGATAAAGAGGAAAGAAAAGGGAAAAGGAAGAGAAAGCGGGGAGAAGGAATGGTAGGTAACCATTAGTCACAGTTCTTCGGAACTCCCTCAACCCCACTGTAACCTTGCCCTGTATACCCTGCCTTATGAAATATTGGATTTTCATATTATTCCTTACACTGTGTGCTGCAAAATGGCAATTTCCATGTTTGTATGGGTGGATAGCAGAGTGTCCAAGCTGAGAGCAAGCCTAAGGCAAAACAATCTGTTTGCAAATCTATGAGTTACTCCAGGCAATACTATCTGGACGTCTCATAATAAGGACATGCATCTTTGATTATCCCACCCTGCCAGAATACTCTTTTAACATAATGGAGTCTGAAGAACTCCTGATCACCACACCTCACTAAGCATAAGCATAAGCATTTTATTGTCATTGTGCACGCACAACGAAATTTCCAGCAGCATTCCTCGATGCACACAATTTCAGACTCATACCCCATCCTCACTTTCCCCTTCCTCCACCCATCCCTACACAGCCCCAAACACATCAACACGAAGCTGCAGAGTTTAGCATAGCCACAGCTCTAGAGTAGAAGCTGTCTCTAAGCCTCTTTGTCCTAGTTTTGATAGACCTGTATCGTCAGCTGGATGGTAACGGTTCAAAAAGAGAGTGTGCTGGATGAGACGGGTCTCTCAGAATATTTTGGGCTTTCTTTAGGCTTCGGGAATTATAGAGTTGTTCTTTGGAAGCCCCTGATATTGTGCTTTTGAGAAAACATTTCTCCAAACAATTGCTTCTTCCCTGCATTTCCCCCACCTCTCAGATACAATCTCCCTAACAAGTTCCCTTCCTGATTCACCAAGCCTCAGCCAAATTTGAATACTTAAGGCAGAGACTTTAGGAAGCACCTCTGCATAAACCATTCAAAGTATACCTGATATAATCTAGGACCAATTGGCCCCATTGTCCCAGGGAGTAGAACAATAGATAGAGCTGCTAATTAGCTGAGCCCTGCAGACCAGCATAGAGGCAAGAAACGAAACCTAATGCAAAGGGTCATTTTTCCCACCAAACTAGCGATCCACCCTATAAAAGACTGCTCATCTTAAGCTCATTGCTCATTTCTAACCTGAACCTCCCTTGTTCAAGTTGGTGTGAGACACAATATATTGTCCTTTGCTTGGGTCCCTGTGCTGGCATAGAGATCCTTGCCTTCTTCAGGAACTTCTCTGCAGATCTTTGGTAATGTATAAGTCCCCTGCTTCCCCAAATCCCATTCTATCATCCCACCTATCTTTTCCTCCCTATCTATATACTTAGGAATTGTGTGTATGTGCCTTAACGTCTCACTGTGTGATTATTTGCAACCAAAACTTATAAAAACATATTTAAACTACAATTTGGTCTCTCTTGTGAATTCTCTGCAGATACGTTTCAAGCCGCTTCTGGTATACATAGTCTAAAAAGATCCCTTGCCAGCCTGCCTCTAGCATTGCCAAGCTGAGTAATTCCCCATTGCTCTAAAAAAAATAAGTTCATACACTGTTAAGCTGGGTAACACCATTTACCTCACAAAGTGTCTGTTGTGGGGAGAGGAAGGGAAAGGAGCTTGTAAGCCACCTTGAGTGGGGTATAACTCCAAAACTCTTCTCTCTTTCTCTCTCTCAAATTACGCACACCCACTAATGGGGCTACTTGTACATTTCAGAACTGAGTCAACAATAGCTGCTCTTGACTTAGTATAGTACCATAAGTAAGTCCCATAAGTATGTATAGTCCCATAAGTAAGATGGTTTTTAAAACAGGACAAATAGTGGCATCGCAAAGCAGTTTGAGGATGCAAAACAAGAGGGGAAAGGCTATAGTCTCTTCTCCCTGCATGCTGTTGTTGAAAACAGGAAAGAGATGGCATGCATCTAGGAGGTGCAAAACCACCCACACTTGTGTGATACTAAGTCATCATCACCAACAAACGACTGTGATATCTAAGGAAGAGGGTTTTGCATTAGAGATGTGGTCAAGTTTTGCCAGCTTGCTGATTAGATTTGAAAAAATCTAATTCTGATTATTCTAATTCCTGTGATTCTCGATTATGGAATTATTTCTACTAATGGATCCCCTCTCCCGAAAATGGACATTTTTCTTAAGTTATTTATAAAACTACAGGCTTGACTTAGTTAGTGTTTGGTCTTGGCACAACGATCAATAAATTGACTCTGGATATAAAATCAGAAGCTTTAATTGGGTTGGTGACAAGTACTCAAACTGGAGGAAGCCAGATCTGGGGATCTTGGTTCCTGCAGATATATTCTTTTCCTGTTCAAATACCCCCTCCCATCTTTGCACTCTGGAATTTTGTATACCCCGAACCAGCAAGTGCGTGTGTAAATATGCTAACAAAGTGTGGCCATGGATGGGAGTATACTTGGGAACCCATCACTGAACATATCTGGACCTGAGACAAGTATTTGTGATGCTTGTTCGGCACTTAATAGTGTGTTTACCTTGATTATGGGCTGATATGTAGTTCACTGCATACCTGCAGTGACTTTTCTATTATATGCACTTTAGCTGGATAGATTCACACTTTAGTTTAATTAAATTTGCACATTATTGCACTTTAAATCATGTATATGCAGACTTTGTGGTAGCGATTGAAATTTTGTATCTTTCTAACAAATAGACCTGAAGGATATATGTGTTCACTGTAACATGTGAACAGGGCTTCTAAGTTGTCTGTAACTTTCTCACTTGTTTTCCCCAAAAATGGAACAGGGCCTCTTGTGACTGAGAAAATAATGCAACAGGAAGTTTTAATCTCTCCCTTGCCCTCCGGCTTTTCCAGAGGATCTGTTTTCACCACAGTATCAGTTCACATTATATTAAACACAGCCTGGTTGGATCAGAATAAAAGTCCTTCTAGTACAGCATCCTATTTTCAGATACCTTTTGAAGCCCACAAGTACAGCAGGAAGGAAAAAACTTACCCTGCTGGTGCCAATTAAATAGGCCCCTTTTACACATGCAGAATAATGCACTTTCAATCCACTTTTAATGCCCTTTGCAGCTGGATTTCACTGTGTGGAATAGCAAAATCCACTTGCAAACAATTGTGAAAGTGGATTGAAAGTGCATTATTCTGCATGTGCGGAAGGGGCCTATATAAGTATTTAGAAAAAGGCTGATGTACAGAAAGTGCGGCCCCTTCCACACATGCTGAGTAATGCACTTTCAATCCACTTTACAGCTGGATTTAACTGTGCGGAATAACAAAATCCATTTGCAAACAATTGTAAAAGTGGATTGAAAGTACATTATTATGCATGTGTGGAAGGGACCCTAGACTCAGATGTAGCTTCTCTGAAGATCAATATGGCTATCCCCCTGAAACTAAATTGCTTTATATCATGCACTCCTCTTTGTATCTTAGGTCCCTTCCGCAAACGCAAAATAATGCATTTTCAAACCACTTTCACAACTGTTTGCAAGTGGATTTTGCTATTCCGCACAGCTTCAAAGAGCACTGAAAGCAGTTTGAAAGTGCATTATTCTGCATGTGTAGAATGAGCCTATGTGAGAAAGACAGGCTATAAATTGTGTGTGTGTGTGTGTGTGTGTGTGTGTGTGTGTGTGTGTGTGTGTGTGTGTGTGTAAAGAGAGAGAGTGAGACAAAGAGAGAGGGAGGGAGGGAGGGAGGTTTGAGGAATTACACTTGCTGTTTAAGTTGTAAGGTGTTTACAAAAGAAAGTTAAGTTCTTGGATACTGCAGAACATTCATTGACAAGGACTCTCTGATCATCTACATCTGTCTGCAGTTACTGCACACGGTGTCATCAAACTATACCAGTCGTCTTAAAACGGCCATGACTGTTTCAATTTTCAGTCAAAGAACGATCTCATTCTCTAAGAACGAGGTACCGGCTTGGAAAGTACCAAGTGGGGGAGGTCAGAATTGGCCACGGACAATTTGATTGCCTGACACAAAACAAGGAGCTTTGTTTGCCATGTCAAACTTTGAAGCTTCGCTTATCTGCACCTAAGCCACCTTCAGTGAAGCAGAACCAAAGTGCTTATGGGAAAAGCCGCTTACGCAGACCGCTACTTCAAGACTTTTCCCTTTAAAGTGCCATGAAATAGATACACAATGATCTTTTCCCCCAACCTGTGTTCCATAAACGGAGGATGGGCATCAAGGACATATGTCAACAATACCCTCTTTGCCGCAATGCACAGGGGTAAAAATGGGGCTTTCCTCTTTGATATTATTTTGTGACTGAGGGTGACAGGGAGATGGGTAGAAGTACCACCCAGTGGGAAAACAGGGACATAAGAAACAAAGCTTCCATCATAGGCTGCAACACTGTGGAATCATGATTCCACGGGGACAGCATACAGAGAGAGATGACGTAATTCTAAAAAGAGTTACTCCAGTCTAAGTCCATTTTTTCCCAGTGGCTGGACTAGAATTGCAGTGCAAGTCTTCCTTATGCCCTGAAGTCAGGGTATTAAGCCTATATCAAAACAGTGATTCCTGTCTTTCCTTGAAAATGGAACGGCCTGACCAAGGAGGTCCAGGTGGTTCCCACTCTCCTGGCTTTCTGAAAACAATGCAAAACTCAACTATTCTGGAGGGCTTTTTTGCCCAGGTAACAGGGTTGAAACCAGCGTGGTATATTGATTAAGAGCAGCAGACGCTGATCTGGAACATAGGAACATAAGAACATAAGAACGAGCCTGCTGGATCAGACCAGAGTCCATCTAGTCCAGCACTCTGCTACTCGCAGTGGCCCACCAGGTGCCTTTGGGAGCTCACATGCAGGATGGGAAAGCAATGGCCTTCTGCTGCTGCTGCTCCCGAGTACCTGGTCTGTTAAGGCATTTGCAATCTCAGATCAAGGAGGATCAAGACTGGCAGCCAGAGATCGACTTCTCTTCCATAAATCTGTCCAAGTCCCTTTTAAAGCTATCCAGGTTAGTGGCCATCACCACCTCCTGTGGCAGCATATTCCAAACACCAATCACACATTGCGTGAAGAAGTGTTTCCTTTTATTAGTCCTAATTCTTCCCCCCAGCGTTTTCAATGAATGCCCCCTGGTTCTAGTATTGAACCAGGGATAAATGATTAGGAACTGTAGTCCATACTACTGGGGTATACTGCTCGTTGTAAGGAGGTTCCTGCTATGTAACTTCTGTACTGCTAAATGTGTCATGTGAATTCTTACGTGTTGCTACTGTTCCTTCTGGTTGGTTCCAGATTTACGCGCAGCATACCGAATGCCCCATTTTGTTGACTATATTGTCATGCCACATGTAATCTGCCTTCAGTTCCTATAACAAAGGTGGACTATAAATAGTCTGAATAAAATAAATATGTACGATTTTGCAACCTTTCTTAGAAGCTTGTAGCATTGCTGCCATCATGGTGTGGTGGTCGGAATGTCAGACTAGTCCCGTGATGGCGAACCTTTGGCACTCCAGACGTTATGGACTACAATTCCCATCAGCCCCTGCCAGCATGGCCAATTGGCCATGGGAATTGTAGTCCATAACATCTGGAGTGCCAAAGGTTCGCCACCATGGGACTAGGAGCTGGGAGACCCAAATTTGAATCCCTGCTCTGACATGGAAGTTGGCCGGGTGACACTGGGCTGGTCACTCACTCTTAGGGTCATTGTAAGAATGAAATGGAGAAGAGAATGCTCTCAGCCACTTTGAGTTTTATCATTGGGAAGAAAAGCAGAATATTAATGAAATAAATAAGTAAATAAATACCGAAGTGCTCGTCAGGCAGGGCTATCACACTGTTATCCCACCTGTCTCCATTTTTTCCCCCTTTCAATCATCTGTGTGGGAGGTTGATCTGACAGAGGCAAGGTCACCCGCCAAGTTCTACGATCGGGTAGGGATACGAACCGCAGTCTTAGTCCAGCTCTCGAATGACTACACTGCAACGGGTATCAAAATCACAGATAACATTTGGCTTGCGACTTCAGAAACAAACCAACAAATATTAGCATCAGTTCTAGTTTTCCTTCCACCCTAATATATCCATTATTTATGAGCAAAGACAACAACATTAAGTTACTTTAGCGTCAAGGGAACACTGTACATGGAACTGGTGTTTACGGCAAGAAGCCCTGTGTTGAATGTAACATGCAGCTTAGCATTTTTGTCTTTCTCTGATCTTACTTAAGGCAGAATTGTGTGTGTGTGTGTGTGTGTGTGTGTGTGTGTGTGTGTGTGTGTGTGTTACACACTATACTGGATCAAGACATAAAGGTGGAATTAGCGAATTATTTCTTTGATGGAAACATCTGAACCCACCTCTCCCCAACCTTCCTAGGCGGATTCCAAAAAAATCCATAGAGTAGAAATAAAATAACATAACAACCAAAAAAACCACACAACAAACTGTGGAAATCTAATGAGGACCACAGATTGTTGTTGTTGTTGTTGTTGTTTAAAGCCACAGTCTTCTGCCTGTCCCATTCAATTACCAAAAGCATCCTCAGGAAGCTTCCTTTATAGCGTTCTGTCAGATGGGTCAGAGAAACGTTGCCTCGTTGCCTTCTTCAAATAAACACCACGATCTCCATCAGCTCCAGGACAGAATAGACATCTAGCTCACTCTGCCAAATATTAATGAGGTACAGACATACCCTAAAGCAGTGGTGGCGAACCTATGGCACGGGTGCCAGAGGTGGCACTCAGAGCCCTCTCTGTGGGCACGCACAGAGTGTTTCCCATCTAGGCTGGCCTGGGCCACTGGGCTCAATTATTAGCATTAAACCTAAGACCTAGTTTTGGGGAAGCAGTATAGGTAACCATGTTAAGCGCTGTTAAACCCCACTGATTTTCATGCGAAGAACTAAAGCGTGATCCTTTACCTGGGAGTAAGCTTGGTTGCTGGCAATGTGGCTTGCTTCTGAGTAAACCCTCCTAGGGTCGTGATTCACCCATTGGAAGAGTTGTATGGTTGCTTCAAAGCAAAGCCACCGATTACCACCAAGCTTATTCCTGAGTAACGCATGCCTCGGAGCCAACGTTTTTTTCTAAACTAAAACCTCAGTATTCAGGTTAAATTGCTGTGTTGGCACTTCGTGATAAATAAGTGGGTTTGGGGTTGCAATTTGGGCACTTGGTCTCGAAAAGGTTCGCCATCGCTGCCCTAAAGATATGACGGAATGGATATCAAAGAAGACCACTTGGATGGGTTTTATGTCCCACACTAAGTTACATGGATTGCAAAAATGTTCGACAAGAAAGGTGTTTATTATTCATTTCCTTAGTCACACAGCTAGCCAGTACATTTCCAGTGCACTCCTTAGCAGAGTTACACCCGTCTAAGCCCAGTGAAACTAGTGGGCTTAGACTGGAGTAACTCTCTTCAGGATTGCGCTGTTCTCGTTCGAAATTCTCCATTTATTTTTTTTCCAGAGAGCCGTGACCACAGGGTCCCCAAGTACAAGCCCACTCAATTTTTTTTGCTGAGGGGTGGTGGGGGTGTAGAAATCACACTGGCCTCCTCCGAAATACAGGTACCAGAAAAACAATGACAACAACATGAGGGCAAGGTTCTTTTCATGCCGGCACAAACAGCTAAATCCTTCTTTATCACAGACCATGAAGGAATGTAATCACACTCATAAAACGAACACCAGCTCATAATGGGTTGGAGATGAAATGCCAGATAGTATAAGTATAAATCTGGAAATCCCATTCTCCCCGAGAGCCGGGCCTGCTGTAGATTTTTGTCAGAGAAATGAGGTTGTTTTGTGAGTCCCTGATAAAGCCCGTTGTGGATTTATTCAAGCAGCTAAATAAGACAGCCGTCGCCGGAGCAGGCAAAATGCCCATCAGGTACACAACTCCGGCGCCTGTCCCATGCCACTTTGATCCATCTTCACAGATACGGGGGCTCGTTGCCATCTGCCGCCTTTGGAGATTTGTTTTCTAATATCAGCGGCTGATGGAACGTTTTGCAGCTGCGACAGATAGAGTTCGTAGGGACGGGAGAAAATAATTTGCTGAACGTACAGGTGATAATGGATGAACCACTTCCAAAGCTTGGGGCTCACACATTATTTTCATTTTTAAAAAATAAAAAATCATTTTATTAATGGACACTTGATAACCAGCAGCAGGCAACGTGAAGCAACTCCACTGAGAAGTTCTGAATTCTGGGTATTGGACAAAATTAGTATGTGCTGGGTGTTAGAAGGAGAATTGGTTTTTATGCCCGGCTTTTTTCTACCGAAACGAGTCTCAAAGTGGCTTACAATCACAATTCCTTCCTCTCCCCACAACAGGCACCTTGTGAGGTAGATGTGGCTGAGAGAGTTCTGAGAGAACTGTGACTAGCCGAAGGTCACCCAGCAGGCTTCATATGGAGGAGTAGGGAATCAAACCCAGTTCTCCAGATTAGAGTCTGCTGCTCTTAAACCACTATACCAGTGGTGGCGAACCTTTGGCACTCCAGATGTCATGGACTACAAATCCCATCAGCCCCTGCCAGCATGGCCAATTGACCATGCTGGCAGGGGCTGATGGGAATTGTAGTCCAAAACATCTGGAGTGCCAGAGGTTCACCACCACGGCACTATACCATGCCACTTGACATACAATAGCCTATTATGCATGGAAGTCAGCACTAGATGCTATGAATATCACAGCAAATCCTTCCCAAATTATTACATAACCATCTCTCTCCGCCGCAACGGTCTACATTTAGTTTCTTGAATTGCCAGCTCCAAAAGTCATCTTCACGGGGACTACTCAGATGTCAGGGGAGAGCAGAAGTTGCTAATACTAAGCTGACTTGCTGAAATGCAGAGGAATTTCTCCTCTGGAAGGCAAAAAAATCCCTCATTATAATGAGACTTTGCCCTTCATGCATGGGAAGTTGCAGCCATTAGTCTCCATTGGTGGATCTGAACAGCGGAAATGTCTTTTTCATTCCTTCAGTACACTGTGTATATATTTTATGACCTCCTGAAATAACCACAAATTGCCAACATTTCTTAATTCTCAAAGTTGTTCTTTTCCCCTTCAGCATGTTACAGTATACCACGCACCTCTCATACAAAAGAAGGAATCCACCCTGCTTACCAAAAGCTCATGGAAACTGGAACCATTAGTGCAAGCAAGTGGTGGAAGCCGAAAAGGTCTGTTCGAATGGAGTTTCTTCCAAGAAAACAAGCACCATATTCCAGCATAGGGTTGCCAACCAATCACACCCCATTCCACCTGACCTCCTCTGTTATAATTAATAGCAATCTGATCTACAGGAATCGGCAGGTAGACTTGCCACGGCATTCAGTCATAGAAACATAGAGCTGGAAGGGCCATCTAGTCCAACCCGCAATGAAACAGAGCTGAGCACCATGTTTTTCTGTTCTTTTTTCAGGTTTGGCTTTAAAAGATGATTTTTCAAAAGAACTGAAAAAGCCAAACCTCCATGTTGGCTTCTTCGGGTTGCTTTTGAAGCCAAACCTGAAGAATTCCGAGCCAAAGAGGGCGACCCGGGCCCCTGAATACAGCATTCTCGCTGCCCCCTGAAGCTCGTTTGGGCAGTCAAGGCAGAAGGGAAGAGTTGCATGAAGGGAGTGGTTCAGCTGACCACAGCTCTCCTGCCTGCCCTGCTACTGAAAGCAAAAAAGACAAAGACAAATCATTTTTCGGTTTTTCCGGCTTGGGCTGTTCAGCTTTGCCCAAATGGCCTAGGGTTTTTTTTGACCCCCCACCCCTACCCCCCCACTCCCCAGCAAAAGTTGAAATGGCTGTTTGGTTTTCTTTTGGTTCAGGTTGACCCAAGTGCACAGCCCTGCTGCTCAATACAGGATAAGCCTAGAGTCGTGGTGGCAAACCTTTGGCACTCCAGATGTTATGGACTACAATTCCCATCAGCCCCTGCCAGCATGGTCAATTGGCTTGCTAATCGACACTGGAATTGAAATCAAAACTGAGACTGCCGTTCCATTCTATTAAAGCTGGGCCTGTCTTACTTATAAATTCCATCCCAGGCCCTACTTACTCCCTCCCCTTTTTCTTCTTTTAATGGCCTTCGGCGGGGCGCCTGTCTTAATTAATTTATGAACTGGGTTGCTTAACCTATAGTTCTGTAGTAAACTGCTGCTTAGTTCTTAGGTTTTAATGATTTTAGTATTTTATGTTGTTGATTGCTGACTATGTAACAGCCATGTTGGAAGCCGCCTTGAGCCCTTCGGGGATAGGCGGCCTATAAGTTTAATAAAATAAATAATAAATAAATAAATAATTGATTGGTCTTCATAAGTCAGTCAGTTCACCTACAGAAGTACCTTGAACATAAGGTTTGAGGGAGATCAGGGACAAAGACTGGGTGTGGGGGGGGGGGAAGTACATGGAAACAGCAGACGTTCCAGGCCTGGCTTGGGACTTTGGACTTTGGTCAGGCTTGGAGGGAGATCATTGGGGCAAGTAGTTGGGATCCAGTTCTGAAGCCCTTTGTAAGGCTTGTGGCAAAAGCAACCTCTGGGGAAACTTTGAAGTAGCTTAGTTCAGCCAAAACGTAAAACTGAACTTGCAGAGGGTAATTCAAACCTTGATTGCATTATAATTTTTCAGAACAAGCGCAAGGAGAGTATCAGTCATTTTATTTCCCCCCCTTCAGGACATTGTAATCTTTCTGTTACAAGAAATTCTCTGCTATTTGTAAGATACTAACATTTTTGCATTTCAAAAGAAATCTTGATTTGCCTTGAGAAGTGATGATTTTTTGTCAGCTGTGCTCTCGCCGCCACCTGCCCCACAGAGACCTCGCTGGCATCCCAGCCTGCAGTGTGATAAGAACAGCAGCAGGTAACACACCTGGCTTCAACTAGAATGTCGGCATTCGTAAGTCATGTAAGACTGCGATTAACAAAGCCACTTCAAACCATGGTTTCAGATCCCGGTTTGACAGATCTGGCTAGCCATAAGTAGGAAGGCAGCTTATATTCATATGACATCTGAACTGAATGAGTGCTGCTGGAACTGAATCTACAACCCGAGTTCATTCTGATTCAACCCACGATTCCTTCTCTACTCAAATGGAGAATAGGACTTCAGAATCTCAGTGCTTCCTCCCTGTGCTGCTTAAATTGGTAGGGACTGAATTTGGATACGTTTGCTATTTGCCCACCCACAACAGAAAATCTCCACACTTAACCCAAATCCCTCACTCTTGAGAAACTGAGGGAAGGGAGAAAAGACAGTCAGAAACTAGCCTCCATAGCAACACTCTAGGAATTTCCCCCATATCTCAATGGTCTTTACCACAAGGATCAGGGGAAATTCCTAGAGCATTCCCTGGAACTGATATCCCATCCCATCCATGCTCCACTCTCCCCAGGCACTGGTCTCAAAATCTCCCAGATTTCCCAAGGTACAGCTGAGTCCTTTTGCGTCCAAATGGATGTTTTGCTCCCCAGCTGTGGACCAATCATGGCATTAACCCAAACCTTAAACTAAGAACCCCCCAATTATCCTTCCATTTTAAAATGTCTTGTTTTTCTCTCTTTCCAAATGACACCTTCGTCTCTAAATACTGGAATTCCAAACCACGTTTTAATTTTTTTTGTGCATCACTGAATACTTACTGAGCAGAAGGTACTACCTGTGATAAATGCTACCTGTCAAGTTTCTTACTTTGATCATGCTTCAAGGGGAGGGGATGATTTCTAAATCATTTGCTTGGAAATTTTTAATTCTTAAGTGGGTTGTTTGTTTGCCTCAAAGGGAAGCGCTAACCTATTTTACGTTGTCAACTCTATTTTTAAACAAAGTTCTCCTTTGTACTTTAAAGCTTTCCCTTAAAATACTTCTGAGGTTCATTTTGTAAAATTAAAATGGGAGAGATGCTTTAAAACTATCACCTGCATCAGCAAGTTCCCAGCAAGTTATTTATCCACTGGCAACGGGAAGGAGAGATCTGATGGAGGCTTCCATTTGCCCAAATTAAAAGCAGCCGGCTAATTCTGTCATTTCTTTTCATGCCACCAACAGTGATCAAAGGGAGTCAAAGAACAAGTCGGAGATTTTCCTCTTCTCTTTCAGCTGTCTTAGATCTAAATAACATATAGTGACAAATGCATTTTGGCTCCATATTTGAGACCAAAAAAAAAATGATGTAACATCATTACTTTCAGAGTTTCCCAGGCCCATTTTATTGGCTTATGTTGGGGGGGTAGTGGTGATCTGCTAAAAAGATACCATGGTAAAAGTCTTCTAATTTTTTGGGGGGGAAGGGGGGAAGAGGGACGTTGCTCCCAACACTAGTTTCACAGTCACAAGCTCTTTGTCACATGGGTGGACAGTGCGGCCAAGTCGCAGCTGACCAATGGCAACCCTGAAGGGTTTTCAAGGCAAGAGATGAACAAAGGCAACTCTGGAATACATGGGTTGTCTCCCATCCTAGTATCAACCTAGCCAGGGGTGGCCAACCTATGGTGTTTAAGATGTTCATGGACTACCATTCACATCAGCCCCTGCCAGAACGGCCAATTGGAGCACCATAGGTTGGCCACCCCTAGCCCAGGCTCACCCTGCTTAGCTTCTGAGATCTGGCAAAATCAGAACAGTCTGGGTTATTCAATTCAGGCTGGGTAAACCCTAAGTAAAAGAAGGAACGTTTGTTTTGTTAGGCATTCCGATAGTTAAGATTGATGTCAGAAGAAGGTGAAGAAGAAGGTGAAGAAGAAGGTGAAGAAGAAGAAGAAGAAGAAGAAGAAGAAGAAGAAGAAGAAGAAGGTGAAGAAGAAGGAGGAGGAGGAGGAGGAGAAGGAGGAGGAGGAGGTGGTGGTGGTGGTGGTGGTGGAGGAGGAGGAGGAGAAGACAGACAGACAGACAGACAGACAGACAGACAGACAGACAGACAGACAGAAAGAAAGAAAGAAAGAAAGAAAGAAAGAAAGAAAGAAAGAAAGAAAGAAAGAAAGAAAGAAAGAAAGAAAGAAAGAAAGAAAGAAAGAAAGAAAGAAAGAAAGAAAGAAAGAAAGAAAGAAAGAAAGAGCAATGTTAGTATGGGAAGTAGTTACAAAGGTTACCTCAGTTCGTCGGAGGAGAATCTATTGGTGGTCCCTGGCCCAAAAGACATGTAATGGAAGCTCATTCTGGATTAAAAACTATAGTCTTAAAGGTGCCCCTGGAATTCTGTTTTATTAATGCAGCTCAGTTTTTTCAGTTGCTGTTTTATTTTTCTACAGCAGACTAACATGCTTACCCCCTGGACATTACCACTAGTTTGCTTCAGCTTCCCCGGGTTAGCAAGGATACTGAATCTCAAAAGAAGTCCCAACTGGAGACCTCTGGGCAAAATGGTCCCAGTGCCTTTTCCTTATTTGCAGAGAGTTTCCTAGGTATGGGAATGCCAGAGAGGGTTTTTTTTGCCAGTGTCCATCATTTCCCAGGCTGACCTGGCCACAGTGATCCATGCAATGGTCGCCTCCAGCATAAAAACCAACCAGGTATAAAAACCAACCAGGGAGCAAACTTGTTTTCTGCTGCTCCAGAGACTAGGACCAGGAGTAATGGGTTCAAGGTGAGGGAAAAAAAGATTCCATCTAAACATTAGAAAGAACTTCCTGACTGTCAGGGCTGTCTGACAGTGGGATGCACTACCTCGGAGTGTGGTGGCATCTCCTTCTTTTGGGTTTTTTTAAAGAGAGGCTGGATGGCCATCTGTCAGGAGTGCTTTGATTGGGTGTTCCTGCATTGCAGGGGGTTGGACTTGATGGCCCCTGGGGTCTCTTCCAACTCTATGGTTGATTCCGCACTTGTGTTATCGACCTAAGCTTGAGCTGCGTTCGACCTAAGTGCTCCGCACAACCACTGGGATCAACGTGGTTTTGTACCAGCTTTGTCCCATGTAATGGTCAAATTTCCGACTCCAGTTGAAAACTACTACTTTTTCAGGGAACCACGCTCGAACTCAGCTCGATTCCAGTAAAGTGCGGAATCTCTGGTGCCAGGAGTCCCCCATTCAGCCAATCTCAGCTGAGTGTTTCGGGCATGCGTACAGCTGGCCAATCAAAAAACGCCACCTTCATCCCTCCATTCCTGTGGCAGTTTTTTTATAACGTGTGTGGGGATAGACGGAACATGGCCGTAGAACAGTAGCCAATTGGAATGTAGTGGCGAAGATGCACAGGATGATTCCGCCCTCCGAGCTGGGATCAAGCTGGTTGCAGTGGGGAACAACAATGGCTTCGACCTAGGTCAGTACCCTTCTCAGGGAACTGGGTCAAACCTTTTTACTCATGTGCGGAATCGCCCTATGATTCTATGATCTGTGACAAGAAATTGCTGTTTTCCTTAGATAAAGAGAAATGTTGTTGTTTTTATAACAGTATCTCATGATGTGTCTTAATATTGCTAAGCTGAAATCCTGTCCCCCCTCCAAATAACTCCTTAAGAGATATTGCCTCAATGGCAACTGTATTTATTTATCTATTTATTTGACTTCTTCGTTTCAGGCTCAGGGCAGCTTACAACAATAATATAATTAAAATTCCGATCAGCTATCAATCATTGAAATACCAATTATACCATTTTAAAACTCTGGTGCCAAACATTTCAGAAGAAGGGTCAGAATTACTAACCACTGCAGTATCCACATAAAGAGGAGAAAAGTGAAAGAGGGGAATGGGAGGGAGGGAGGCCAGCCAGATGGAAGGTTGGTATTTAACACCCGCGTTTTCACAGTGGGCCCCGCCAACTGCCAATAAATTTACGAACAGTTTGTAGATCTGCGGGAATTGTCAAGTAGAGGGGAGGAAGAGAAAAACCTATTCACTGAGAACCAGTTAGGGGGCCCTTCTGGATCTTGGCAGGAAAACAAGAAACTGTGAAGAATCAAATTCTGGTCACAATGGGTCTGCTTCCATTTGGGAGGATGTGGGAGGAGGGAGAGCCGAATGGCACCCTGAGGAGTCTGGAGGTCTGTAGTCATAACTCATGTGATGATCAATCCAAATCCCAGGATTAGTTAAACAGAAGGAAGGGACAAGATTCCTAGAATATTTAGATTCTTGGCCTGCATCCGACTAATTTTTAACCCTTTCCCACTAGATCAGCCACAACTGAGGTAGCATTTGGGGAGTACAAATGGTAACAATTGCATCAATTGCAACTCCCTTCAATGCAGAAACATACAATCAATGCACTCCTGACAGATGGCCATCCAGCCTATCTTAAAAAACCTCCAAAGGAGGCGACTCCACCACACTCTGAGGTAGGGCATTCCACTGTTGAACAGCCCTTAATAAGAACATAAGAACAAGCCAGCTGGATCAGACCAGAGTCCATCTAGTCCAGCTCTCTGCTACTCGCAGTGGCCCACCAGGTGCCTTTGGGAGCTCACATGCAGGAGGTGAAAGCAATGGCCTTCTGCGGTTGTTGCTCCCGAGCACCTGGACTGTTAAGGCATTTGCAATCTCAGATCAAAGAGGATCAAGATTGGTAGCCATAAATTGACTTCTCCTCCACAAATCTGTCCAAGCCCCTTTGAAAGCTATCCAGGTTAGTGGCCATCACCACCTCCTGTGGCAGCATATTCCAAACACCAATCACACGTTGCGTGAAGAAGTGTTTCCTTTTATTAGTCCTAATTCTTCCTGACGTTTTTCTTGACGTTTAGGTGGAATCTCTTTTCCTTCACCTTGAACCCATTACTCCTGGTCCTAGTCTCTGGAGCAGCAGAAAACAAGCTTGCTCCCTGGTTGGTTTTTATACCAAATTTTCTCTACCTTTAAGGAGCTCCAAAGTGGCGTAGGAGGTTAAGAGCTCATGTATCTAATCTGGAGGAACCGGGTTTGATTCCCAGCTCTGCCACCTGAGCTGTGGAGGCTTATCTGGGGAATTCAGATTAGCCTGTGCACCCCCCACACATGCCAGCTGGGTGACCTTGGGCTAGTCACAGCTTCTTGGAGCTCTCTCAGCCCCACCTACCTCACAGGGTGTTTGTTGTGAGGGGGGGAGGGCAAGGAGATTGTAAGCCCCTTTGAGTCTCCTGCAGGAGAGAAAGGGGGGATATAAATCCAAACAACTCCTCCTCCTCCTCCTCCTCCTCCTCCTCCTCTTCTTCTTCTGCTTCTTCTTCTTCTGCCCACAACAAAGACCTTGTGAGGTAGGTGGGGCTGAGAGAGTTCAGAGAGAACTGCTATCGGCCCAAGGTCACCCAGCAGGTTTCATAAGGACAAGTGGGAAATGAAAGCTGGCTCTCCAGATTAGGGTCTGCCACTCTTAACCACGTCACATGCTGAAGGGGCAGACGGTCCCTGCAACATCTTGTAAAGTTTGGTCGGCAGTAACTGTTCAGATAAAGAGTGCAACACAAACTCACACACTTCTTCATGAAGCTTAACTTAATGGGAAGGGGTATAAAAAGATGGGACGACAGCTTGTGGTATTTCAAAAGAGCATGGAGCTGCTGATTCATCCCAAAGTGGTAGAAACTCTCTTGAAGGCTTGATGCCTGATCCCCCCCCCCCTTTTCCTGATTGACAGTATTGCTATATAAACTAATCTCAGCAACATCTGTGCCGGGGGGTGGGGGGTGGGGGGTGGGAACCTGCATGGATCTCCTGACTTTCAAAAACTGAAATGCAGCTGAGAGGGAGAATGAATTAACCCGAAGCAGCAGTAGGGGTTGTTGAACATCCAGCACAGAGGCAAACGTTAAAGCCCCCACCCCACCCTGAGACTTCTGCAAATGGATTCGGACACACAAACTGCAGATATATTTCACTTCATTGTTTTCGTCATTGTTTCATGGGAAGAGCCAATGATTCCTGCACAATTCATTCACCGCCCATTGGGTCAACTTGTGTCTGTGCTGCAGTGGCGTAGTGGTTAAGAGCAGGTGTACTCTAATCTGGAGGAACCAGATTTGATTCCCTGCTCTGCCACTTGAGCTGTGGAGGCTTATCTGCGGAATTCAGATTAGCCTGTGCACTCCAACACACACCAGTTGGGTGATCTTGGGCTAGTCACAGCTTTTCGGACTCTCTCAGCCCCACCTACCTCACAGTGTTTGTTGTGAGAGGGGGAAGGGAAAGGAGTTTGTAAGCCCCTTTGAATCTCCTTACAGGAGAGAAGGGGGGTATAGATCCAACTCTTCTTCTTCTTTACACCTTCAAAATGTAAGGAGTAACTCATGTGACTCCCTGCACACAGAAACCTAGCTGACAGGGAGAAGACTTCCAAGGTTATCTGTACAAATAAGATTTCAGACTTGAGTCCTTTGCAGGTGATACATGGGCATTCTGTCCACAAAAGAGCAGAATGAACACGCAAGTGTGACCAGGCAAATGAAGGCAGGCAAAGATATTCCCATGATTCAACCAGGTGACACATCTTAAGGGAACTAATGCCGTTTTAGCATGCCAGTTAGGTTTGTCATCTGGTTCTTGACAGTGAGCAAACCTGCATCTCTGACCTTAGTTACCTGCCCTAGATGATTCAAGGAGCCAGAAAGAAAGAAAAATCACAACAAAACAAAACAGGGAAGACTAAGCATTGATGAAGATATTCTAGGAATTCACCCAATATCTATGGTATATACCGTGTTTCCCCGAATACAAGACAGTGTCTTATATTAATTTTTGCTCCCAAAGATGTGCTATGTCTTATTTTCAGGGGATGTCTTATTTTTCTGTGTTCTGTTCGTCGGGCATGCTTCCAAACAAAAACTTTGCTATGTCTTACTTTCGGGGGATGCCTTATATTTCGCACTTCAGCAAAACCTCTACTATGTCTTATTTTTTGGGGATGTCTTATATTCGGGGAAACAGGGTAGCATAAAAGAGAGCCAGTGTGGTGTAGTGGTTAAGGATTAGGATCTGGGAAACCCGGGCTCTCCCTGTGAGCTGCCTTGCACTACTGGGTCTGTCCACTGCCGTCTGCCACCCTGGGTGCCCCTGGGGACTGGGTAAGTCTTTCTCCTAGGGCTTCTCCCAGGACTTCTGGGCACTCTCCCAATTGGGGTGGCAGTCCAGGGACTGTGTTCGCAGACAGAAGGAACCTGCAACAAAGCTATTGTGCCTGTCTAAGTTGGACGATTACTTTAAGCACATCTGTTACTGCATAGGAGTCAGTCGTTTTCATCTCAGGGCTCTCTCCGAAGCATACACTGAAAACATTCTTGAGGCTGAAGCGTTCGCTTGATCTCATTAATATGAATTTGCCCATTTTTGTATTAGCTCTGTTTCTTCCTGATTGTTCCGAAAGAAGAGCATAATAATGAAGATATCCTGGAATTCCTCCTGGCTGTGTCAAAAATGCATATCCATAAGGTGCTCTTTCGCCTTTCATATTTTTATGTGTATTAATTTACTTGGCATGACTAATGTTGCTGAAAGGGATCCTTGGTTGTGCTCCTCTATACCTTTTAAAAGAATAATGTGTTTTTCTGTTACTTCTGTGCTACAAGGAAAACGTTCGGAACCCAGCTGATGTACAAACAAGCCAGTTAGAAAGAACAAGGTCTGGAGGCACAATTGCCATATTTTTTTCAGGCCGGGGTACTTTAACAGAGGTTTGGCATGTAGAAATTAAGCAGCGGATGAGAAGAAGAAGAGTTTGGATTTATATCCCCCCCCCCTTTCTCTCCTGCAGGAGACTCAAAGGGGCTTACAAACTCCTTGCCTTTCCCCCCCTCACAACAAACCCTTTGCGCACATGCAGAATAATGCACTTTCAATCCACTTTCAATGCACTTTGAAGCTGAATTTTACTGTGAGGAATAGCAAAATCCACTTTCAAACAATTGTTCTCACCAGTTCCCGAGAGTGGGTTACTAATTATTTGTGTGTGCTGAGAGGGGGTTACTAATTGGGTCCGCTTTTCCATCTCCATGCCTTCACCTCCCTGAGAAGCACACTGCCTTTGAACGTGAAGGTTCCATATAGCAATTGCGACTAATAATGTAACTTCCTGAACTGGGTTAATCCCTTTCAGGTACTGCAGTTCATTGATTCTCAGCCTTTCGTACTTTTAATCTCACCAGTCTCTATCAAAGAACCTGTGTGCTTCACCATTGCTGTGTTCAGATTTGTGAGTTGGGGCATTTTCTATAATGTGATGATGATTTAGAAATGACCTGGTGCAAAAAAAAAATTGGGGGGTCATGGTGGAGTGGCTGCCCATGGGGGGGCGGGGCATCCAAATCAGGTTTTGCCCAGGGCTCAGGTTTGCCTTTGCTGAGAAGGGGCTGACGAGGGAACCTGTTACTAAAATTTTTGGATCCCACCACTGGTTGTAGGTGCATTATTCTGCATGTGCGAAAGGGGCCTATCTCTAAGTCATTCAGCAGGCTTCTTGTGGAGGACTGGAGAATTGAACCGGTTCTCCAGATATGAATCTGCCATTCTTAACTACTGGAAGAGGTTAACGGAAAAGAGGGGTACTCATCCACATTCACTGCAGCACCCTGATTTGTCCAGCTGTTTATCCACAAATAACCTGCAACCCACTGGGAGGGCGGGGCGCCAAGGTGTCCGTACACCCCTCTCTCTTTGTGGGTGGGGTGGGTGGGGAGGATTCTAGATTGTACAATCTAGGGTGTTTAGGGTGGGGTTTTGTGGTGATTTTACCATTGCTGGATTTTGCACGGTTTTTAATTGTAACATGCCCAGAGACCATGGTAAAGGGTGGGGAATAAATGCAAACAAACAAATACACCCGCGAATAATCCTTCTGGGAGCTGAAAGAGACTGCAAAGGGAAAGATGAACACAGGGGGAAATTTGCATTCCTTCCTTGGGTGGGCTGTGGATCACATTTATGTCAGTGGCAATTTGCAAGTCATGTGAACGGTCAATTCCAAAAGCATGGTTATTCCTGTTCCTGCAACCCTGCTGTCTTCCACCCCTACCCCCTCTAATTATGCTAGGTGGGTGTACCCTCATTAGCTGGTTAAATTGCTAAATTTTAATGGCTCCTCATTCAGAAATTGGTCCAATCTTTGTCAGACAATTATTAATGTGCAAAGTGATTTACAAAGCAAAACCAGCAACAAGGGAAAGATAGAGCCGCTTGCGATCTATTTGCTACGGCTTTTAATGGGAGGTATGGATTGCAGATATTTAATGGAGTATGGATTGCAGAAGGGGGCTACTGGGGGGGCTTTATGTAATTCTGTAGGTTTAAAAAAAACTTTGGGAAAGGGCAAATAAAATTTGGGAGAAATGCAAAAAGATACTGTATCCTAAATTGCCCAGCCGGATATTGAGAATGGAAATGCTAAACATCAAAGATAGAAACCAAAACTGGCTAATTTACAATGAGATGATACACATGGTGAACTATACATTCCAACTGTATGTTTTTAATTCGGAATGACTTCCTGACAGAGGCTTCTTTGGGAGGTAGTGGGCTCACGTTCTTCAGAGGTTATTAAGCAGAGGCCATCCAACAGAGATACTGGTTCTGTGAATTTAGGCAGATTGTGATGGGGAGGGCAGGAAGGAAGAGAAGAGTGAAGAAGAGTTCTGGATTTATATCCCCCCTTTCTCTCCTGCAGTAGAGTCAAAGGGGCTTACAATCTCCTTGCCCTTCCCCCCTCACAACGAACACCTTGCGAGGTAGGTGGGGCTGAGAGAGCTCCGAGAAGCTGTGACTAGCCCAAGGTCACCCAGCTGGCATGTGTGGGAGTGTACAGGCTAATCTGAATTCCCCAGATAAGCCTCCACAATTCAGGTGGCAGAGCGGAGAATCAAACCCGGTTCCTCCAGATTAGATACACGAGCTCTTAACCTCCTACGTCACTGCTGCTCACAGTGCTCAAACAAACATCACCAGTGTTTAGCTCTTGTGGCACTTTCTTATACGCCCAGGGTAATGTTAATCACCACTTTGGGGCCAGGAAGGAATTTTCTCCCAGTCCAAATTGGCCCAGGGATCTTGGAGGATTTTCCCTTTCTCTAGGCATAGAACAGGGCCACTGCGAGTAGTGGTAGTCGTGAATTTCCTGCATTGTGCAGGCCATTGGACAAGATGACCCTCAAGGTCCTTTCCAGGTTTATGTTTCTGGGTGAATTCGTCACAGGTAAGCCACCTGCCACCTTTAGCCACAAGGAACCACAGGATACAAATATTATGTTAAAAATAAAATAAATCCAGTTTGCCAGGGGCCCAACACATTCCCCCACTTGCTTTATTGTGTGTGTTCAGGCAAGGAACAAACCCAAGAAGTCAATGAACGTCTGAAGAGCTACCAAACAGGCATGCGTTCATGTTGGAAATCTGCAAATTAGACAGGACTGTTGAAATGGTGGCCCCAAATATAGGCCTGTTTCAGAACACTAAGTGGAAAAAGGGAGAGAGAGAGATTTTCCTGTCAGACTAGCAAGATTGTTAAGCAAGGAAGAGAAATAGGAACGTTTCTACTGTGAGATGAGAGTGACTTCCCGGTAGACTGAAGTCCCAAGGCAAGTCCCCCACTTTTGCTTAGGGACTACGGGAGATGTGTGAAATGGTACAGCAAACCTAATTGCTCCTCTTCTTCTTCAGCATCATTGGCAATATCACACGCAGTTAAATGGGGAAATGCGGAGTGGCAGCTCACACAAGCTAGAGGGAACTGCACCGTACTGTATAAACGTAAGGAACAAGGGGAAGGGGGGGAAATTAGGAAGGATCATAAGCCATCTAGCGCTTGATGTATTTGAAGGATGCACACAGAATACGAGAGTGCTTAGCGTTTTGCTCACACAACTGGGTTTTCATTACTTTTGCCAGGGGAGGAGGATCGCTTCGTACAGCTTTACAACCTCTCTGCTTTGGGAACCGGTCCAAACTGCAAACACAGAGCAAAGCCAAAACTGACAAGTTTCATATGGCTTCAAACAAAAAACACACACAGAGAGAGACATCCCACAGAAATCCCTCCTGGCAAGCTAGGGGGGGATGTGTAATCAGTCACAACTCAGGCATAGCATGGGGACCCAGAGACAAAGCAGGGCCGGTCTCCAAAAACAGGTGAGTTTGAAACAGTGATGCGTTCACAAATGAGAGGACTGTACGCTCCAGTTGTGCTTCCAGATCCCAAATGCGCAGACAGCAGCGTTCTTCGCAAGGAGCTTTATTGTATTTCTTCCCACTACCCCAGTCCTGGTTTTGGAAGGAATTCCACTGAATGTTAGATCTTATTGGCATTCCCTCCAAGGAATTCAGGGGAGGCTACATGTGAACAAAAGTTCATTGCATCATAAGGATGCCCATCGTTTACTTCTTTAGCCTTTAAGCTGCCACCGGATTTTTGTTTTGTTTTGATACAATAAACTAACAGGGCTACCCTCTGCAAATACACATGACTCTCTTCTATATTATTTTATTTTAGAAGAAGAAGAAGAAGAAGAAGAAGAAGAAGAAGAAGAAGAAGAAGAAGAAGAAGAAGAAGAAGAAGAGGAGGAGGAGGAGGAGGAGGAGGAGGAGATCCCCCTTTCTCTCCTATAGGAGACTCAAAGGGGCTTACAATCTCCTTGCCCTTCCCCCCTCACAACAAACACCCTGTGAGGTGGGTGGGGCTGAGAGAGCTCCAAAAAGCTGTGACTAGCCCAAGGTCACCCAGCTGGCATGTGTTGGAGTGCACAAGCTAATCTGGTTCCGCAGATAAGCCTCCACAGCTCAAGCGGCAGAGCTGGGAATCAAACCCGGTTCCTCCAGATCAGAGTGCACCTGCTCTTAGCCACTACGCCACTGCCTCTCTATTACATTTATATCCCGCCCTCCCCAACCGAAATTTATATCCTCGCTCTCCCTGACCAAAGTCCCTGACTCATCCTGTTATTGTCCTCACAAGGGCGAAAATGTGGGAGAAAATGACTAGTCCAAGGTCCCAGAATGCTTCATGGCTGAGGAGAAAATTTGAATCTATGCTTCTTAGGTCCTAGTCCAAAATTCTAACCACTAGGCCACACCCTGCATTGATTGAACAGTTAATTATACCAAAGGCTTCTCATTCCCTTCATTCAATACTCTCCCCTCCTTTGAAGCTCTTGGCCAGGAATTGCCATTTTGATATCCTATTATTTAGGATTGATCTACCACCCAACCCTTCTGAGGTAATTTGTGGAGCTATCGCAGAACCGTGAACTCACCTATTCTGCTCCATGAGATCCACTTAATTTTTACCATTCGACCCTTCTGAGGTCATTTTACCACCCGATCCTTCTGAGTTAATTTGTGGAGCTAATCAAATAACCATGAACTCACATATTCTACTCCATGAGATCCACTTAATTTTTACCACTCGACCATTCTGAGCTAATATTACCACCCGATCCTTCTGAGGAAATTTGTGGAGCTAATCAAATAACCATGAACTCACATATTCTACTCCATGAGATCCACTTAATTTTTACCACTCGACCCTTCTGAGGTAATTTTACCACCCAATCCTTCTGAGGAAATTTGTGGAGCTGATCAAATAACCATGAACTCACATATTCTACTCCATGAGATCCACTTAATTTTTACCACTCGACCCTTCTGAGGTAATTTTACCACCCGATCCTTCTGAGTTAATTTGTGGAGCTGATCAAATAACCATGAACTCACATATTCTACTCCATGAGATCCACTTAATTTTTACCACTCGACCCTTCTGAGGTAATTTTACCACCCGATCCTTCTGAGGTCATTTGTGGAGCTAATCCAATAACCATGAACTCACCTATTCTGCTCCATGAGATCCACTTAATTTTTACCACTCGACCCTTCTGAGGTAATTTTACCACCCGATCCTTCTGAGTTAATTTGTGGAGCTGATCAAATAACCATGAACTCACATATTCTACCCCATGAGATCCACTTAATTTTTACCACTCGACCCTTCTGAGGTAATTTTACCACCCGATCCTTCTGAGGAAATTTGTGGAGCTAATCAAATAACCATGAACTCACATATTCTACTCCATGAGATCCACTTAATTTTTACCACTCGACGCTTCTGAGGTAATATTACCACCCGATCCTTCTGAGGTAATTTGTGGAGCTAATCCAATAACCATGAACTCACCTATTCTGCTCCATGAGATCCACTTAACTTTTACCACTCGAACCATCTGAGGTAATTTTACCACCCGATCCTTCTGAGTTAATTTGTGGAGCTGATCAAATAACCATGAACTCGCATATTCTACTCCATGAGATCCACTTAATTTTTACCACTCGACCCTTCTGAGGTAATTTTACTACCCGATCCTTCTGAGGTAATTTGTGGAGCTAATCAAATAACCATGAACTCACATATTCTACTCCATGAGATCCACTTAATTTTTACCACTCGACCCTTCTGAGGTAATTTTACCACCCAATCCTTCTGAGGAAATTTGTGGAGCTGATCAAATAACCATGAACTCACATATTCTACTCCATGAGATCCACTTAATTTTTACCACTCGACCCTTCTGAGGTAATTTTACCACCCAATCCTTCTGAGGAAATTTGTGGAGCTGATCAAATAACCATGAACTCACATATTCTACTCCATGAGATCCACTTAATTTTTACCACTCGACCCTTCTGAGGTAATTTTACCACCCGATCCTTCTGAGGTCATTTGTGGAGCTAATCAAATAACCATGAACTCACATATTCTACTCCATGAGATCCACTTAATTTTTTTCCACTCGACCCTTCTGAGGTAATTTGTGGAGCTAATCCAATAACCATGAACTCAAATATTCTACTTCATGAAATCTACTTAATTTTTAACAGCCCAATCCAGAGTAGGGGGCTGAAGCACAGCCCTGTGCGAAAAGAAGTGCCCCCCCCTCCCCGCCGGTAGAGGAGAAAATCTGCCACCGGGCAGCTACTGCAGTCTCCTGGAACACCTTGATGTGGCCCTGAGTGCTGTATCAGCATCCCCAAGCCACAGCCCCCCCCCCATTTTGCCTCCACATACACGGTGACCTGGTGACCCGGGGTTTCGGATGGCATAAGTCCATTGAGCCTAATGGGCGGCTTTTCAGCACTGGGACGATTTTGCTTTATATTTTGCCTCTCCACAACACCGAAAAGCCCTCTGGAAGTGGCGGGGTGGTGCCGTAGTCAGTCCCGGCAGCCTAGAGGTCTGGATTGGCCTGTAAGAAAAGTATACCCTACATGGTCTAAAGTAGCAATTTCTTCCATTCTAATGGATTGGATGCTGCCTCTGAAGAGGACTGCTTTTTAAGATGGCTTCTATGTATTCATGAAGATGCATAACCACACGGGTAATGTACATTCTTGACTATCAGAGGGTAAGACATATCCTTTAAAATAATGACTACACTCTGATGTTACTGGCCAGGGAATAAAATATACAGGGCTTTAATTCCCCCCCCTCCCCATGTACAAGAGGCATCTACGGATTTGCCAGATAGCGTATTTGTTATTTCCCTCCTACCCCCAAGACAGCATCTTTTGAAGTAAATAATTCACTTCAAAAAGAGAGACAGAAAGAGAGAAACGTTTATGAAAATCCAGCAATTACCTAACCCTCCTTTGTCACCTGCACACCAATTGACCCTGATTTTTGAGAATCGCATTCCATCTCAGCCATTCAATGAGATTTTGCTGTTATGGTTTCAACTCGGGAGCAGGAGAGAGAAGAGAAATCATATTAAATATTCTGAAGAGAAACTTAGCCAGACTGCATACAATTTGAAGGTAATTTGTATTAAATTATGTCTGCTGTTTCACCATGTATGACGGGAGACAAATTACATCAGCAAGAACAACAGTGGCTTCCAGATTCATGGGGTGGGGGGAGACTTGGGTGAAAGGTAATATATACTCTTCTGACCAAACAACTTGCAGTGAAATTAATTTATTCAGAAAAGGTTAAACGCTGGTTCCCTTCATTTCATTAACAGCCCATGTTTCTGACATGGCTCCAGCACTATTAGGATACAACTGTTTCCAGACAAACTAGGATATTTTCCAACTAGACTCCTGTAACTTCAATGCACTCGGTTCAATTATTGCAGAAAACCTTGGGTTAATTAAACTAACTGTGGTTAAAGTCATCAATTGCACACAGATCACTCCACTATGATAGCCTAAAGTCTACAACACTGCAATCTGAAAGAACAGAAATCTGGTTTATTAACGATAAAATATTTTAATTATTGTGTGAGGGATGGGCAAAGAAGTCCCAGCTTAATTCTGGTTTCCTCCTTAGCCCCGAATTTCTGCTCTCCTCAGATATAGACACATCTGTTGAAAGGTTTGTCTTCTTAGGATCTTGTGTGCACATTCAGTGGAGGGCAAACAGGATGGAACCAAACCCAACGCCTGCAGCCACTGTGGAAGAGGCAGCGTTGAGTGGAGAGAGATCTACTCCATGCTGCAACCCCTAGTTGGAAATACCTATTGCTTGACCAGTCACAAAAGCATGAAAAAGGGGCACTGACTAACACTGAAGGCAGGGAGATGTCCAAAAAATCTATAACATACCACGAAAGAACTGTTGTTAAGCAACATGGGTAAAAACAATAAGGGCCTTTGAAGTAAAAAAAAAATAGCAAGGGGGAATATCATCCAATGAAACCAAACTAGATTGTTTCCCTATACTGGTAGCTTCTGAAAGAAAAATTCTTCTTAACCCAACCCAGTTCCCTTCTTGTGTTACTTCTTGCTCTTTTTTTAGTCGTAGCCAAATTCTCCAACCAATATTTGTTCTTTAGCTGTCTTCTATGTTGCTCTGATGTCCTTATTTCAGCTTTTTTCTCATTCCTTGACTTTGACATTTTCTATGGCTTAGATCTAGTTTTCCTGCCCATACCTTGAACAGTCAGTGAGGGCACCAGTATATTTCCATTCCCAAAAACTGTTTTATTTCTCCAGCCCAGCGAGAGATAAACTCTCTCCACTCCTAGGCTTACCTTATGAACACGGCATGAAATTAATCAAAACCATTATGAAACATTAAACCCAAGAACTAGATGCAAAAATGTTGAGAAGCGTGCCTTTCCACAACCTGTATGATGCTTCCTTTATCCTGTTTCTTCTTGTACCCCCTTTCTGTCCACTTTAAGATGACGGAGGGTGTCCTGGAGTTTCCTGATAACTGAATCTTAGTGGTAAATTTTACACCATAAGAAGCAACCTTGAGAAGAATCAACACTTCTTAAAAGCCAGGAGTGTCTAGGAGTTGGAATCTCTATGCATGGTTACTTCTGTATTATTAATGAAATCCAGGATTAATTTGCATTCCAGTCTTCTTTGAAATGTTTGTGAGAATAAGATAGTTTGTAAGGCAGGAGAGCAATGCATGTAAATGGTCTAAATGAACATTTTGCGTGCCAGGAAGACAAAGCTCCTTTCCCTGCACCTCCAGTATCCTGGGACATTTTATGCCCGTTGTGACCCTGGGGAAATGTATTTCTCCCTTCCCGTCTCTTAACTTTTTTTAAAAAAAGCTAAGCATTGCCTGTGGTACAAATCGTGACATGCAAGCTAACACACCTTGCATATGGAGATGTTTGAACTCCTGATGTCACTATTACATAGGCATAATTATTGTTCTTTGCAACCATGTTTAAATCTATCTTCCAAAAGTGAACTGGTTTCAAAAACATAGGCTCATTCCGCACATGCAGAATAATGCACTTTCAAACTGCTTTCAGTGCTCTTTGAAGCTGTGCGGAATAGCAAAATCCACTTGCAATCAGTTGTGAAAGTGGTTTGAAAACACATTATTTTGCATGTGCGGAAGGGGCCAGAGTTTACCTTTTGCTGTTCTCTCAGCAAAGAGGATTGCAGTACTGCTTTCAGACGGTGGAAGTAAGAGGGGCTGTGGGTCAGTGATAAAGCATCAGCTTAGCATGCAGAAGGTACCATGTTCAATCCCCTAGAGAGCTGCTGCCAATATTGACCTTGATGGCCCGAGGGTCTGATTCAGTATAGGACAGCTTCATGTGTTCTTGTGTTGATCCATTCCCCTGGTTTCTCTGATCCATTCCTTGTTTTAGTTGCACCTCTGAAGTTGAGGGAACCGGTCAGTTGTCTTCAGGAGCTTGTGCTGCTTGTCACAAATTCTCTGGTACTAAGGAACTAATCTCAAGTTTGGCACACCAGATTTGGAGAGCCAGAGTGGTTAACAGTGGTGGACTCTAATATGAAGACATGGTTTTAATTCCTCACTGCTCCACAGGAGTGATGGGCTCTGATCTAGTGAACTGAATTTGTTTCTCCACTCCGACACATGAAGCCCCACCTACCTCACAAGGTGTTTGTTGTGGGATAGGATGCTGGACTACATGTGTGAGACAGGATGCTGGACTAGATGGACCATTTGTCTGCTCAGAAGGCTCTGCTCAGAAGGAGCAGCAGTGGTGTAGTGGTTAAGAGCAGCTGCATTCTAATCTGGAGGAACCGGGTTTGATTCCCCGCTCTGTCGCTTGAGCTGTGGAGGCTTATCTGGGGAATTCAGATTAGCCTGTGCACCCCCCACACACGCCAGCTGGGTGACCTTGGGCTAGTCACAGCTTTTCAGAGCTCTCTCAGCCCCACCCACTTCACAGAGTGTTGTGAGGGGGGAAGGGCAAGGAGATTGTAAGCCCCTTTGAGTCTACTGGAGAGAAAGGAAAGATCTAAATCCAAACTCCTCCTCCTCCTCCTCCTCCTCCTCCTCCTCCTCTTCTTCCTCTTCTTCTTCTTCTTCTTCTTCTTCTTCTTCTTCTTCTTCTTCTTCTTCTTCTTCTTCTTCTTCTTCTTCTTCTTCTTCTTCTTCTTCTTCTTCTTCTTCTGTTCCCTACACTGGATTACTGTTGATTGCCAGCTAAATGTGTTAATGGACTTTATGTCAGCAAACACACGCTCTGCTTCTCAACTGAAAGACATGATATTAGGAAGGGATGAGGGAGGAGATATTAAAATGAATGAATGATTGAATGGATGGATGGATGAACGAATGAATGAATGAACGAACTCTTCTGCTCCCCTCAGGGACATATGGGGTCAAATGTCCCCGGGCTGCAGCCATTTATTCAAGGGGGAGCAGAAAACTCAGATTTTGCACCAGGCTACTTTTTTCCCCCTCAATATGCCTCTGCTTCCCCTGTAATGGCTATTCACATACACCACTCCTATCTAGCTAGTTCAGGGGTAGGGAACCTGCGGCTCTCCAGATGTTCAGGAACTACAATTCCCATCAGCCCCTACCAGCATGGCCAATTGGCTGGTGGGAATTGTAGTTCCTGAACATCTGGAGAGCCGCAGGTTCCCTACCCCTGAGCTAGTTCATTCCTCAAGTGATAGAAAACATGTGTGAACCTTTCCATGTCTAGCTATCCAATCCTGCCACACAGTTCATTACCAGAAATTCCCAGCATGAATACAGTTGAAGATTCACAGTACAATCCTAAACAGAATTATAAGCATCTAAACTCATAAGGGCCAATGGACCTGGGAGGGGTATGCTCTGGCTTGGGATTGCACTTTTTCACCCTCCTGCCCAGAAAGCCCTGAAGCATGGTGGATGCAATAGAACTGGATGCGTGTTGTCATTTGCAAAAGTTTTATATGGCTTTGAGCACTTTGCGCAGTGGATGGTAACTTCAGCACGTGTGTGGTTCAGAATGTTCACAGTTCACCAATCTAGAATCTTTGGGGGTTCAAAAGTTAATTAAAAACCAGCGAGCAAGAGGTGTGCATTTATTTATTCCCTGAGAAGATTTCTTTCCCTGTGTGTATGGCGGTGGGGAGGGGGGGGGTCAATTCTATCTCCCACAGCACTGATCCCGTTCCAACTACTTGACAAATGTAATATTCTGAAAAGCATAATTTCCAGTATACCCTACAGTTTTATTGCTAAATATATGAGTGGAATTTGTTATTTCTTCTTAGGGTTTTTTGGGGGGAGGGGGGAAGTCAGAAGAAGGAACATGGTTTTGGTTTTCCCTCAGCACTGAGGTAATTTCCCTTTTTTTCAATTTTCCCTTACAATTTTCCTGAAGACTTTTTAAAGAGACAAAAAAAAAAAGCAACAACCCAAAACACACAGCAAAACGCTACATTTCGCTGAGGTACTTTCCCCATGTTATTTGCTCTATGAGCATCTTAGCAACATATTCTGAATTTATTTCGCAATGTCTCTTTGAGAGCAGGGCATGTAGGAGACATGAGGAATCAAACTAATGAAGTTTCCTCTCAGATGCTCCTTGAGTCTCCCCAAGCCCACACAAAACACGTTACGTTAGGCAAGAAAACTGATAGACAAGTATTAAAAATAGATTCCTCTTGGACCGAGTCCACATGATCTAAGGATAATGAGGCCTCTTAACAAAGACATAGATGCTCGTGCAGAATATTGGATCTGACATCTCTTTTGAGGTGAAAATTGCTGGATTTCCACATGACCTCTTTTTTTTGGCCAGGTAAAAAAAGTGGGGAGGGGGGAAAATCTATCATCCTGCATCCAGAAGAAATGATGGGAAACATGACAGAAAACCTCCTCTGTTTTGTCCTCACAAAACCCCTGTAAGAAAGGTTTGGCTGAGAGAGCAAATGGCTGACCCAGTGGGATCTATGGCTGAGAGGGGATTTGAATCAGAGGTGGAATCCAGCAGGTTCTCACAGGTTCCTGAGAGTAGGTTACTAATTATTTGTGTGTGCCGAGAGGGGGTTATTAATTGGTGATTTTGCCACATGATTTTTGCCTTAGCTATGCCCCTCCTCTCAGCAGTAGCGCAACGAACTTGAAGCAGTCTAGCAGGAGGTGCACCGGCGTGCGTGGCAGCCTGCGCCTGCGTGCATTCGTTTCCCGCCCAAGAACCGGCACAGCAGCAGCGTCCTTGCCACAGCCCCGCCCCAGGAATGCCCCGCCCCCAGAATGCCCGGCTATGCCCCCATCATGCCCCACCCAGTCCCATTGGTGTTACGCCACAGTTTGAATCCCACCACCATGGGAACCTGTTACTAACATTTTTGGATCCCACCACTGATTTGAATCCAGGTTTCTTCAGTGCCAGTCTGATACCTTACAAAATTCCGCTTTCACTGTCAGGATTGTGATCTCATAGTTTTAAGGAAGAACTATATATAATCATTTGCATTTTTAAAAAAAAGCAGAATCCAACAAATGTTGTACAGCGGGACCTTGGTGAGTTCCGCAGGGCCTGTAAAACAGAATTGTTCCACCGGGCTTTTGGCGGGGCTGGCCGCGGATCCACCCCCACCCCCAATGAGGCTGCCATATTCCATCTTGGCAGGGCCATGATTTCCATCTTGGGCTTGGCCCTTCCCCTCCCGGCTTCAAGATCGGGCGCCTGATTTTATTTCTTTGTTTTCTCTAATTTTGGTGCTGCCGAAATATTGTTGTTGCTGTAATTGTGTCATTTTTATCGGGATAATTTATATTTATGTTTTTATGTAATGGCTATTGAGTATAGCTCTGACTGTGAGCCGCCTCGAGCCCTTTGGGGGTGAGGCAGCCTATAAAATCTAACAAACAAACAAACAAACAGACAAACAGACAAACAAGTAAATAAATAAATAAATAAATAACACACACACACACACACACACACACACACACACACACACACATACATAAGGGGCCTTGTAGCCGGTTAGACTAGCACAGTGGTTCCCAAGCTGGGGAACGTGTACCCCCCAGGGATACATGCAAAAATTACATAATGGGGTTGCTAATATGGGGGTACAATTTTAGGGAAACAGGCTGTCAAGGGGAAAGCGAGTGAAATAAAATGAGAACCCCTAGACTAGCCTGTCACCTCCACGATCAATAAAGATAAACTAAAGCATCACCAGCAGATGACTGTCCAGACTCTTCATGAAGACCTCACTTTGGCCAGCTAAGTTGTAGCATCTGCTTGGTAAGCATACGGTCTCAGGTTCCATCCCTGGCACCTCCAGTTTAGAAAGTTCAGAAAATAGGTGATGTGAAAGACCTTGACCTGCCATCCTAGACAGCTATTCCCAGTCTGAGTAGACAATATTGACCTTGATTGATCAAAGGTCTGATTCAATACAAGGCAGCTTCATGTGTTCCTGTGTATTGCTCTCGTTGCTTCAGCTGAAGCCTATTCTCCTCTAGCTTCCCCAACCACAACCATTTAAGTCTTTACAGGTCTCTTTGTCCTGAAATAAGAGTTGGCATAAGGACCACCGTACTCATGCTTCTGATATATATTTTTTTGTTAACTAGCCTGCTGGATCAGACCAGAGTCCATGTAGTCCAGCACTCTGCTACTCACAGTGGCCCACCAGGTGCCTTTGGGAGCTCATGTGCAGGATGTGAAAGCAAGGGCCTTCTGCTGCTGCTGCTCCTGAGCACCTGGTCTGCTAAGGCCTTTGCAATCTCAGATCAAGGAGGATCAAAGGGCCTTAACTATACACTTCCATGTAGCCAGTATTAAAAGAAAATTCAATCAAGGCAGGTCTTCAATTGTAAATTTCTCCAAAGGCATTAACACTGTCATATGATAGAATTAATTGCCCTTTATGCATGGAACACTTGACTTGGGGCTCCTCTCTGTGCAGTGGACTTGTAGTGGGATCTTCTCCCGTTTCTTTGTTCATGAGAAGGCACTCACTCTTGCCACAGAGCTTTTCTGCACAGAACTTTCCTGGGCCTGGTCTCCTTAACTCTGCCCATCAACTAATCCTTAAAGGCACAGATCTCATTACAGATCTCAAGATTGCTGTCTTAGTCCTTTATATAAGCTGCACTTATAATGACACTACGCTTCCAAGAATATTCCCACACCCAAATGAAAGAGGTAAAGCAGTGCCCTGGACCACAAGATGCCAAAGAAGGGGACCACACTAGAGCTGACATTCTGCCCGTTCCTTTCCACACACACAAAAACACACACGTCTGCTGCTGCTGCCACCAGCGGACAGAGAGGCTTGGTATTTTCAAACACTCTCTGTTATTATATCGATATCTCAATATTTCAATATGAGAATTAAAGTTCAGTGTGTTTGGGCTAAGTCTATGTGAGTGAGCTTCTGTTCTGTGACTTGAAGCAGCTGGCAACATTGGGGGAGGTGGAAGGCAGTGAAGAGCGTGTGAAGGCTGTCTGTGGGCAGAGGGAATATGTCCATGGCAAAGCTGTGTTCACTGACAAATCTGTCCTGCTTTGGAGGCAAAGCAAATTAAAATTGTGTTAGAAGTGGTTTCACTTGTCATGGAGAGAATGGAACAGAAAAGCAGGACTTGAGCAAATACATCCATACAAGAAATCTTGCTGCAATGGACATTCGCTTTCATCACGCAGTGGATACCTTGTGCATTATTGGCTAATGTACTGTAACTATGAGGGGTGCATGGGCTCAAAGCAAATTCTGTTCAATACGCCTTTCCTTTCCACAAGGAATATGCTTGGGTAATATGATTATCCTGCTATTAGAAAATACAAATTGCACTGGGAAACCATAGCTATATTTCTACTGGAAATTTCCCCCTAGCCTAATTGAAGAATGATTACAACATGTGGAAGGGGATGCCCTCTGTAAGTATTAATTTATTTAGAAGAAGAAAAGTTTGATTTATACCCTACTTTTCTCAACAGTAAGGAGTCTCAAAGCGGCTTACACATGCCTTCCCTTACAACAGACACCTTGTGAGGTAGATGAGAGAATTCTGAGAGAACTGTGACTAGCACAGGGTTGGGTTCATGTGAAGGAGCAAAGAAACAAACCCAGTCTGCCTGTTCTTAACCAGTACACATTCAAGAAGGATTTGGGCCAACACATTCATGCCTGTTCTTCCCTATCAAGCTAGTAAACAACAGCTTTTTATGTTGTCACACAATGTGGATTCTGGGACAGGCCTGGGCAGCAGAAGCAGGGATTGTTTTTGACAGCTTGTGTTTTGGCACATTTCCTTTTTAAAAATTAAACATCAACGTGGGCACCCACAGGTTTAATGTGCCTCCATGCACACAAAGAAGCCTCCCCCCCCCCATGGAGTTATTTTTAATGGAAACTGAGTCACCCGTATTCAGGTGGGGGAGGATGTACTGTCTCTATCATGGTGTACCCAGGTGCAACATTTTCACTCCAACAGGGAGAAAAGTAATGACAAGCAATCAATCGTATGGGAGCAAAGAAAAAGGTCACCGGAAGAAGAGATATCATATTCATACAAGCATTCATGAAGCAATACTGAATCAGCCCATCTGACTATCAAGGTATTATAAACTCAGATTGGCAGCTGCTCTCCAGGTTCTCAGGTAGAGGTGAGTTTTTTTAACATCATTTATTGCCTGCTCCCTAAAACTCAGGGGTCTCCAATATGGTCCCTGTGGAATCTTCTGCCACCAACCAAGTGTTTTTAGGAAGTGGTTGGGGCCAGGTTGCCCATCAAGGACTACTGACTACTGGAGATTTGATTGACCTGCACATTTTAAAAAAAAACGTTGCTTTATCAGCAGCTCCCAGCATGGCACAAGGATCTCCACTGTGTTACTAAAGAGAAGCCATGTCAATCATTTTGTGGCTGGCTCTGCTTCCTGAGGCAGCCATTTTGTGGCATCCATGGTGTTGCTGTGCCCACCATGTGGTATCATAATTCCAAATTATGCGGTGTCCTCAAGGCTCAAGAAGTTCAGGGACCCCTGGTTCAGCTGGAGATGCCAGGGATTGAACCTGGAACCTTGTGCATGGTAAGCAGATATTCTACCACTAAGCCAGAGCCACTCCCCTGGCCTACTAGCAGCCACACTTATTACTCTTGTCTGCACAGGTCAACCTTTGATTTTTTTTGGACATACTGAATGTGACCGAACCTGAGAGCTGGCTTTTAGCTCAACTGAGAAATGTCTATCAGACACAAATGGCTCAGGTTTGTCTATGTGTCTGGACTGGCTGCTCCTTTCCTGCCAGCTTTTTCTCTTTCTCTTCTTCAATTCAACTAATTTACAGAGGTTAGCACTTTGGGGATGCTACATTATCCCCTTTTTGTGCTAGATTCCTCCGCGCTCAATAGCCAGGCTGCCGGCTGAAATTAAATAATTCATTAAGCCCCCTTTTATTCATCTACAATCTCAATGTGCTCATTCTTCCTTTCCTCCCCACTCCCCCCCCGCCCCCGATGCCCTCTTTCTCCAGTTCAGTTCATGCTTGAATTTCATTACAGCTTTTCTTTCCCAAAGTCTTTGTAAGGTCCACATTCATCACATTTGTTCTGAATGGCAAACTCTCCCTATCTGGAGGGAATGTTGACAACAGATTGTTTCATAATTAATTGAAAAGCAAACCCTGGACATTCTCAATCACCTGCTGATGGGAATCGGGGGGAACAACATCAGTAAATCCAGTGAAGCATTGCTGCAAAGAGCATCCAAAGCTCCCAGCTGGTATAAAAACGCAGTTTCAATGGGAGCTTAGATAGAGCAAATTCTGTTGTTAAAAGACTTTGTGTGTAGGGCAAAGAAGGGCTGCGTACTTGGCTTCGAGTGCAAAGAAGATACTTTTGGCCTAGTGGACACTGCTGAGATGGGAGGAGTCAAGGTTGCCAATTTCTTCTTTGGTCCCTGCTTCTGTGCTTTTTAGCAATCCATTGCCCTGCCTCCATTTTCAGCGGATGGAAATGCTCTTCTTCCCGCTATAAGATGTTTCGCCTGATGGTTTCTGCAGATCAAACGAAACAGAGGGCTTTCCCGCACAATTCATTTACAATGTTTTGAGGCAGGAAATAAAATGTTTCCTCCATGGAGTTCTGCATTGCTTTTCACCCCAAAACGTTTTATTGCCAGTCTCGAAGTGTTTTAAATGAATCCCCTTTTTATGATTCTCTGGCTGAAATGTTTCGAAAACATCTTCAGGTGCTATGCGATCTAGTGACTATGTTTCCCACACTTCTCTGTTTCCCTGAACGTCCTCCTCGGTGCCATTTTCTGGGCTCACTCCATTCCCCCTCATCTGCATATCTAGAACATTTATGTGTTTCTTCTTTTATTGACGGGGGGGGGGGGGGAATCTTCAAAGCATTGAGTCTACAAGGAGTGTAGAATGAAGAATGAGGCTGTGATGAACTGAAGCTTTGATTCAACACATTACGTAATGGTGGCCAGGAATGATTTTGAAGGGGTGAATGTGTACAAAAGGCGTGACTGCTCTAAAAATACAGAGTCAACACACAAGCCTTTATTGGCATATAAAACAGGACAAAATTTTAAAAAAGGTGTGACTGAAAATGTTTTACAAATGTTATACAAATGTTTTAGGGAGAAAGGGCCAGAGTAGCCATGCTGTCCTCCCCCCCACCAAATCATAAGAACATAAGAACTAGCCTGCTTGATCAGACCAGAGTCCATCTAGTCCAGCACTCTGCTACTCGCAGTGGCCCACCAGGTGCCTTTGGGATCTCACGTGCAGGAGGTGAAAGCAAAATCCATCTAGTCCAGTACTCTGCTACTTGTAGTGGCCCACCAGGTGCCTTTGGGAGCTCACATGCAGGAGGTGAAAGCAGTGGCTTTCTGCTGCTGCTGCTCCCGAGCACCTGGTCTGCTAAGGCATTTGCAATCTCAGATCAAGGAAGATCAACATTGGTAGCCATAGATTGACTTCTCCTCCATAAATCTGTCCAAGCCCCTTTTAAAGCTATCCAGGTTCATGGCCATCACCACCTCCTGTGCAGCATATTCCAAACACCAATCACATGTTGCATGAAGAAGTGTTTCCTTTTATTAGTCCTAATTCTTCCCTCCAGCATTTTCAATGGATGCCCCCTGGTTCTAGTATTGTGAGAAAGAGAGAAAAATGTCTCTCTGTCAACATTTTCTACCCCATGCATAATTTTATAGACTTCAATCATATCCCCCCTCAGACGTCTCCTCTCCAAACTAAAGAGTCCCAAACGCTGCAGCCTCTCCTCATAAGGAAGGTGCTCCAGTCCCTCAATCATCCTCGTTGCCCTTCTCTGCACTTTTTCTATCTCTTCGATATTTCTTCGAAAAAGAAATTCGAGAATCTTGCAAGTCTGATGGGTAAATTTTGTTCTCCTGGGGGAGGGATGCCACACTGTCTGGGGATCTCCCAGAATTACAGCTTATCTTCATACTACAGAGATCAGATCCCAAGGATAAAATGGTGGCTTTGGGGGGTGGATTGTATGGTGCTGTACCACACTGAGGTCCTTGTGATCCCCAGGTTCTGCCCCCAAATCTCCAAGAGTTTCCCAACCCGGAGGTGGCAACCCTAATTCCTCCCTCATGTGTGATCAGGAAAGACCCGGCAACCCTATCGAGGGGATCAACAAAATGGCCGTGGCAGTTTATCGTCACTACCCAACAAAGATTCTTGTGTGTGGTGAGTTTTCTGGATTGCATGATCATATTCCAGTAGCATTTTTTTTCTCTGAAGATGCCAGCCACAGATGCAGGCAAAACATCAGGAGAAAATGCTACTGGAACATGGCCATACAGCCCGGAAAACCCACAACACCCTAATGATTCCAGCGGTGAAAGCCTTCGACAATGTCCTTGCTCTGTGGTAGCAGCTGCTACCCTGTTTTCCCGAAAATAAGACATCCTCTGAAAATAAGATGTAGTAGAGGTTTTGCTAAAGTGCTAAATATAAAGCATCCTCCGAAAGTAAGACGTAGCAAAGTTTTTGTTTGGAAGCGTGCCCATCAAACAGAACACGAGAGCATGCAGCTGTGGAGCGGAAAAATAAGACATCCCCTGAAAATAAGACATAGCGCATCTTGGGGAGCAAAAAATTAATATAAGACACTGTCTTATTTTCGGGGAAACATGGTATCAAAGCAGTGTTTTTAACATTCTGCACCACCTATCAGAAGCCCAGCTGGGCAGAGTCACCACCTGGCTCCGCCTACTTTCTGAAAACACTTTGTGGACACAACAAAGGGTGTTGTAGAAAGCATTGGGGACCCAAATCAAAATAATTCATCCTTCCATCACCAATCACAACTGTAGGTTTTGAGATATAGCCCTGAATTTGACCAGGCATCCAGAGGAACTAAGACTTTAAAAGCCTTTGCGGCAGCAACCATGTGCAGATTTCCCCCCCCACTAATAACAGCTAAAACATCTCCCTCTGTTCTGTTCGAAATGCTTTATTAAAAACAAGCATTAATATCCTATGTATTAAAGCACGGTGCCGAGCAAGAGAGAACAGTAAACGATCTGTCAGTCTTCCTGTTACAAAGTCCTATTTTCAGCTACGAGGGGGAAAAAAAATCCCCCTTGGGCTGAAGCTTGGTGTACAAGTGAAGTTGAAAGGAATGCATTCGGTGGGGTTTGAATTTGAAGAGTGCAAAGAAAATTGATTTAAAATGTTTAAGAGACTTTTTTTTTTTAGCTTATATAACTCGGTTAAAATGAGATTCACACTTAGGGGAAAACAAAACACACACCAAAAAAAAGAGAGGGGGCTAGTTTATTAATCCCCTTGAGGAACAATAAAATCTAAAGAAAGACAAGGAAAACAATAGATTTTGGGGGCTGAAGGATAAAAACTGCATACGCTGCAAATTAAAGCGGGAGAGGAGAATCTACGCCTCGGCTTCCCCCGCAGTAATCGGATACTGTTTGGGTAAGCTAGACCTGTAGCAATGTAGAACTGCAGCATCATCAAGCAGCTGCTGACTTATGGTGACTCAGCAGGATTGGGTTTTCCAACGTGGGCACCACTGTGGGCACCATGGGCACCATTGTGGCCATTAAGAAGAAGAAGAGTTTGGATTTATACCCCCCCCCCTTTCTCTCCTGCAGGAGACTCAAAGGGGCTTACAATCTCCTTCCCCTTCCCCCCTCACAACAAACACCCTGTGAAGTGGGTGGGGCTGAGAGAGCTCCGAGAAGCTGTGACTAGCCCAAGGTCACCCAGCCAGCATGTGTGGGAATGTACAGGCTAATCTGAATTCCCCAGATAAGCCTCCACAGCTCAGGCGGCGGAGCTGGGAATCAAACCAGGTTCCTCCAGATCACATACATGAGCTCTTAACCTCCTACACCACCAGCACCTGCCAAGCATTTTTAGAAAGTAGGCAGTGCCAGCTGGGACATTCTGAACAGCAAGGCTTCTGACTGGAGAATTGATCAGTTTGATTGATTTGATCTGTGGTCAAATACTCATATCCCTGAGAAGGAAAGAGAGCACTAGCATTGTCAATTCCTAGTTGGGAAATTTCTGGAGATTCAGGGGTGGAGATGCGGGGAGAGTGAAGTTTGGAAAAGTGGGGGACCTCAGTAGAGCATAACATCAGAGGCGTACTGGCATAAAACCATGCCCAGGAACAAGGCCTTGTTTTTGCACCCCCCCCCCGGCTTCTGATAGAGGTGAGGGATGCAAAAACAAGGCCTTGCTCCTGGCAGGCTCTTGGCCCAGGGGCAGCTGCTGCCTCCCCCCACCTCTATTTGAGGCTGCACCTGCCCTAGGAGGGGCAGGAGCCAGCCTGCAGCCACAGTGAACGGCTCAGCCGGCGAGTGGCACCCACTATTCTGTCACGTGGGCACCCCCCACATGACAGATTGGTATGCGCCCGGGGCATGGGATACCCCATGTCCCCATTGACGGTACACCTCTGCATAATACCATAGAGTCCACCGTCCAAAACAGTCACATTCTCTAAGGGAACTGATCTCTGTAGTCTGGAGCACAGTTGGTAATTCTGGGAGAACTCCAGTTGCACCTGGAGATTGCGTGCCCTCAATGGCACAGTAAAAGCTACCCAATCCTGTTGCACTGTGCTTCTCACCAGGTTCCAAATACTTAGACAGCCTTTTCCAATGCCAGGTGTCAAATTCAATATCTCACACAAAACAGAGGGAAGAATCCCAAAGAAGAATCCCAGGCTCCCAAAACATGAAATAATAGCACAAATTGTATATACATAATGCATGGGCACATTGTAATTTGGGCTGCAATTTTATATCGTTCGCTTTAAGAATTTCTGTAGATAAGCTTCATGCTTCATTTGCATCTGGTGTTTAAGGGTTGGAGTTTGCACCGAGTATGAAACGGTGCATTCCCTTTGTGGTCTGTTGCCAACATCTTGGATTCTGAGCTACGTTGCCTCCAGATGTGGAAGTTCCATGTAGCTATTTGATTGCTAGGTGAGGATAGAGCTATTTGAATTTGGCAGATCTGTTCAAGAACATTAGTAAAATATGAGTTGCAATGGGTATCTCGGCAGGTGCCTTTCCAAACGTTCCCTTAGTCCAAAGGAATGGCACCAGCATTACCTCATCCTGCGGCTGATCTACATTTTAGGACTTGCTTCCTCATTCAAATGCATGAGCCTACTCTTGGATGTGATGTCAGCAGACCTCTGGTCAGACGTCTGAAAAAGGACCCAGGCCAAGGTGGCAACCCTGACTGGGGAAGAGCCATCTTTCAGTTTTGACATTCATTACAGTCTCTTATTTGGTGCACCAGACTGGAGTTTTCAAGATGGATCAGCATGTGAAACTGAATTAGAGCTACCAAGACCTGGGGGGGAGGGGGTGTATGGTGGGATAAAGGTTAAGAAAAATAAGGCCTCGCTTACTGACAGGAAATTCTTACCATAGAGTTTCTAGTGATTCCTAGAGTTACCCTTCCTGCCTTTTGCCAGGCACTCTTAAACTATATAAAGGTCAATGTATTGTCGAAGGCTTTCACGGCCGGAATCGCTGGGGTGCTGTGTGGTTTCCGGGCTGTATGGCCGTGTTCTAGCAGCATTCTCTCCTGACGTTTCGCCTGCATCTGTGGCTGGCATCTTCAGAGGATCATGAAGATGCCAGCCACAGACAACACTCTTCATCACCGACCATGGCTGTACAATCTCTGTTGGTTAAGCTAGACTGGAGTTTTCAAGATGGATCAGCATGTGAAACTGAATTAGTGCTACCAAGACCTGGGGGGGAGTGGGTGTATGGCGGGGTAAAGGTTAAGAAAAATAAGGCCTAAACACTGACATTCTTACCATAGAGTTTCTAGTGATTCCCTAGAGTTACCCTTCCTGCCTTTGCCAGGCACTCTTAAAACTATATAAAGGTCAATGTATTGTCGAGAGCTTTCTGACGGGAATGCAGCTTTGAGGTGCTGTGGTTTCGGGCTGTATGGCGTGTTCTAGCAACATTCTCTCCTGATTTTACATGCATCTGTGGCATCTTCCAGAGGATCATGAAGATGCAGCCACAATCTGAAAAACAAAAGCATCGAAATGCTACTAGAATTCTGTTCCCTTATTCAATCTAACAATCTGTTGGTTCGCTAGACTGGAGTTTTCAAGATGGATCAGCATGTGAAACTGAATTAGTGCTACCAAGACCTGGGGGGGAGTGGGTGTATGGCGGGGTAAAGGTTAAGAAAAATAAGGCCTCGCTTACTGACAGGAAATTCTTACCATAGAGTTTCTAGTGATTCCTAGAGCTACCCTTCCTGCCTTTTGCCAGATCATTTATGCACAGCAAATGTACAATGGATTGCAGTCAATATAAAGGAACCTGTTTTTCTATTTCCTGTTCAAATGTGTGACCTGCTGGCAGAAATTGGAGCCTATGGAAACAATTCGGGTTGCTTTCATGCCTTTGTACGAAGACACTTTTCTTTTTTAAAAAAAAAATCCTGCTACACATGTGTAGCTACGCAGGCATGCAACAATGAACCCCCACAGCCATGTCGATTGTCCCATAATTAGAAAAAAGGAAAAGGGGGCTCCCAACAACGGGCCATGGTGGGCAGGTTCTCCCTGACGGTGGAAGATGGGGTGGCAGAGAGGGAAATAAATCACCTCCTGCCTGACCATCAGAGTGGGAACAGCTCCAACCCGGGATTTTTCAAAAAAGATCACTGGTTTAGCGATTTTTGAAAATCCCAGGTTAACGGAAATAAAACAGGGCGGAACCAGTGGTGGGATCCAAAAATTTTAGCAACAGGTTCCCATGGTGGTGGGATTCAAACAGTGGCGTAGCGCCAATGGGGCTGGGCGGGGTAATCCGGGGGTGTGGCCGGGCATTCCGAGGGCGGGGCATTAATAATTTCTCTGTTACTGTAAAAACTCTTACTGTAAAAAAAGTTCCTAATTTCCAGCTGGTATCTTTCTGTCCATAATTTAAACTCATTATAGCAAGTCCTATTGTCTACTGCCAACAGAAACAACTACTTCTCCTCTAATTGACTGCCTGTCAAATACTTAATACTTAATTTTGTTTCTAGAACTCAAAAGAAGGATGCTTTCCTTAAACAAGGAACTTTACCATATTACTAAAACATGTTTTTAAAACAGCCCAACAGGGAGAATTATCCCATTCTCTACCTTCGCTAACCAGCCACATCGGAAACAACAGGACTTTATGATTTTTGGACCTAATGGAATTACTAACGGAAAAGCAGACCCAATTAGTAACCCCCTCTCGGCACACACAAATAATTAGTAACCCACTCTCGGGAACTGGTGAGAACCTGCTGGATCCCACCTCTGGGCGGAACCTGTGCAAAATCCCCCCGCCCCAAAATGGTTTATACAGCACCCTACACCTGTTATATTTGCCCTGGGTGGAATCAACCAATGAGTCACATCCCTGTTTAGTGATTTCAGCTAGGACTGAGCCAGGCATGTACTGAATGTCTGCTCCAGCAGTTTCATCCGTAATGCAGAGATGCTCCTATTCTGGCTGAATCCTTATGGGAGCAAGGGCATCTGCTGTGGGCGACAACAGCTGTCTGGTGGAGTCCACAGCCTGGAATTCAAGGACACTCAGAAATGAGGCATCAGCAGTGTGTGTCATGTGTTTTTATTTTGAATTTAACTCAACTCAGGCTGCTTACTGGCAGTTCGAGCAGGGATCAAATTACACCGATCCTATACCATCTGCACTGGCTGCCGATTGAGTTCCGGATTATGTTTAAAGTGTTGGTTTTGACCTTCAAAGCTGTTCACGGTCTCGGACCTGCATAACTGAGGGACCGCCTCTCCCCATATTGCCCCAGTAGGCCCCTCCGCTCCTTGGAGGAGGACCTACTCGTGATCCCTGGCCCAAAAATGATCAGGCTGGCCTCGATGAGGGGCAGGGCCTTTTCAGCCCTGGCCCCTACCTGGTGGAACAGGCTCCCTAGGGAGATCAGGGCCCTGCGGGACTTACAGAGTTTCCGCAGGGCCTGCAAGACGGACCTGTTCCGCCAGGCGTTTGGCCAGCCTGGTTAAAAATACATCTACCGTGCCATCTACCGTGCCATCTGGCCTCCCGTGGTAGCCAGACGCCATCCGCATTTTTTTAATGGGTTCTGTTTTTATTTGGTATTTAAATTATGTTTTAATGTATGTTTTAACCTGTTGTGAACTGTCCTGAGCCCTCAGGGGGAGGGCGGTATATAAAACTAATAATAATAATAATAATAATAAAAACTTCTGTATCATTCAAATATCAACTTTTGGGGGGCAAGAAAATAGCCCCCTTTGAAATGAATGGGGCCAGCTTATTCATCACCCCCAGAAAGCCTTCTTGGTGTTATCCACTGTAATTTTCCAGAGGGAAAAAAAATCATAAAACAAAAATGATTCAAACCAACCTTTACTGTATTTAGTTCATCCCCTTTCGCCTTGCAAAAATCAATACAAACTTCTGATTTACCTTGAATCCTCTCTCCGGTGTGCAACGCTTGCATAATTCAAGCACTCTAAAGCGTGCCCATTCCCACTGAAAAAGCAAGCAGGGCGTCCGTGGCCTTCTTTCTCGCTCCAGAATTGAAACACTTGTGTTTATTCCTATTAATTTGAGTGTTGGTATTACCAAACAAGGAGAAAAAAAGATTATATTTGCATTCTTTGTTTGCATTCTAATTTCTTTTGCCATTGAAAGACTATTGCAGTAAAAAATTCTCTTTGCCGCATGTACGCAAACAGGAACACAAAGGTCAGGAAAGAGAAGACGCTCTCGCCATACAGATTAGCTGTGATTTTGTGGTGTGATTTGCTTTCCCCAGTGAATGGGGAATGAAATAAGCTCCGCTGTAATAGTGTTCGAGTCATCAAGTCACTCTGATGCAGGTGTCACTTTTTCAAGGCCCAGCAGGATATACGGAAGAGCTTATACAACTCGTGAGCTTGATTGATACTGTTCCATACCATTGGTCTATTAATGTTGGTCTTGTTTACCCTGACTGGCTGTGACTCTCTGGGGTTTGGAGCAGGAGTCTTTCACCTGATCTCATTAACTGGAGATGGTCGGGATTGAACCTGGGACATTCTGAACACCAAGCAGATGAACTCTACCACTGAGCCACAGCATCTCGAAGGAGCAACACTCAGTGGCCCATTATACCCAAGGTGTCTGCTCCGCAGAGGCCAGCACAGAAGAGGTGGCTCCGCATGGAGCTGCCTCTTCTGCGCCCCCCCCCCACTCACCTCGTCCTCCAGCGTCAGTCTGGAGGGCTGCAGGGACCAGCCCCTGCTGCTCTCCGACCTCCAGGGGTCAGAGAGCAGCGTGGGTGGGTCTCAGCAGCCCTCCAGACCAATTCTGGAGGACGAGGTGAGTGGGGGGGGGGGAAGGGAAAGCGGCGCTTTCGGCACGGTGCGGTTCGCACCACACTGATGGAAAGGCAGCGCTTTCCAAAACCTCTCTCAGGAAGGGAGGTGGAAAGTGGCGCCTTCATACCGCTTGGGGCCGCACAGGATGGCGCTGCTGCCTTCGCAAACAGCTCCCCAGGGACTGGTGTTTTTCCGTCCCTGGCCACTGTTTTTTGCCCCGTGCGGAAAGGGCCAAAGAGTAACAATGCAAAGCAGGATCTGAGCTAGAGAGCTCAGATCCAGGACCTATATCCTTTAAACCCACCCACCCCGTTTCGCCCCACACCAAATGTCCACTACAGTTTCTACAACAATTGCACTACAGAGCTTCAAAGAACCTGGGAACCTTTCACACCTCTTTGTAGATGGGCTGGTGGCAGGAGATTGCCAGGAAGGGAAGAGGAAAAACAGGAAAGCATTTACAGGAAAACATTTGCAATGCACACACAGCAAGACATCTAGGTACTGACAGGCATGGTCCTGACACTGCCATCATGACCTGGCCTGGCTGGGTAGGTGGGTAGGGTCCCACCCTGAGCCCACTGGTCAGTGAGCCACCTGTGCAATGGGCCATGCCACCATGATTGGAGCTGCCCAAGTAGCTGCCAGTCACATGACGTTTCCCCTCTGGGTCCACCAACCAGGTGATCCTGCAGCCTTTCAGAGCACAGCTCTTCCTTCCACTACTCCAGTAGGCAATGAAGCCACCAGTTGCTCTCCATCTAGAGTTGCCAGGGGGAGAGGCAGCTGTAGATTGGGGAATTCCTGACAATTTTGGAGCCTGTGGAGGACAGGGACCTCAGTGAAGGACAGGGCCACAGGGCCCACTCTCCAAAGCACCCATTTTCTGCAGAACTCAAAAAGGATATCGAAGAGATAGAAAAAGTGCAGAGAAAGGCAATGGAGATGATTGAGGGACTGGAGCACCTTCCTTATGAGGAGAGGCTGCAACGTTTGGGACTCTTTAGTTTGGAGAGGAGACGGCTGAGGGGGGATAGGATTGAAGTCTATAAAATTATGCATGGGGTAGAAAATGTTGACAGAGAGACATTTTTCTCTCTTTCTCACAATACTAGAACCAGGGGGCATTCATTGAAAATGTTGGGGGGAAGAATTAGGACTAATAAAAGGAAACACTTCTTCATGCAATGCGTGATTGGTGTTTGGAATATGCTGCTACAGGAGGTGGTGATGGCCACTAACCTGGATAGTTTTAAAAAGGGCTTGGACAGATTTATGGAGGAGAAGTCGATCTATGGCTACCAATCTTGATCCTCCTTGATCTGAGATTGCAAAAGCCTTAGCAGACCAGGTGCTCATAAGAACATAAGAACATAAGAACAAGCCAGCTGGATCAGACCAGAGTCCATCTAGTCCAGCTCTCTGCTACTCGCAGTGGCCCACCAGGTGCCTTTGGGAGCTCACATGCAGGAGGTGAAAGCAATGGCCTTCTGTGGCTGTTGCTCCCGAGCACCTGGTCTGTTAAGGCATTTGCAATCTCAGATCAAAGAGGATCAAGATTGGTAGCCATAAATCGACTTCTCCTCCATAAATCTGTCCAAGCCCCTTTTAAAGCACTTATCAGGTTGGTGGCCGCACCTACCTCCTGTGGCAGCATATTCCAAACACCAACCACACGTTGCGTGAAGAAGTGTTTCCTTTTATTAGTCCTAATTCTTCCCCCCAGCATTTTCAATGAATGGGAGCAGCAGCAGCAGCAGCAGAAGGCCATTGCTTTCACCTCCTGCATGTGAGCTCCCAAAGGCACCTGGTGGGCCACTGCCAGTAGCAGAATGCTGGACTAGATGGACTCTGGTCTGATCCAGCTGACTTGTTCGTATGTTCTTATGTCCTTAACTGATCTCTGTAATCTAGAGATGAGCTGTAATTAGATGTTCCCCAGGCCTGACCTGGAGGCAAGCATCCCTATCTCCATCCCTGTGGCACACCTGGCCACATCCTCTGTCTTGTTCTGGAACTGTTTCATTGGCATCTTTGGCCATCCTGGAGCCTAGATAAGTGGCTGTAGCTGAGTATGGAGGGGAGCCCAGAGGAATGGGCTTCACAAGGACACCAGTCAAATTTGTTTTATTCAATATGATTTAGTTTGGCATTACATTATGGCACTTTATGGAGGACTCCGCCAAAAGCTTGGTCTTGTTAGCCAGCATAAGGGAAGCAATGCTTGTGTTACCTGACGTGAAAAATTATATCTTGGTCTTTAAGGTGGACTCGAATCTAGTTGTTCGATTGCAAATCTACTCTGTGAAACAATGCTGACGTTAATTGTCCCTGAAACGTATTATAGACAGAACAAACTCCTACACCTCTCTATTTAGAGACAATTTAGGGGGAGGGGGGGAACAAAACCCACAACGTTTGTTGTCGTTAAATCCAACCATGGAAATATCACACATCCTACAAACTAAGCTGCTGCTTCTCCCGAGAGCTGTCAAACATCGTGGGATTAATTAAAGAAAATAAATTATAACCTATTCAGAATTTCGGAATATATTTCTCGCTTCAAAACCCTAAAATAACAACAGAGAATGAGAGAGAGAGAGAGAGAGAGAGAGAGAGAGAGAGAGAGAGAATGTTTGTATGTGCAAACATCTCCCCAGCCCCCCCCCCCCCACATAAACATTAATCACTTTCAACATGTAACTAAAAACCAAGTGGGATTGGGTCTATCTGACTGCCAGCATCTGTTATGATTATGAACTGCCTTATTAATTACCAATAGTCTGATTAGGTTGAACACAAGCGTTCCAGAGCTTGAAGCTTCTGCTATTGATCCTCTGCTTTAAATAACTTCGGCTCCAGTTTCGTCTATTTCCCTTAAAATGCTGGCCATCACAAATCAAAGCATGTTCATTAGTAAATGCGGCTAGCCCAGCCGCCTTCAGCCATTCCAGCCCAGGGTCCACAGAGCTGGACGAGACAGCAAGGAGAAGAGGAGCCAGAGTTATGACATCCCAGCTGCCCGCCAAGTCAACTGATCAAATAAACTGGGGAAGGATTTCGCTGGGAATTGCCAGTAACTAGGCTGGGGAAATACGCCCTCCTGTGACCTAGGGAAGACACTGCTCAAAACAGATAGGGATAGGCTGGATGTAGCAATGATTTTCAGTTAATATAAGGCTGGGTCATATACTCATGTACTTATTCTATTTTTATTTTATAAAATATTAATGCCCTGTGTATTGTTGAAGGCTTTCTCAGCTATTGTGGGTTTCCCAGGCTGTATGGCCACGGTCTGGTAGTTTTTGCTCCTAGCGTTTCACCTGCATCTACAGCTGGCATCTTCAGAGGCAGATCACAGTGAGATATGCCTGGAGACCAAATCTTACTGTGACATGCTTCTGAAGATGCCAGCCGTAGATGCAGGTGAAACGCTAGGAGCAAATACTAACGGACCCCGGTCACACTGCCTGGAATACCCTTAACAGCCAATTTATGCCGACTTTCCTTGAGGTTCAAGGCAACTTTTTCTTATTTTGATCCAGTTTAAAGGCTGTTAACGGCACCAGTTACACATTATTTGTCCTTTGCAGCTTTTCAAAAGTAAAGATGTGAATATAGGAGAAGGTGCATCAGTTATATTTCTTTTGGCTAAGAAGCTTCTTTTAGGGACAGAAGCCCCATACGTGAAAACCAGAAAGTGGTTGCTGAGTGAAATGCCCCTTTGATAAATGAGAAAATAAGACACACTGTTCACATATACCGTGTTTCCCTGAAAATAAGACAGTGTCTTATATTAATTTTTCCTCCCCAAGTTGCGCTATGTCTTATTTTTAGGGGATGTCTTATTTTTCTACTCCACAGCTGCATGCTCCGGTCGACGGGCACGCTTCCAAACAAAAACTTTGCTACGTCTAACTTTCGGGGGATGCTTTATATTTAGCCCTTCAGCAAAACCTCTACTACATCTTATTTTCAGAGGATGTCTTATTTTCGGGGAAACAGGGTAGTTACAACTACATTTCCATCTGCACTCACAATCTGCACTCACAACTGGCATCTGCACTCACAACTGGCATCACAAAAACTAGGCAGCACTTTTCTAACGTAGTGATATGTTACAACTCTACTCCCCCCCCCCCCGCAAAAACAGTCTTCAGCTAATTCAGACGTATCACAAAACCATGGTTTATTTTAACTATGGTTAGCAGTGAAATCACGATTCAGCATCACAGAATCACAGGCATCAATCAAATTTTGGTTTGCCATGAGAAATGCTGGTTTTATTGTCTTCTCTCTGTAACCTACAAGTGCAATGCAAGCCAGGATTAAAGCACGGGTAAGCCAGGATGTGTGTGTTTGGACACAATAAGAAACCATAGTTAAGACAAACTGCTGCTAATAAATCAACTTGAGAATCTGGCTTGCTGGACCGTGTGTGTAAAGTCCTGTCAAGCTGCAGGGATAACAAGGCAAGAGAAGTTCAGAGGTGGTTTGCCATTGCCTGCCTCTATGAAGCAGCTGTGGACTTCCTTGGTGGTCTCCCACCCAAATACTAACCAGGACCAACCCTGTTTAGTTTCCAGGATCTGATGAGACTAGGTTGGCCCTGGACCATCCCAGCTAGGGCAATTAGACCCCAAGTAACCATAATTAATGGAGCAGCCTGAATTCAGACAATCACACTAACCGCAGCTAGCTTTATTAAACCATGGTTTGCTACAGGATCTGAATTGAGTTCCAGTTTCCTAGGGGCCCATCACAGCATTTGACTAAGGCTAATATAGCTGTTCTTCCAGATTGAGTCCCTCAGGAAATTGATCTCTCTTTCTCTCTCTCAAAATGTATTCTGCATTAAGGGGACAATCCGCAAACCAAAAGAAATGAGCAGCAAAACAAAGAATACAATAGGTTGTTTTAAGGATATTCGAGTCCCCTTTCCAGACTGTAGCACTTAGGAAAGTTGGATGCTATTTGAGTTATAAAACCTTTCTGTTCTTTCCATGGTGAAAGTTAAGTGAAACTTTTTTTGTACAAAGAAAACTCAGCAACAAATGCACATTTGTTGCACAGCAAGCGCCGAAGTTCTCACGCTGAATTTCTTTGTAGATTATTTCTCCACATTTCTGGCAGGAAGCCAAAGAAAAACATCACAATCTGGAAACAAACACCAGGGACAAATAGCACCAAGCCGTTGTCTCTGTTTCCTTCTTCTGGCAAAAGGAAGCTCTTTGGAGATTTCGTCATATTTATGCTACTGCATGTACACGTGTGCCTAGGCAGCTGAGTTGCTGCCTGATGTTGTGAGCTCCAAAGGCCAGCATTAGGCATGATTTAGACGCACAATTTGTGTTACACCAGAACCATTCATAAGCTCCCCGGACATAAAAGTTTCATTCTTTATAGTCTAAGAGACAAGGACAATTTTATTGCCCTGAAATGATAAACTGGTGTAAAAGGCGTAGGAACCATGCTTCTGTGTGTGTGTGTGTGTGTGTGTGTGTGTGTGTGTGTGTGTGTGTGTGTGTGTGTGTGTGTGTGTGTGTGTGTGTGTGTGTGTTCCGCCAAGAAACTCAGGGCAATTTCCATGCTTCTCCTCTCCTCCATTTTGTCCTCACAACAATCCTGTAAGGCAGACTTGCCCGGGAGATAGTGACCGAGTCCTAAGACCCCAGCTGGGTCAGACCAAAGGCTCAGCTAGTGCAGAATTCTCTCAGTGGCCAATCAGATGCCTCACAGAACTAATGAACAGAGTACAGAGGCCTCCTAACATTGTGCTATTTACTTTGCCATAGCATTGTGCCATTTACTTACTCATTGAGTAAACAAACAAACAAATACAACAGCCACCTCTTTTTGTCCATTCTTATTCAATTGCTCATCAACTCCACTAGGCATCCCCAGGTTCTAATATTATGAAGGAGGGGGGATATGTTCAGTTTATCGGCTTCTTCCGCCCTATATATAATCTTATAATCACTTTTGAGAACCAACATGTTGGAGTGGTTAAGGATCTGGGAAATCCACTCTGCCATGGAAACTTGCTTGGTGACCTTGGGTAAGCAACACACTCTCAGCCTCAAGTATTTGGATGGGAGACCTCCAAGGAACACGAGGGGCATGGGGCACAGGGAGGCAATGGCAAACCACCTGTGTGTGTGTGTACTGTGTAGTGTGTGTGTGTTTGTGTGTGTAGGAGCAGCAGTGGATTAGTGGTTTAGAGCAGGTGCATTCTAATCTGGAGGAACCGGGTTTGATTCCTCGCTCTGCCACCTGAGCTGTGGAGGCTTATCTGGGGAATTCAGATTAGCCTGTGTACTCCCACACACGCCAGCTGGGTGACCTTGGGCTAGTCACAGTTCTTCTGAGCTCTCTCAGCCCCACCTACCTCACAGGGTGTTTGTTGTGAGGGGGGAAGGGCAAGGAGATTGTAAGCCCCTTTGAGTCTCCTATAGGAGAGAAAGGGAGGGTTATAAATCCAAACTCCTCCTCCTCCTCCTCCTCCTCCTCCTCCTCCTCCTCCTGCTGCTGCTGCTGCTGCTGCTGCTGCTGCTGCTGCTGCTGCTTCTTCTTCTTCTTCTTCTTCTTCTTCTTCTTCTTCTTCTTCTTCTTCTTCTTCTTCTTCTTCTTCTTCTTCTTCTTCTTCTACATAAAGAGAGATTCCCTACACATCTGTGTGGAGTCCCTAGCTATTGATTTATTCTTAATATCTTTCTGCTTGCTTTTCTCCTGAACTTCTCTGGATACATGAAGCTGCCTGATCCTGAATCAGACCATGAAGGTCAGGATTGTCTACTCTGGCAGCTCTCCAAGGTCTCAGGCAGACCTCTTTCACATCACCTACTGCCAGACCCTTGTAACTGGAGATGCCGGGGATTGAACCTGGGGCCTTCTGCATGTCACTCAGATGTTTTGGTCACTGAGCCAGAGTCCCTCAGCAACCATACAGAAAACAAGTTGATAAAACATCACAACAAATATAAAACATGATAACCCAGCCTAATAGCACCTTATGGCCCAACCAGCAGGGTTGGAATCATAGAATCATAGAGTTGGAAGAGACCAGAGGTTGGAATCATAGAATCATAGAGTTGGAAGAGACCAGAAGGGCCATCAAGTCAAACCCCCTGCCATGCAGGAAGACACAATCAAAGCATTCTCGACATATGTTCATCTAGCCTCTGTTTAGAAACCTCCAAAGAAGGAGATTCCACCAGTCTCCAAGGCAGTGAATTCCACTGTAGAACAGCCCTGACAGTCAGAAAGTTCTTCCTAATGTTTAGGTGGAATCTCTTTTCCTGCACCTTGGATCCATTACTCCACTTCCTACAATATCTGAACTAACTCTTAACTTAACAGCCTCGATTGAAAACCAGAAAGGCAGGAGCTCCCTGACCTTTTCTATTAAGATGTTTATGAGGTGCGGGGCAACCACTAAGAAGTCTTAAGCCTGCATTCTTACCAAACATGACTTAGGTAAGAAAAAGAGAAATGTTCCATCAAGATGGATAGCTTTAAAAGGGGCTTGGACAGATTTATGGAGGAGAAGTCAATCTATGGCTACCAATCTTGATCCTCCTTGATCTCAGATTGCAAATGCCTTAGCAGACCAGGTGCTCGGGAGCAGCAGCAGCAGCAGAAGGCCATTGCTTTCAAATCCTGCACGTGAGCTCCCAAAGGCACCTGGTGGGCCACTGCGAGTAGCAGAGTGCTGGACTAGATGGACTCTGGTCTGATCCAGCAGGCTAGTTCTTATGTTCTTATGTTGCAACAAACTCGTAGAGACCACAGGACCATGGGATTTTTCAAGGCAAGAGACTTTCAGAGCTGGTTTGCCATTGCTCGTTTCTGCATAATCACCCGTCCCTTGGTGGTTCGTCATGCAAATACTAACCAGAGCCAACCCTGCGAGGCGTCCAAGCCCAGACAAGTTCAGGCTAATCTGGGCCAGCCAAACTGCAAAGGGTGGGGAGGGGCCCGAGAGAATACTGAAATTATAGCTTGCTGGGAAGACTCACGCAGGAAATTATACTGGGCAGCAACTGCCCAGGAAGCATTGACAACCAGCCTCATCTCTCTCATTTTCGGGAAACATCCATACGGGAGAGAGTTTTAATAGCCAATTACATCTGTGTTGGCACTGCCATCTACCAAGCCGAAAGGGGGCGGTGTGTGCGCGTGCCTGTGCTCCCCAGAAACGGTGGTAAACGAATTGGGAACATACATTGTGCAGATGGCTATCTGCACGGGGAGGATTGTGTTTGTTTTGTTCGGCATCCAACTTTGTAATCCCCAGCCGTTATTTCCGATTCCCTAAATCGTTTGCACAGCATTCAAACCCCATTTCGCCATTAGCCTACCGCAAGCCGTGAAATCAGATGTATTTGCGATGCCAGGGCTTCGGAATGGTGCGAGCTCTTCTTATTTTGAAATGGCGATTTGTGTTACGAGGTCATTATTAAAGCAACGTTTAATGCAAAACACAAGGAGGAAGAGGATCTGGGGGAATCTTTATACGATGTTTGCAAAGAGGACTTGGCTGCCATCCAGCGTGCTGCTAAAGATACGTAAACCCCTGCTTATTTAAACGGGGCTGCTTATTTAAACGGGACTTAAGCATGTGTAACTGTGAACAGGATTGCATCCTCTGTCAATAGCCAGTGTTTACCGGATATATAACACTTTGGGTTCTAATCACTGTGTGCTTGTTATGTTTGGCATGCGCCCAGAGAGAAATCCTCCCTATAGAGCTGAAATCCAAAGCGGGGAAATAGATAAGCAATTGCTGCAGTTTTCATCTTTATATTCATTCAGTCTTTTCTGATGCCATTTTCGACTTCTACCAAAGGGAGCAAAAAAAATAGTGGTTTTTTTACAAAAAAAATCTATATTAAAAAAAACCCAGGACTGTTGCTGTTCTTGCTGCGTAACAAATTTGTCTTTGATTTTGCGCCTCTAAACACTGCACAGAAGTCTCCCTAGGAAAGAAATGAAACATGGACACCATTTTTTTCCTCTCTCTCTCTCTGGCCTGGCATCACAGCATAAATGTGAAAACTCATCAGACACTCTCTCCAGTGAAGTGAATAAATACTGGATTTTTTAAGGTTGCCCCTTGGTGTGCTCAGAATGAATCAAAATGAATTTCAGTCAATCTTGAGACAGCCCCACAAGAAGCCCGATATTACAGCTCCTATAGTGCAGTTGAGAGGCAAATGAGATAGTTCACATTACTTAAAGGAGTCGAAAGGGCTGTTCCACTGACTAGTCCAGAGGTCTGCAACCTGCAGCTCTCCAGATGTTCATGGACTACAAATCCCATCAACCCCTGCCAGCATGGCCAATTGCTAGCAGGGGCTGATGGGATTTGTAGTCCATGAACATCTGGAGAGCCACAGGTTGCAGACCCCTGGACTAGGGGCCCATGAAACCAGGACCTGAAGAAGGGAGTGAAGTTGGTTGATTAACCACAGGTAATCTTAACTGCACCCTGGCTTAGATGATCCAGGTTAGTCCATCTGGTCAGATCTCAAAAGTTAAGCAGGATCACCCCGGAAGGGTACCTGCATAGGAGACCACGAAGGAAGAGCTGGATTGGTACACAGAGGGAGGAAGTGGCAAATCACCTCTGAACGTCTCTTGCCTTGGAAACACTAAAAGGTTGCCATACGTCAGAGGCGACTTGATGGTACTCTCTGCTAGTCTGAACGATGGTTTTGTGTGACATATGAACACGGGAGGAGGAGATACAATTATGCTCGTCCCCTTTCTGGCCTCCGACCTATCCCGAGAGATGCGGGCAGAGAGACTCAGGTATACCCTAGCCCGAGGCCTGGTGTTGATCGTGCCAGGTCCATTAATAATAAGACCGCTGACACTTCGAGGCTTTCGGCGCAGCTAATGGATTATGTACTGCATCACCGAGACCTGGAGTGCGAGAAAGTGAGACAGTGTCGCCAGAATGCGATGCATGGGTTTAGCCTGTGTCCACCAGCCTCGAACACAGGGGCGGGGAGGGGTGGCGATGTTCATCCGAGATTCCTATTGCCTTCAGGGCAGTCCCTGCCCCTCAAATTCCCGGATTCGAGGTGTGCCGGATTGGAGTGGCTGTCTGGGGAGAGAGGTTGGCCGTTCTCCTGGTGTACCTGCCGGTCGCCCTGGCGCACCAGGTGACTGACCTGCCCGCGACTGCTGGAGGCCCGGTGGCCGAGTGGGCGTTGCGATTCCCCCGACTTATTGTTCTGGGGGACTTCAGCGTCCATGTGGGCCCAGCCGCCTCTTGTTCAACGACTACATGGACCTGGTGTCATCCATGGCGACGCTGGGACTCTCCCTTCCAAGCACCGACGCCACTCACGAAGCTGGTCACCCGGATCTGGTCTTTGGGAGCAGGAGTGAATGTAGTCGTATCCTCTGTTAGCAGAGTGCCGTAGTCCGACCATTTTGCCCTGAAGGTTCGGGTGGACTCGCCGTCCCAACCCTGTCTAGGCTGACCGGACTTATTTTTGTCCGCCGAAGACTTATGGAACCCGGACAACAGGTTCCTGAATGCTCATGAGGGACCCTGAGCCTCCTGGCACCCTCGATGAGCAGGTGTCAGACTGGAATTCCAGACTGCGCCGGCGCCATCGAAATTGCTCCCAGAAGCCCTCTAAGCCCCCGTTCATGACGAGCTCCTTGGTATGCGAGGAGCTGCGTAAATGAAGCGGGAACTCAGGCGGCTAGAGCGAGTGTGGAGGAAGTCTCCACGTGAAGTGGCGTGAACAACTTATGGGGCGTTTATGAAAGCCTATGAGTTGGCGTATCACGGAGGGCGAAGAATGCCCATTTTACCGTCCTCCCTCGCGATCTGCTAGCTCTCGCCCGGCACAATTATTTCGGATTGTTCGATCCCTCACCTCTTTGGTGGAGGGGTCTGCAAATTCCTCAATTGGCAATTGGCTGTGAGGCATTCCAGAGCTTTCTTTGCAGATAAAATTAAATCTCTCGCCGGGACCTTCCCGACCACAATTGATGATACAAGTAAAGGAACTCGAGGCTCCTTCGCCCGTCTTTGGGTCCAAACTTGGACCGGTTTTTCCTACTCTGCGAGTCCGATGTTGACAGGGCCCCTAGCTGCTGTTAAGACCTACTACCTGTCCTTCTGGATCCATTGCTGCCCCTCCTGGCTGATAAAAGCTTCGCTGGGAGGAGTTCACGACCCCACCTGTTGAATATAGTCAACTGCTCCCTTTGAGCAAGGGAGTGTTTCCGGGTGGGTTGAAGGAGGCAGTGGTCCTTCCACTCTTAAAAAGATCCATCTTTAGATCCCTGGAGCGATCTGGCCAATTACCGTCCCGTTTCGAACTTGTATGCGTTCCTGGGGAAGGCTGCAATTGAGAGAGTGGTGTTGGAGCAAAGCTTCAGGGTTTCCCTGGAGGATGCATCGGTGCTTTCTGATCCTCTTCCAGTCCGGTTTCCGTGCTGGGCATGGGACGGAGACCGTCCTCATCGCCATCACAGATATGTTCCCGCATGCAGCATAGACCAAAGCCGGATCGGCGCTGCTTGTGTTACTTGACCTCACAGCGAAGCGTTTGATGGCTGGTCGACCATGACCTTTTGATCCACCGCCTGGCAGCCTCTGGAGTCGCAGGCACCGCCCTCAAATGGATTGCCTCGTTTCTCCAGGGTCCGGGGGGGTAAATAGCAGGTGTGAGTGCGGGGACGCAGGCTTCCCAAAGGGCTCCACTTAGCTGTGGGGTTCCCAGGGAGCCTTACTTTCCCCCGCTCTTATTTAATATCTACATGGCGCCCCGCTTGCTCAGCTGGTGCGGAGCTTTGGGCTGGTCTGTCACCAATATGCGGATGACACCCAGCTCATTCTGTTGATGGAGAGGGGGACGAACTCCGCCCCTGCGGCTCTACAGCATTGTTTGGAGTCGGTTGCTGGTTGGTTGAGGCAGAGTCGGTTAAAACTTAATCCAAATTAAAGACGTGAGGGTCCTCTGGCTGGGCCGGGGAGAGACCGAGGGATTTCCAGCCGCCCTATTCTAGAAGGGGTCCTCTGGCCCCAGTTGAGATCCCTGGTTCCCGCAGCCTGGGGTCCGCCTGGACCCTCTGCCCTTTGGACAATGGAGAGCCAGGTGTTCCATGTAAACCAACAGGTTGCGCTTTTCATCTTCGCCGAAGGCGCCGGGCGGTTGGCCCCTCTATCTCTCCCGGCCCGACCTGGCCACCGTGATCCATGCGACCCCGGTCACCTCGAGGCTAGATTACTGTAACTTCGGCTTTGCGCGGGCCTTCCCTTACCGCGATTGATCCGGAGCTGAAGCTGGTCCAGAATGCAGCTGCAACGGCTTCTGGCAGGTGGTGATTATTCAGATCATATCACCCCTGTGCTATGCTGCGTCTGCACTGGCTCCCAGTGGAGTTCGGATGCGTCTTCAAGGTGTTAGTAGCAGCAACAGCTTTAAGGCCTTACAGCTAGGCATGGGGCCCTCATACCCTACGGGATCCGACATCACCCCTTATGTCCCACGTAGGCCACTACACGGCTCTCAGCGGTGGCTTTGAACTGCTGGTGACCCCCGGCCCGCTGACGATGCGGCTGGCCTCGACTCCAGACCAGGGCCTTTCACCGGCTCTGGCCTCCTGCCTGGTGGAATGCTCTACCTCCATCAGTCCGGGCCCTGCGCGGGATCTTGGTGAGTTCCGCAGGGCCTGCAAAACAGAGCTATTCCACCGGGCTTTTGGAGAGGCTGGCCGCGGCTCTTTTACTGCCCCCCACTGAAACATCGTGGAATTGAAACTGAGGCTGCCATTCTCCATCCCTTTGTTATTTCGGGTCGTGGGCCCACTGTTGATTCTATCTGGGGCCGCCGTTCCCTACCCTTTTCCTCTTCTATTATTTAATTCTCCCTTTTAGCCTTGGGATTGGGAACGTTTTTACCGCTTATTGGTTTATTGTTTAAATTGTATATGATTGTTGCTGGATTTTAAATGTGTTAATTTATGCTGGATTTTAAATGTGTTAATTTATGCTGTTGGAGCTGCTGTCAGAGAACAGCCATGTTGGAAGCCGCCTCGAGCCCCTTGGGGAAGAGGCGGCCTATAAATTTGAAATATAAATAAATAAAATAAATAAATATCCTGTTCTTCAGGATCACTTTCGTACATGTGGCTCTGTTAAAGACTTGACAGGTTTATTGAAGTGAAGCTTTCACGGCTTTGACCTGGAGGGCCCAGGCTAGCCCAATGTCAACACATCTCAGAAGCTAAGAAGGTTGGTCCAGACTAGCATTTGGATGGAAGGCCACCAAAAACCCCAGAGCCACGACACAGAGGAAGGCAATGGTAAACCTCATCTGAACATCTCCTGCCTCAAAAATCCCCTGGGGGTTGCCATGTCAGCTGTAACTAGACGACCCCCCTCCCCCCAAAAAAAGAAAGGGAGAAAAGGAAAAAATACAAAGAAAATAGATGACGTATTGTCAAAGGCTTTCATGGTTAGACTCAACTGGTTTTTGTGGGCTTTCCAGGCTGTGTGGCCGTGGTCTGGTGGATCTTGTTCCTAACGTCTCGCCTGCATCTGTGGCTGGCATCTTCAGAGGTGGATGACAGAGAGAAGTGTGTTACACACTGTATCCAGTGAGAAAATCATGTTTAGTGGGGTATATATTGTGCATGTCCCAAGGTGGGGAACCAATCAGTAAGTGTTTGGGTGGAACTTGCACCACAACAAAATAGATGATGATGATGATGATGATGATGATGATGATGATGATGATGATGATGATGATGATGATGATGATGGTGGTGGTGGTGGTGGTGGTGGTGGTGGTGGTGGTGGTGGTGACGGTGGTGGTGGTGGTGATGATGATGGTGGTGGTGGTGGTGGTTGAAAGTGCCATCAATTCACTGCTGATCTAAGGCAACCCTGTAGGGTTTTCAAGGCAAGAGATGTTCGGAGGAGGTCTGTCATCGCCTGACTCTTCATAAAGACCCTGAATTTCCTTGGTGGTCTCCCATCCATCCAAGTACTAACCAGGGCTGCCCCTGCTTAACTTCTGAGACCTGATGAGATCAGGCTAGCTTACGCCATCCAATCAAGGACATGAAAGCGTACACTTCAGCAAACCTGTTAAGTTTTTAACAAAGCAATGCAGAGAAGAGTTCTAGAGTTCGATCTATATTGGCCTCCCAATCCACACCATCACTGGAATTAGAAGGGTTCGAATCTGCTAAGGCCTGCACTGTTATATTCATTTCTTTGGTCTTTGCTGAAATGTCAATGCTGGCTGCTGGAGCATTTTTATTGTAGCCATCACTCCTGAATCCTAATCCAGAACTCTACGCACTGTACACACTGGCTCTTGAACAGCCTGGAGGGATCTGGGCAGCTGATTTCTTCTCCACATTTTATTTTTCCTCACCCGAAGCAGAGGAGGTTAATTACTACCATCTTTTCTCCTATTACCATCACTATATTTACCTACTTTGCAAAGATGTAGATGGGATGAATGTAAATGTTTCCACAGTGTTTTGAATATGCAAAACACCATATGTGTTATGCATTATTCCCATTTGCATCTGACAGTGAAAATAAACTAGATCTCCATTAGAAATGACACCGCAAGACAACAACACAATCCTTCCACTTTACCCACAATGTTTACAATGGGCCAGTCGTCTAGCATTAGCATAATTGTGTCACGCATGCCGGGACAAAGACACCTTTCATGATACTAAACACATTTCATGGTATCAAATCCTGCAGAGGCGTTCGCAAAGTGAGGAAACATATTTTCTTAAAAGAAGTTGGGGCAAGGACAAATTACTGGATGAAGAGTGGAACAGTCTGAGACATCCAGATCTTGGGGTTTATTCTCGCCCCGCCCTGGAAGAAGGAAGGAAGTTCTCAACCCAAATGAATGTAATATTATACCGTGTTTCCCTGAAAATAAGACAGTGTCTTATATTAATTTTTGCTCCCAAAGATGCGCTATGTCTTATTTTCAGTGGATGTCTTATTTTTCTGTGTTCTGTTCGTCGGGCATGCTTCCAAACAAAAACTTTGCTGTGTCTTACTTTCGGGGGATGCCTTATATTTTGCACTTCAGCAAAACCTTGACAATGTCTTATTTTCAGGGGATGTCTTATATTCGGGGAAACAGGGTATGTGTGTGTGCCATCAAGTCACAATCAACTTGTGGCAAGCTCAGAATGGGGTTTTCAAGGCAAGTGAGAAGCAGAGGCGGTACGTCACTGCCTGCCACCGTAGTCTTCCTTGGCGACTTCCTATCCAAGTACCAACCCTGCTTAGCTACTGACAAGATTGGGCTATACTATACAATTCCGTACCTGCATATGGCTTTTAAGGATGAAATGTGCATTTGCAGTGCTAGCTGAAACCTCAGAAATTGAAAGCAACTGCTGGGAAACAGCAAGAATCATAGCAGACAGAAGCATAGCTCTAAGGGGGCGGAGTGTGTGTGCGATGCACTGGGCACATGCCCCTGTGGGGGTGTGGCGGGAGTGTTTCGAGGGTGTTTCGGGGGCATGGTGTGGCGGGATGGGACGGGGGTGGAGGATGCATCAGTGCACCAGGTACTTTCCCCCCTTGCTACGCCTCTGATAGCAGAGGAGATGCAACCAATTTCTGGAGTCCTCCTTCTATTCTGTTTGGCATTAGGAATGTTACAGCCACATTGTTCCAGTTTGAAATGTCCACTTCCTGAAAGGAGTTCTTCCTGCTCAGGACAAAACCACACGCTTCTTTTCCCTCTGTCCTGAAATTGCTAGCAAGATTTGATACAAGTGTTATAGTTATATCACTGGTGCCTATTTTATATAAGTTCTCGGCAGTGTCAAAATGGGGTGTAATGCACACTTAGATGATGTAAAAGACACAAATAAATCGGGAACCGCGACAACAAAAACTGGATGAAATGAAAACCCACAAAAAGGAATCCAGCTACAGATATACTAGGCGGGCTCTGGAAAACTCTTGGAATAACATCCACTAATGAATCCTGTACACATTTGTGGATTGCATAAACAAGCTCTTAATTGCCTCTTGTTCTAGCTGACTACCTTTGTAGGGAAGTAATTTGCAGATGATCTACTTTGCGAATTTTCAGTTTTATGAACTCCTCAATCCTCTCCTTTAATTTTATGAACTTCTCAGCCCGCAATTAGCTAATAAAGATTTGGAAGCGCCTCTTTTTGCTAATTATCTCCTAAGCAGTAGGGAGTTGTTTTTGTACCTCCCCACTCGCATTGTGCTTTATGGTTTTCTTTTGAAGGCCACCGCCCCTCCCCCCCACCAAACATGTCAGAAACGTCAGTATTAAGACACAGCTCTGTTATATATCACTGCAAAAACTCTGAGAGTTGATTTAAAAACTGAGGATCTTTTATCGTGAGCATCAATCATACCAAACTGCGTTAAAAATGGCTCAACGTACACAGTTTGTTTACCATTACATTCTGCCATATTAAATCACTGGGATTTCTCAATATGCTGCACATATGTATATGAAGCTACATGAAGCTGCCTAAAATGAATAAGGTCATCAGTGGCGTAGGAGGTTAAGAGCTCGTGTATCTAATCTGGAGGAACCGGGTTTGATTCCCCGCTCTGCCACCTGAGCTGAGGAGGCTTATCTGGGGAATTCAGATTAGCCTGTGCACTCCCACACACGCCAGCTGGGTGACCTTGGGCTAGTCACAGCTTCTCGGAGCTCTCTCGGCCCCACCTACCTCACAGGGTGTTTGTTGTGAGGGGGGAAGGGCAAGGAGATTGTAAGCCCCTTTGAGTCTCCTGCAGGAGAGAAAGGGGGGATATAAATCCAAACTCCTCCTCCTCCTCCTCCTCCTCCTCCTCCTCCTCCTCCTCCTCCTCCTCTTCTTCTTCTTCTTCTTCTTCTTCTTCTTCTTCTTCTTCTTCTTCTTCTTCTTCTTCTTCTTCTTCTTCTTCTTCTTCTTCTTCTTCATCATCAGTCCATCAAGGTCAGTGTTATCTGCTCCAACTGGCAGTGGCTCTCCTGAGTCTCCAGTAGACATCTTTCACATCACCTGCAACCTGGTCCTTCAACTAGAGACAGTGGCGGAGCTACAAGAGGACAGCGGGGGGGGGGGTGCACTGTGCACCGGGCACATGCCTGGGGGTGGAAAATTGCCCCCAGGCCCCTCCTCCCACAGCACCCCCTTGCTGCACCCCCCTCACCCCCTTCCCACACTTACCTTAGTTCCTTTCCTTTTCCTAGAACTTTTTCAGGCTGAAAAAAGGCCTGTTCACAGTACAGGCTAAAAACTGCCTGAGGAGCTACAGACCTTGGGGTTCACAAGGTCTCCTGGGAAGTTTAGTTCCCATCAGGCTGTGCTCCCAGGCGTGGGTGGGGTTGTGGCCCCACCCCCTGAACCCACCCCATAAAAAATCCATACCTACATCCCTGGGTAATACCAACCTTTTCAAAGGAGGCAGGGCAGGGCAGATGGCTCTTTCAAAAGTCCAGGGAGAAGGGCTAGTGAACTCACCTATCAGAGGCAAGTATACATTGCCTCAGGGGCCTATCATTCCCCAGGGCTGGACTGGGGAGGCAGGATTGGCTGAGCCCTGGGTTGGCCCTCCCTTGGGGAAGCATTTAAAATGTGTGCCAAGGAACAGCCAAGGAGGAAGAGCCAGATGCATTTCATGACAGGTGGGATCTTCTTATGTTGATATGTCCTCCCTGTGCTACTTCAGCTGGTTGCTTAAAGCTGGATGGTTTGCTCAGAGGTGTACCCCAGCACCCGAATATCACACACTAGTGTGCATGCATCTTTAACACGACGGACCATATTTTGGGGAAACCAGATTGGTCATCTTTAACTCAGTAACCAGATTGGGCCAGAAATGCGCACAACGGTGTTTAAAATGTTGTGTCTGACTGTTGTGTGCAAACCACATGCATGAGGCAGGTGAAGCACCGATGTTTCCAGCAGCAATCATAAAGGGGATACCTGCTCTTTTCAATCTATACTTAGCTTTTCAACACATAGCTGTATCAATACATAGCTATTCAGTAACACTACTGATCATGGCCAGTCTTTTCTCCGGGCCCCTTTTCCTCCATGTTTTTTTCCCCCATTGCTTCTGCGGAGATTTCAGAGCTAAATGTTCTTCTCAGAAATTCCCATTGTGTTCTATTCCAAAGTAATTGCTCTCAAAACGTTTCCCTTTCAATTGCGTTCCTTCGGAGTTGCAGAAGGGCAGTTTGTTCCCCGCTCTTCTCCTTGGCTGATGTGACTCAGGTTCCTGGGCTGGAGTTGCTTAGGAACGGGAAACGTGTGTCCGTCGGTGTAGATTGAATTTGAGCCTGAACAATGACAGAGGACTGAAATACTGCATGAAATACAGGAAAGTCCCAGATCTAAGTCAGATGAATGGTGGGTTCCTCCCCCCCCCCCCACCGAAATGTAAAATATACTTCAGTTTCATTTTTTAAAGGGGGAGAAAAACTTCTCAGATTCTCCCCATGACAAATGTTTGAAGCCATAAAGGCCAATTACTATTCTTTAATCTCTGCTGGTGGTCTCTGTTCAAGGGTTAGTTAGAGACAAGGAGTGGGGAGAACGCAGCTGCTAACGTATCTTGGAGAAAAAGGAAATGTTATTATCAGCACACACTGATCAGCATCAAGTCTTTATAGCCTCATTAAACTTCCTGGGAGAGGGGGGTGGGAGTGAAATTTGTGGCTTGCTTGAATTAGTGGCAAAGCTATGGCTATATTTTGTTAAGTTAGTTTCAGTTTTTGCTGGGGTTAGGTCTGAGTCCTTGGTGAGTTCCGCAGGGCCTGTAAGATGGAGCTGTTCCACCAGGCTTTTTGGGGGGCTGGCCATGGATTCCCCCCCCCCCCCGAATCTACCAGTCTCCATCTTGACAGGACCTGATATCATCTTGGGCCCTGCCTCCCCGCTCCCGGCCTTTAGATCGGGCGCCTGTTGTTAAATTTGGTTGTCTTACCCTCCAGCTCCAGAGGTTTTTTTTTAATAGGGCAAGTGTCCCAGGACAGTCCCTCAAGACAGAGCGAGAGATGGGAAATTTTCTTCATCCCATTTCTGCTGGATCAGATCAGTGGTCCCCTGTTTTGTCTAGAAGGAAGTGTCGGCTCCCTGTTGTAGGGAGCCACCTTTTGCTCAGGCAATCAATAAACCCCCCTGTAGATTGGTAAAGATCAATGAGGAGCTGTAGCTCAGCGGTAAAACTTCTGCTTTGCATGAAGAAGGGCCCAGGTATGATTCCTGGCATGCCCAGTCAAAGAGATCAGGTAGCAGGTGATGTGAAAGACCTCTGACTGAGTTCCAAGAGGGAGGCTGCCAGACTGAGTAGACCACAGGTGTCAAACTCGTGTCCCTCCAGAAGTTATGGACTACAGTTCCCATCATCCCCTGCCAGCATGATGCTGGCAGGGGATGATGGGAACTGTAGTCCATAACTTCTGGAGGGACACGAGTTTGACACCTATGGAGTACACAATACCCAGAGGTCTATTTCAGTAGAAAGTCGCTTCATGGGTGACTGAGTCATAGGCTGTTTCCACACATGCAGCTCCACCGGCATGAATTGTGCTGGTGGAGGCTTGGAAACCATTCACACACTATCGTGTGAGTGGCCCCGACCCTCCCCCCAGCCGGAGAGGCGGCTCCACATGGAGCCGCCTCTTGGTCGGCCCCCTCCACTGACCTTCCTGTCCAGCGTCGCTCTGGAGGGCAGCAGGGACCCGCCCACACTGCCCTCCGACCTCCAGGGGTCGAGGTTTCAGTGGAGGCGATGGGAAAAGTGGCGGCGTCCCACCGGTGTTGTTCGCACCGCACTGACAGGAAGATGCCGCTTTGCAAAAACCTCACTCAACGAGTGAAGTTGAAAGCGGTGGCTTCACGCTGCTCCGGGGCGGCCTCCTGTGCGAACAGCACCCCAGGGACGGCGTTTTTGCTGTCCCTGGGGCGCTGTATTCCGCCCATGCAGAAAGGGCCATAGAAACCAGGGCTGCTTGCTCCAGCTAACCAAACCCCACCAATCATATAATGGCAGGGGTTAGAGAAGTTACATAAATACCTGCTGGAGAAAAGCATTCCAGTCTGCCCCACCCCTAAAGAAACTGTACAAAGGACGTGAACAAATGTCAGCCCCGGTCCCAAAGTAATTACTCGGAAATTGAATTAGAGGCAGCGATGTGTGTTAATATTCTACAGCTCTCCCTTGCATATCGTACTTTCAAAACGTATTGTCTGATTAGCAAAAGTTTCTCTCTCTTTTTGACGTCAATAATACCAATGCAATAACACCCTTGCTGGCAGGGCGCTTTTCATCTTTGCCTTGTTTTTTTTATGTTTTCTTTAAAAAAAAGAATGCTAATTTATTTCCTCTCATTTAGAACCAAATTATAAAATATTGAGTTGTTATTAGTTCAAAATATAGAACAGGAAGTCTCTCAAAATAGACCTATACCGTAGCCCAAGCTTTCGCTGCTCTTCATACATTAATCAATAGTTCATATATAAATAATTAGTGCCAAGTTCACTTGGTGATGAAAGCGAGATTTCTTTGAAGGAGGGCGAGAACGGAACATGAAAACCCTTCTCATTCTCAAGTTCATTCTGAGGCCCTGTTCTTGAAGAATGAAGAGCAGTCATGGGTTTATTTCTTAAGCTCTGAAGATTTTAAAATCTTGAAAAATTACACTTTTGGCAAAGAAGAGGAGGAGGAGTTTGGATTTAGACCCCACTTTTCTCAACAGCGAGGAGTCTCAAAGTGGCTTACAAATGCCTTCCCTTCCTCTCCCCACAACAGACACCATGTGAGAGACTGAGAGAGTTCTGAGAGAACTGTGTCTGGCCCAAGGTCACCCAGCAGTTTGGATGTGGAGGAGTGGGGGATCAAACTTAGTTCTCCAGCTCGCCATTCTTAACTGCTACATTACACTGGTTCAAGTTCAGTCTGGTCTGAAGGCATATGGTGCAGCAACAGGGATACCAATCTCCAGGTGGCGCCTGGAGTTTTTCCAGAATTACAGCTAATCTACAGAGTACAGAGATCACCCCCCATTCCCCCACCCCCTGAAGGGAATGGCAGCTATGGAGGGTGGATTCTTAGGAATTCCAACCCTATTGAGATTCTTCTCCTCTCGAAACTCTTCCCTTCCTAGGCACCGCCTCCAAATTGCCAGGAATTTGCCAAATTGGGAGTTGTCAACCCTATCCAGTCGCCAGCTTGCAGCTGATGTCTGGAAATCTCCACCCCTGCAACTGGTCACCAGACTACAGGGATTGGGGGGAAATGGCTACTTTGGAGGATGGACTCTTTGGCATTATGCACTTCTGAGGTCCCTTCCCTCCCCAAGCCCTCCCCAGTTTCCACCTCTAAATCTCCAGGAATTTCCCAGCCTGGAGTTGGTAACCCTGGCAGTCATTCTTTGGTCTGTGCCAGGATAGAGTTCCAGGGAATTCTATGTAAGCAATGTTTGCAGGAATGTGGAGGTACAACTTAAATGAACTGAGTTTTGCTTTTGTTTACTTATTACATTTAGCCTGCTTTTCATCCAAGGAGTTCAGGTCTGCACGTATAGTTCTGAGAGAGGCTGGGAGAAAGGGACTCACCCAAGGACACCCAATGAGCTTCCCGGCAGAGAGGGATTTTGAATCCAGGCCAACCCAGAGCCTTGCCTGCCACTCTAGCTTAGGGGTCCCGAACATGGTGTCTATGGATGCCATGATGCCTGTCAACATCCTACAGTGGCGCAGGAGGTTAAGAGCTCGTGTATCTAATCTGGAGGAACTGGGTTTGATTCCCTGCTCTGCCGCTTGAGTTGTGGAGGCTTATCTGGGGAATTCAGATTAGCCTGTGCACTCCCACACACGCCAGCTGGGTGACCTTGGGCTAGTCACAGCTTCTCGGAGCTCTCTCAGCCCCACCTACCTCACAGGGTGTTTGTTGTGAGGGGGGAAGGGCAAGGAGATTGTCAGCCCCTTTGAGTCTCCTACAGGAGAGAAAGGGGGGATATAAATCCAAACTCCTCCTCCTCCTCAAATATATATATACATTGCTTTGGCAGCAGCTGCCATCACAGCACAAGGATCTGCACTGTGCGACCAAAGTTAAGCTGTGGCAACAGCTTATGGCTGGCTCCGCCTTTTGCGGCAGCCATTTTGTGGCAGCCATGTTGTTGCTGTGCCCACAGTGCCATGTCAGAATTTCAAACGTGTCTGCAGGCTCAAAAAGGTTGGGAACTTCTGTTGTAACTACTGCTACACAACTGTACCTTAAGTAGGAATTCTCAGAACACACACACACACACACACACACACACACACACACACACACACACACACACACACACACACACACACACACACACACACAAACCATCTCTGTTCATCTTTTGGCTTGAAAATCCTAGGAGGTCTGTATATGGTTAAACCGAAATGGAAAATAAATCTGAAAATATCTGTTTCAGGTATTTATTTTTGGCCTCCAAAATGGCAGCAATTTAACTGAGCCAAATTAGCTCACTTATGACCATTAAAACTCCCTCCCCCTCTCCCCTCCCTTACTTTGCCAAACAGGCAAGGACAGTAGAACAGACACAGTGGTAAGAAGATTATTTCTTTGCCCTACATCTCCTGAAAGTCCACATGGACTTGGGAAGCAGCAGTGGGGAGAACTTAAAACAATTTGGACTCTTATTTAAAACTCAGTTTTTTTCCTTGAAAAGTCAAATAAACTCAATTTGGGGTACAGCTTTTTCAAAATTTCAGGTTCTTTAAAGTCTGAACCTGAAAATTTGGATAGGATACCTCCAAGGAATACTAGCATCATGATGCAGCGGCACTTCTGAATGTCTCTCGTCTTAAAAGCCCTAAAGCACAGGTGTCAAACTCGCGGCCCTCCAGATGTTATAGACTACAGTTCCCATCATCCCCTGCCAGCATCATGCTGGCAGGGGATGATGGGAACTGTAGTCCATAACATCTGGAGGGCCGCGAGTTTGACACCTGTGCCCTAAAGGGTCACCAGCAGAGGTGGGATCCAGCAGGTTCTCACCAGTTCCCGAGAGTGGGTTACTAATTATTTGTGTGTGCCGAGAGGGGTTACTAATTGGGTCCGCTTTTCCATTAGAAATTCCATTACGTCCAAATATCATAAAGTCCTGTTGTTTCCTATTTGGGTGGTTAGTGAAGGTAGAAAACGGGATAATTCTCTCTGTTGGGCTGTTTTAAAAACACATTTTGGAAATATGGTGACCTTGTTTAAGGAAAGTATCCTTCTTTTGATTTCTAGAAACAAAATTAAATATTTGAAAGTATTAAGTATTTGACAGGCAGTCAATTAGAGGAGAAGTAGTTGTTTCTGTTGGCAGTAGACGATAGGACTTGCTATAATGAGTTTAAATTATGGACAGAAAGATACCAGCTGGAAATTAGGAACTTTTTTTTACAGTAAGAGTTTTTTACAGTAACAGAGAAATTATTAATGCCCTGCCCCTGGAATGCCCGGTTATGCCCCCGTCGTGCCTCGCCCAGCCCCATTGGCGCTACGCCACTGTTTGAATCCCACCACCATGGGAACCTGTTTCTAAAATTTTTGGATCCCACCACTAGTCACCAGGAGTCGGTTGTGACTTGACAACACTTTCCACCATGATGTTTTCCACTCATTTCACCTCCAGGGAATACTGAAGTGAGTTTTCAGTGGGCTCCTCAGAGAAAACTGCCCAGACAAGTGAGGGATGTTCAGTAAGACTCCCCAACTTCTTTTTTTTTTTTTGGATTTGCATATCGCTAAGTATCAGAATATTTTGCATTGATATCAGGTGTACTGTTTCCATTCCCCAAGCCTTTTACCTCTGAGTATTTGGCTAGCAGTAAGCATTTTGTTAGCCTAGAATAATTATTAACAGGTTTCCTGATCTTTTCCTGACCCAAAACGGTAGAATTCTTGGCTGCAAAGAAGCTCATCATCCAATTCATGTTGACTTCTGGACAACTCTTTCGATTTTAGTTTTCTGTCATTTGGTTGCCCTTTCTTTCTGGGGTTCCTTCTTACCTTCTCTTTGGTTAAGCATGAGAAGAGAAGAGTTTGGATTTATATCCCCCCTTTCTCTCCTGTAGGAGACTCAAAGGGCCTTACAATCTCCTTGCCTTCCCCCCTCACAACAAACACCCTGTGAGGTGGGTGAGGCTGAGAGAGCTCCGAGAAGCTGTGACTAGCCCAAGGTCACCCAGCTGGCGTGTGTGGGAGTGCACAGGCTAATCTGAATTCCCCAGATAAGCCTCAACAGTTCAAGGGACAGAGCGAGGAATCAAACCCGGTTCCTCCACATTAGAATGCACCTGCTCTTAACCACTACGCCACTGCTGCTCTTAACCACTACACCACTGCTGATCACTTTAGATCCTTGTGGTCTGCTCACCCGTATTACAGGCAATTGGCTCTCTTTGGCATAAGTTCCTCAGTCCTCTTTTTAAATGTCTGTCTCTGTCATTTCAGAATTATTTACTGAATCTACAGCATCCAAATCTCCACTGAGAACAAAGTATTGACAAAACAAAAAAAGATGGAAGGATGTCAGACCAATAATATACTTCACAAAATCAGCTCACCTCCAGGTTTTCTGACTTGCTCAGCCAACAGAGACAGTAATCATAAAAATCTTTAATAAAAACGGTGCACTATTAGACATAAGTAGCCAGGACACATCCCATAAGAGATGTGAGGGAAGATTTGTCACCTTACAAAGTTACTACACTATTATTTCTCAAGGGACAATGAAGCACCTTCTCTTTTAGATTTGAAAAGTGAATAGATCATCGTAAACCCATCGGCTTAAAAGTGAGATTTCAAGGAAGAAACAGTTATCAGCCTCATATATTTTCCAAGATTTGTCATCGGGCTCTCTCGTCTTCTGCCAGCCTTATGTTTCAGACCCGGAAAAAGCAGGTCTGTATCTTCGAAGGCTTTCACGGCCGGATTCAACTGGTTGCGGTGGGTTTTCTGGACTGTGTGGCCATGGTCTGGTGGATCTATGCTGGGGATAATTAGGAAAGGAATTGAGAATAAAACTGCAAAGACTGTCATGCCCTTATATAAAGCCGTGGTGCGACCGCACTTGGAGTACTGTGTCCAGTTCTGGTCGCCACATCTCAAAAAGGATATCGAAGAGATAGAAAAAGTGCAGAGAAGGGCAATGAGGATGATTGAGGGACTGGAGCACCTTCCCTATGAGGAGAGGCTGCAGCATTTGGGACTCTTTAGTTTGGAGAGGAGACATCTGAGGGGGGATATTAATGAAGTCTATAAAATTATGCATGGGGTAGAAAATGTTGACAGGGAGAAACTTTTCTCTCTTTCTCACAATACTAGAACCAGGGGGCATCCATTGAAAATGCTGGGGGGAAGAATTAGGACTAATAAAAGGAAACACTTCTTCACGCAACGTGTGATTGGTGTTTGGAATATGCTGCCACAGGAGGTGGTGATGGCCACTAACCTGGATAGCTTTAAAAGGGGCTTGGACAAATTTATGGAGGAGAAGTCGATTTATGGCTACCAATCTTAATCCTCTTTGATCTGAGATTGCAAATGCCTTAACAGTCCAGGTGCTCAGGAGTAACAGCCGCAGAAGGCCATTGCTTTCACATCCTACAGGTGAGCTCCCAAAGGCACCTGGTGGGCCACTGTGAGTAGCAGAGAGCTGGACTAGATGGACTTTGGTCTGATCCAGCTGGCTTGTTCTTATGTTCTTATGATCTTGTTCCTAGGAACAAGATCCACCAGACTTCGGTCACACAGCCCGGAAAACCCACCACAACCATGTCTGTATCTTTTTGTTTAATTTATAGTTTTGTATATTTCTGTATTGTTTGCATTTTGTATTTTAAGTATTATAAGTATGAAACTAATAAAGATGACACTTTAAAAAAAGCACGTCGGTATTATGTCATAGCCCCTACAAGTCTCAGGAAGACACACAAAACCCTAAGGGGGTCCTTCAACTTGTTTTATTTTTCAATTTCTACTCTTCCCTTCCCTGACCAAGTTGGGCTCAGGCAGGCTGACATGATATGATGATAACAAATCTGTTCAGTATGCTTCATAAACAGAGAAGAAATATGCAAGAGGTGATTCAATTCTGGAGTTTCTGGTTCTGAAAGAATGGGCTCATATAAGATCACTGGATTTTTTTTTCCTTCCTGACCCCTTAACATTACAGTTATATTGCCACATTATAATCACACCGAAAATGCTTGGAAGGACACTTAATGAAGATAACAGTTTGAAAAGGATGAAGTTGTCAGTTCCTGCATTATTCATAATCGCACCTGAGATTTCTAACAAAGATTTCTAATAAAAAGCCAACTCATCTTTCTCTTGGGTGCTGTGTGGTTTCCGGGCTGTATGGCTGTGTTCCAGTAGCATTTTCTCCTGACATTTCGCCTGCATCTATGGCTGGCATCTTCAGAGGATCCAGCCACAGGTGCAGGCGAAACGTCAGGAGAAAATGCTACTGGAACATGGCCATACAACCCAGAAAACCCACAACACCCTAGTGATTCTGGTCGTGAAAGCCTTTGACAATACCTCTTTCTCTTCATCTAAAATCGATGTCTATCATTAAAGCAACTGCCAATGTAAACCTCAATGTCCCTTGCACTATGGGAACCAGGCCCTCTTTAAAAGGGAAGCTACAATGCATTTGGTGACAAGCCAAACTCTTGTAAGCTAACTGATGTGTGTTTGTTTTGACACCGTGGACAGCGCCTCTTATTCTGAAGCATCCTCAGAGAGCTTCCCATGTGGCCAACTGAAACTAGTCAGAGAGGCTAATGGATTGCAAAGCTGGGGGAGAGGGTGTGGAGAGAAACAGGCTGACCTTTTGAACAACAACAATTTGTGGGGCTTCAAGCAGGGCAGGTGACTCCTTAATTGCTATGGGTAAGGAACAAAGCTTTTAACAATGGCCAGCAAGGGCCAGCCTGAAGAGGAAAGGCTGTTTTGTTTTGTTTTGTTTGTGAAACTGAGATTCGCCGCTTTCTTTCCTAACAGCTTCTCTCCAGTGCCCTATCCAATGTGATAAAGTTTCTTGGGTGCCTTTAGGCAGGTGATTACCTGCAAACTGAATTAACAGGGCTTGGGTGAAGCAACAGACCCAAGGACTAAAATGTCTTAAAGGTTAGCTCGGAGATCGGGACGAAGGCAGCCCTTTTCCGACCACAGTCTGATCCTGACATTTAAAGCCACTTCCTGGAATTTTTCACTGCTCTGAAAACTGACAGAATGTTCTCTTTCACCATGGTAATAACAGGCCAGGCCAGGGAAATATTCTTGCCTTATATAGATCAGGGGTGTCCAACTCTGGTGCTTCAGATGTTCATGGACTACAATTCCCATCAGCTCCTCCGGGCATGGCCAATTGGCCATGCCCGCAGGGGCTGATGGGAATTGTGGTCCATGAACGTCTTAACGCGCCAGAGTTGGACACCCCTGATATAGATGAACAAGCCACATACTTCATTTTTATACTGACACTGTGCAAAATAGTCTTTTTATTCACAAAGACAAGACCCATCCCCACCTTCCTACCTGTTATCACAAAATTCATCATGTCTACTTAATCCATCAAGGCCGAAGTGAGATGTTTGGATGTGTGTCTTTGTCAGAGTTGTCACAGTTGAAGGACAAGCCAAAGGGAAAAGGAAACGCTGCTCTTGATCGTTGCAAGGTCACTTGCATACAAAGCAAACGGCATTCCTGATTTAATTCAAGTAACTTCATCCTGAATAATCTTTGTATCTCTTAGAACTGGATTCCCCTTCCAGGCCTGTATTGGGCGCTGTGTGCTGGATTGGTTGAAGGATTGGAGCACCTTCCTTATGAGGAGAGGCTGCAGCGTTTGGGACTCTTTAGTTTGGAGAGGAGACGTGTGAGGGGGGATATGATTGAAGTCTATAAAATTATGCATGGGGTAGAAAATGTTGACAGAGAGAAATTTTTCTCTCTTTCTCACAATACTAGAACCAGGGGGCATCCATTGAAAATGCTGGGGGGAAGAATTAGGACTAATCAAAGGAAACACTTCTTCACGCAACGTGTGAATGGTGTTTGGAATATGCTGCCACAGGAGGTGGTGATGGCCACTAACCTGGATAGCTTTAAAAAGGGCTTGGACAGATTTATGGAGGAGAAGTCGATCTATGGCTACCAATCTTGATTGTCCTTGATCTCAGATTGCAAATGCCTTAGCAGACCAGGTGCTCAGGAGCAACAGCCGCAGAAGGCCATTGCTTTCACATCCTGCATGTGAGCTCCCAAAGGCACCTGGTGGGCCACTGCAAGTAGCAGAGTGCTGGACTAGATGGACTCTCGTCTGATCCAGCAGGCTTGTTCTTATGTTGTTATGTTCTTATTGAGCAGTAACTAAAAGCGCAAGAAGTCTTAGTGGTTACAGATCATGGCTTCTGCTGTTGCCACAAAGGTTCCATTGCCTGTAACGAGGAAAGAGGATTCCCGCAGAAGGGTCCTGTCCTATCTACAGGACCTCCTCTCCCTGCAGTGCCCCCGGAGAACATTGTGTTCTGCCGGAAGTAACTTCCTGGTGGTCCGTGGCCCCATGAATGTCCAGCTGGCCTCAACCAGGGCCAGGACTTTTTTTGGCTCCAAGTGGGTGGGAACTCTCTGTCAGTTGAGACCAGGGCCCTGTCGGACCTTAAACAGTTCCACAGGGCCTGCAAGACAGAGATGTTCCACCAGGTCTTGGGTTGAGGCAGCAACCAGATGAGTTGAGTTGGCTTTTTCCAACTTTATTCTCCTCCCCAAATCCTTCTCCCCATCCTTTGTTTGATAGACATCTAAAATCAAGTGGGATATATGGGCATTAGCTTGATTGAAGCCGGGCTACCCTACTGGCACTTCTAAATCATTTCAAAGAATTGACTAAACACCATCTGGTTTATGATGCTAATGTTTTATTGTTGTTATTATTTTAACCTAGTTGACTGTTTTGATATGATGCATCTTCCAGTTTTGTTAGCCACTCTGAGCCTAGCCATTAGAGCGGGGTAAATGCAGTAGCTGATCCAAAGAAGTTGAATTTGACTCTCCTCCCAGCCCTGTGCTTTTTTGGCGCATTATGAGGTTGGATCAGCTGCTGTTTATGTTGGAAGATAAGTAATCCAGCTGGAAACGTATGGCTTTGAGCTCACCAAGTGACCTTCTCTTGTCATGACACTGAATTCAGACTCAGTACGACTGCTTGGAAGAACGTCTAAATGCCCAGAACGGGCCACCAAGCAGTCCAGCGTTCACCAGTTAGGAATAACTGACACAGATAGACAATTTGTCCCAAGACAGACTGAGAAATGTCAACAGTCTTTTGCATCATGACCCTTTTTGACATTTATACTCATGGCACGGGAAATATCACTTACCTGTGCATGACCGAAAATGAGGATGACATTTGGACGTACGCTGAAGGTAAGCATTGAGCTCTCATATTTACTGCTAAATGTCAAGATGTTCTGGCATGTCCTGCTAGTCCTTAAGCAATTCATTCATTTGTTTAGACGTAAATAACCAAAAGGGACCCAAAGCTGCTTACAACATTGTTCTCTTCTCTTCCATTATGACCTTACAACAGCAACCTTATGAGGTAGGCTAGGCTGAGAGCTTGTAACTAGCCCAGCAAACTCTCATGTGACAGTAGAGATTTGAGTCGGAGTCTGCCAGATCCTAGTCTGACAGTCTACACCATAGGAGTCAAACTCGTGGCCCTCCAGATGTTATGGAGTACAGTTCCCATCATCCCCTGGGCAGAGGACAATGGGAACTGTAGTCCATAACATCTGGAGGGCCGCAAGTTTGACACCTGTGGTCTACAGTATCCTGACGAATAAATTTTATCAACAAATTGCTGCCTACCGATCAACCAACCTACCTATCACTATCTGCACACTTCTCTCTAAATGTCTAAAGGTGTTGAGTCCACTTATTGTTAAAAAATAAAAGAGATAAAAGAAGGGAAAAGATAAGAGAGAAAAAGAAAGACAAACAAGGAGAAAAACAAAGAAAAGGGGGAGGGTGTTTCCAAGAGCTTGACGGCTTACTCACACTGCTGATTCTGGGGTTGTTGTATTTTTGGAGAACTGGTAAAATCCAGACCTTTCTAGTCCACCTGCCAAATGTAAGGTCCCCAACAGCTGGCAAAAGAATGCTTTACAGCTGGCCAAAATAGCCCCTATCAGCAGCAAGTAGTCTGGGAGCACTCAGAGGCTCCATCAGAACGAAATGCCATTCCGCCAGAAGTCCTCGTGTGATTGTGCTGGGTGAAGGCATATCATAAATAAGCTTGTTTACCTATCATATGTTTATATTTGCACACACATAACAAACATGAGCACGCTTATCAATATATCTGATAGCCAAGTGAGGTGTTGATCTACAGATATCTGCTGATCGGGCCCATTGTTTACCTATCATATCTTTACCTATCAAGCTTTACATATCTTTACCTATCAAGCTTTACATATCTTTACCTATCAAGCTTTACATATCTTTACCTATTGTTTACCTATCATATCTTTACCTATCAAGCTTTACATAACTTTACCTATTGTTTACCTATCATATCTTTACCAATCAAGCTTTACATATCTTTACCTATCAAGCTTGTTTACCTATCATATCTTTACCTATCAAGCTTTACATATCTTTACCTATCAAGCTTTACATATCTTTACCTATTGTTTACCTATCATATCTTTACCTATCAAGCTTTACATAACTTTACCTATTGTTTACCTATCATATCTTTACCAATCAAGCTTTACATATCTTTACCTATCAAGCTTGTTTACCTATCATATGTTTATATTTGCACACACAAAGCAAACATGAGGACGCTTATCAATATATCTGATAGCCGAGTGAGGGGTTGATCTACAGATATCTGCTGATCAGGCAGATTTTCCTGCAAACTTGGGGGGACTCCCCAGGTTTGGACAAAAAAAAATCTGAAACCATTTAAAAATTACATTGGGAGTGGGGTTCAGATTCCCACCTTAAAAACAAAAAAAAGTGTTGTTTTCACATGGGTAGACAACACGCCTTACCTCTTCCTCGTTCAGCTGACAAGCAGTGTTGCTAATGGTGGGGAGGTAACCAGGAGTCACGGCACTGGTGTGTGGGCGCTTGGGGTGGTGGTGGCTGGTAGCCACAGCATAGCTTGCCAATACTGTCTTTGGTGTGGGGAAGTGCCCAAAAGTTCTGCTAGGTTTGACAATTTTGATGTTGGTGTGTGGGGGGGAAGGGGTAGCCAGGAGTCATATTGGGCCTGGTAGTATGACCGATCGTGGAGGAGAAAGGAAGCAAAGGGTGGTGATGAGAACCCCAAGTATTGTGGGTATCCGCTTGTATAGACAAGAGTTTTTGCACCACTGAACACATTAATTATGACATTTTAATGGGTTCTACCATTGTATTGTCGGCTATTTTCATGGATGGAATCACTCAGTAGCCAGGTTTCTGGGTTGGAGGGACAGAATTCTTAGTAGCGTTTTCTCCTCACATTTCACCTGCATCTGTGGCTGGATCCTCTGAAGATGCCAGCCACAGATGCAGGCAAAATGTCAGGAGAAAAGGCTACTAGAACACGTCCATACAGCCCAGAAACCACACAACACCCCGGTTGTTATGCCCATGGTGTTTTTATAATGTTTTATTTATATTGTAAGCCACCTTGAGTTCCAAAAGGAAAAATGGGGGCTAATGAATGTTGTCAATAAATAAATAAAAATATACCAACAGATACAACCTCCCTACTCTATTGGAAATCGCTGTTCAGAATGAAACCCAGTGCATCCTGAATCTGCAATTTTCAGGCCTCTTCTGCACATGCAGAATAATGCACTTTCAAACTGCTTTCAATGCTCTTTGAAGCTGTGCACAATAGCAAAACAGTTGTAAAAGTGGTTTGAAAACGCATTATTCTGTGTGTGCGGAAGGGCCCAAAATCTACTTGCAAACAATTGTGAAAGTAGATTGAAAGTGCATTATTTTGCATGTGCGGAAGGGGCCTCAGTTCTGCATTTAAGTGTTTCTAACCACACGGTTGCTGTAACACATGCCCTATAACCTCCCATAATGAAAGATTATTGCACTTTCTTCCACAAGTTTACATGTCCATTAGCTTAATGTGAGTCCTTTTTAAAAAAAAAAAAGCACATGGAAAACTGCAAGGCAGAAAGCTTCTCACTGTGATAGAAAGAAAATAATAAAGCACAGCAAATTACATACAGACGGAGCAAGAAATCAATTAATTCAATGAGACATAAGATGTTAAATTATCATACCAGTAGATGTAGCTCGCGGTTATTATCAATAGCCTGTTGAGTAATTGCCTTTGATACTGTTAGAGTACCATGTGGTGCCCATTATATATTTTAGACACTTTCCAGACCATACTATAATTTTATTGATTACCACAATAGTGGCAGGGGGTCAGCAAGCGGTATTATAATTTAATGTCGATCTAGTGTATGCAATTCATCGCTTTTGATGAACTCCATGAACAGTTGCCAAGTTGGATATGTAAGACTGTAACTGCTTAGAAATGCACTGTGTGCAAATATATCATGATGCCCGATTCCGACTTGAGAGTATGTTTCTTTAATTCATTGTTCAGCAGTGGCCAGTTTCATCTTCTTGACAGTAAAAGGAAGCCATCTTTTGGCTTGTCTGTTCTTCCCTTCCAGCTGTCAGGGGAATAAGAGTGACCGTATCCTTCACAGAGATCAGTGGTGGCAAACCTTTTTGAGACCAAGTGCCCACATTGCAACCCAAACCCCACTTATTTATCGCAAAGCGCCAATCCGGCAATTTAACCTGAATGCTGAGGTTTTAGTTTAGAAAAAACCGGTTGGCTCCCTCTTCCTCTGCCCCATCCGCTCGAGCAGGGGCCAGCCTGCTCTAGCCTCCAGCAAGTCCCACACGCATCGTTCTGTGCCTCTCTAGCATCGTTGCCTCCTCTGCAGCTCCTCCCCCCACTTGGACAGAAGCCACCCAGAGCACAGGTGCCAGGCCCACCAGCTGCTCACTGCGGTGCGTGCACATCATGCTCAGTGGCCCAGGCCAGCCTATATGTGTGTGTGTGTGTGGGGAGGGGGTGATTTTCCGCCCCGCACATGACGAACTCTGTGTGCGCGTGCCTACAGAGAGGGCTCCGAGTGCCACCTCTGGCACCCGTGCCATAGGTTCGCCATCACTGACATAGATGATGCTACGGTCATCATGAGCTAATGATAGGTTTCTTCCTCAGAGAATTACAAGGTATACATCCACTAGGAACTATGCAGTTGGTTCTCATTTCCAGGACCAGTAGCATTATGGTCGTTCCCATTGTCCAGATGTTTGAGGTGTGGGAGCCCACCCTGATTACCATACCCAACTGGGACTGGCATGAGAAGATAGGCAGGAAAACAAGCAGATGATAGATGGATAGGTAGGTAGGTAGGTAGGTAGGTAGGTAGGTAGGTAGGTAGGTAGAAAGGCAGGCTTCCAGCACTTGCAATGAAGTTGCATGGTGAAAGTCATGTCAGGTTGGACCAAACGAAGGTATTCCTGCATGGAGTAGCTTCAGCAATCATCCCATTGTTATAATGTCTCAAACAACTTGCTTGCTAAAACAAGGAAAGACACAAGGTATATGTTCCTTTTCAGCAAGATTGTGAGCTTTAGGGTGTAGAGCAAAACAGGAAGGAGAATAAGCTGGAGTAGCCAACAAGCTAATAAGAGTTTCCAGATCACCTGGAGTGGAGTCAGATTGAGAGGGACCTAGGACAGCTCCCATGACAACAAAATCAGACTGAAAATAAATAGTTAAGTAGGCCTATCAAATGGGTTGGATTATAACAGGTATTCGATGGGTACACAAGAGAGGATGGGGACTCCTTTCACCACAAAACATTGGAGATGATGGGACCTGAATCGATGAAGTGATGCACCACTTGAATTTTGGGAGCTGTAGTGTTGCCGGGACAGCAACCAGCAGGAGGGTTGAGGGCAAAGACATGGTGGGTGCAATAGAATGACTTCACTTCCTGGGAAAATCTGTAAGCAACAATGGTAGCTCTAGGAATCACTGGAAACTATGCTTTCACCATAGAGTTTCCTGGTAATTCCTAGAGCTACCTATATTGTTCCTGGGGCATCCCTAGATGTAACGTCATCACACTCTTGATGCTGGTGGGTTTTTATTTTTCCCTTGCCACTGCTTGGAATGGTGGCAGGTAATGAGAGCTCAGAGAGGGCTGGGGGCTTGGCTGGCCTACAGCAAGTCTAACCAAGGTCATAGCCCCTTTTATTTTTTATTTATTTGTCTGTCTTAATATCCTCCCCCTCCCCTTTCAGGCTCAGAGAGACATACAACAATAGTAAAACAATAAATTTTAAAACATGGAAACACATAAGCGTCACAATCATACAGTTACTAAGAAGCTAATAAATCCAGATCATCTTCGAATAACATAAGAACATAAGAATTAGTCTGCTGGATCAGACCAGAGTCCATCTAGTCCAGCACTCTGCTACTCACAGTGGCCCACCAGGTGCCTTTGGGAGCTCACATGCAGGAGGTGAAAGCAATGGCCTTCTGCTGCTGCTGCTCCTGAGCACCTGGTCTGCTAAGGCATTTGCAATCTGAGATCAAGGAGGATCAAGATTGGTAGCCATAGATTGACTTCTCCTCCATAAATCTGTCCAAGCCCTTTTTAAAGGAGCAGCAGTGGTGTAGGAGGTTAAGAGCTCATGTATCTAATCTGGAGGAACCGGGTTTGATTCCCAGCTCTGCCACCTGAGCTGTGGAGGCTTATCTGGGGAATTCAGATTAGCCTGTACACTCCCACACATGCCAGCTGGGTGACCTTGGGCTAGTCACAGCTTCTCGTAGCTCTCTCAGCCCCACCCACCTCACAGGGTGTTTGTTGTGAGGGGGGAAGGGCAAGGAGATTGTAAGCCCCTTTGAGTCTCCTACAGGAGAGAAATGGGGGATATAAATCCAAACTCTTCTTCTTCTCTTCTTCTTCTTAAAGCTATCCAGGTTAGTGGCCATCACCCCCTCCTGTGGCAGCATATTCCAAACACCAATCACACATTGCATGAAGAAGTGTTTCCTTTTATTAGTCCTAATTCTTCCCCCCAGCATTTTCAATCAAAGGTGAATGGGTGATCAGTAACAAGTTAAAGTTGGACACAGTTGACGGAAACAATTTACAAGGAGGCCTCAACTGTTAACTGTAGCTGCCTCAATCACGCGTCCAGTGGAATGGCTCTGTCCTACTAGCCCTGCGGACCTGTACCAGATCCCGCTTATTTATTTATTTATTTATTTATTTATTTATTTATTTATTTATTTATTTATTTATTTTTATCATTTCCAGGTGAACTTTAGGGACAGAGGAAGAGGCCGAATGGGCTCGTGAAAGTGCTGGAGAATGGAGGCCTGCATGCCATGGCCAAAGTTATCCAGGCTTCATTTGGAACGGACAGACCTAAAATAAGCTAATTTGGACTCAATTTGTGCTGGCTACAAAATAGCTTGTGGGGCAAGGTTTCATACTGCTCCACATCATGCCGAAGGGAGCCCATAAAGCTGCTAGAATGTAGGGACCCCCAAATGGAGCCCTAATGAGTTGATTTTAGGTCAGCCCATTGCAGATCTAGTCTGGAGAGGTTTGCCCACTGCTATTTAACCAATTTTTAAAAAAGAGAATGGAGATTGTTAGAATGCAGCAGTCTATACCTGGCACCACACTCTGCACATTTTTTCTTTTTTTTTGAATCACAAAATATATACAGGTCTGATCATATATTAGTGGCTAAAAGCACCACTTACATGTTCCAATTTGTGTGCGTTCAACTGGGCAGGATTTTTTTTTTATGAAAAAGGGAGCATAAATACATTCTGGATCACTGCTCCCCCACTTTCATTTTTAAACATTATTTTGATTTCTCTTTTCAGAATTTCTGGGAGCTCCTGTGTTATTTGGATATTTGAAGCGCAGGGGCAATTAACGATAACGGATGAAGACGGCGGCTCGAAAGAAGCACAGGGAACTGGGAAACGTGTTTCTCTTCAGATAACCGAACCTGCCTCCACACACAAGCGCACGCACTCACAGCGACAGGAACTTCCTGTTTATAGGCCATTAAGCTAATGAATGAACCATCAAAGAAGAAGCAGAGGTTGGGGAAGAAGAGTTGGGATTTATACCTCACTTTTTCTCAACTGCAAGGAGTCTCAAAGAGGCGTACAAATTCCTTTTCCTTCCTCTCCCCAGACACCATGTGAGGTAAGCGAGGCTGAGAGAGTTCTGAAAGAACTGTGACTAGCCCAAGGTCACTCTTCAGGCTTCATGTATACGTGCAGGGAAACAAAAGGGACAGATATATAATTTCAACCTCAAAAAAAAATTCTTTTTAACTATTGTTGTAAAGGTAATCATTACTCATCCCAATCAAATGTAGGCCTTTATCGTTACTGCAAATAGGAGTCTCCACTCATTTAAGAGTTCATGTTTTAAGTAGTGTCAGAGTGCTACCAACCTGTAAAAATATATAAAATGGTTACTGGTCGAGTTCCGAATCATTTTCAAGGTGTTGGTGTTAACCTTTAAGGCCTTACGCGGCTCGGGACCCTCGTACCTGCGGGACCGGCTTGCCCCATATGTCCCAAGTCGGCCTCTGCGCTCAGCAGAGGCCAATTTGCTGGTGGTCCCCAGCCTCTCAATGATGCGGCTGGCCTCTACTCAAGCCAGGGCTTTTACAGCCCTGGCCCTTGCCTGGTGGAACGCTCTTCCTCCAGCTGTCCGGGCCCTGCGGGATCTTGCTGAGTTCCGCAGGGCCTGTAAGACCGAGCTGTTCCACCCTCGGAGGAGGGTGGTATACAAACGTAATAAATAATAATAATAATAATAATAATAATAATAATAATAATAATAATAATAATAAAAATTACAAATTACAAAGAAATATTACAGCATCATTCAAAGGGGGGGGCAACCTGCTGTTGGGTGCAGTGCAGGATAGAGATGGTGGATTTGCCCTTCCTGGGGCACTTGCCCTGGCAGAGGGGTGAATACACCTGAGCATGACCTCTTTGGAGGTAAGACGCAGCACTGAATGTTGCGCCAATGTCCCTGTGCCACCGCTGCCAGTGCAGCAGGGGTGATCCGGGGGCATGGCTGGGGAAGCAGCCTCCCGGCCATTTCCCCATTGCCTCGGCAGCTGGGGCTTTGAACTTACACAGACTTTTCAGTGGTGTAAGTCCATTAAGCCCAAAGGGGGCTTTCCAGTGGCGAGGAGACTTTTTCTTGGATGGACTAGCGGGGGCGCCTCTGGCGTACGGGTGATCAGGTTTCCTCCTCCCTGTCTCTGCTTCCCAAAAGGCAACATGGCTGCAGGAGGGAAATCAAACCGGCATCTGCAAAGAACTGTTGAGAAGCTCGATCCACAACTGCATAGGAACAGATTAAATTGCATCAATGCAGGATGCATAGAAGTGCTTCTTGATCCAACAATAAATGCGGGGGGAAAAGGAAAGGAAAGTGCCTTCAATCAAGAGTGACTGGTGTTATAGAATCTCAGAGATACTCATCATCCAAAGAACTTGCAGATAATTACAAAAAAAAAATCAGTCCCGGCAATTCTTCTTTATACAGTTGAGCACCTGTTTCTAGAGTATGAATAAATAACACCTCCAAACCCTGTGCTGAAAACATTTCAATGCACCTTTTTTGTTTCTCAGGCTTCCTGCCCTTACACCTGTTTGCTAGAGACACTCGTAAGCTAGCAATATTTTCCATTTATACCGTGGCGCCGCTCTCCCATTGATTGCACTGTTTATTTCTGCCATTCCTGGAGAGAAAAGAAATAATGAAAAGACGACACAAATGCTGAATAGCGTGTCATCAAATAGCAGTGGGAAAGATTTTTTTAAAAAAGGCTTATAAATAAGTCCTTGACAAAGAACAAACACACTAACTGCACATTTCCAAACAATCAAGCATTTGAAATAGAACTAGGGGCAGGTTTTTTTTAAAAAAAGAATTCTGATTCCAACTATGGAAGTAGATTGCTATATCATTGATGAGGTTACTGTGTTGCACAACACTCTGCATTTCTATTGATTCTTTTCCCCACTGCTCTTCCAAATCAACATACAACTGTAATACTAATGTGCTTTCCACAGAAACTGGAGGTCTTGAACCTGCCAGCCATATAGGCAGATGCCGTGGATGGATGGATGGATGGATGGATGGATGGATGGATGGATGGATGGATGGATGGATGGATGGATGGATGGATGGATGGATGGAGGGATGGAGGGAGGGAGGGAGGGAGGGAGGGAGGAAGGAAGGAAGGAAGGAAGGAAGGAAGGAAGGAAGGAAGGAAGGAAGGAAGGAAGGAAGGAAGGAAGGAAGGAAGGAAGGAAGGAAGGAAGGACGGACCACAGGGATGGTCAGATTAAAAACATCCATTCTTGGTGTCCCACCCCACGGCAATAAAAGCAAACTAACTGAGGAGGATAGGAAAGATGGAGGGAGGGAAGGGAAGGAATGGAAAGGGGACTAGGAAGGTGGTAGGAGAAAAGTCAAGGCAGCCAGCTTGGCTGGAGATACAGTTGCTGCCCTCAACCATAGGCCTGGCAGAATAGCTCTGTCTTTCAGGTCCAGCAGAATTGTATCAAGTCCACAGGGCCTTGGTCTCATTCAATAGAGCACTCCATTAGGCCAGCAACAGAGCTAATGGACAAATGCCTTCAACAACTTTTGGGTTTTGGTCTCCAGGTATTAGTGGTGGAAAGTTCTGCCAAGCTGCAGCCAACCTATAGGCTTTCAAGACAAGAGATTATGATTGATAGTTTGCTATTGCCTGCCTCTGTGTAGCAAGCTGAACTTCCTTGGTGGTGTCCTGACCAAATACTAAGTTGGGCCAACCCTGCTTAACATCCAAGAACTGATGAGATTGGGCTTGGCTGCGTCGTCCAGGTTAGAGCTTGTATAAATATAATTATCAGAGAAACAATAGAATTTGCTAAGGCAAACCAAATCAGCGAACAACTCATTTTCTACCAAAGTAGCCCAGTATAGCTGGGTTCTGGGGTGCTGTGTGGTTTCCAGGCTGTATGGCCATGTTCTAGCAGCATTCTATCCCAACGTTTCACCTGCATCTGTGGCTGGCATCTTCAGAGGATCCTCTGAAGATGCCAGCCACAGATGCAGGCGAAACGTCAGGAGAGAATGCTGCTAGAACACGGCCATACAGCCCGGAAACCACACAGCACCCCAGTGATTCCGGCTGTGAAAGCCTTCGACAATACATAACTGGGTTCTGTTGGCCACAGTTGAATCCAGTCTATTGCTGCCAAAACAGAGAATTTATAAATAATAAATTGATTGCATATTACAGCCAAGTCCAAGACAGCAAGCTCTGTCAAGGCATCAGCTGAAATTTAAAGCACAATAAAAGTTAATTTAGACCCAAACTTACAGAGTTTCCACAGTGAACAATAAAAAAGCAAATAAAGTTGTCATTCTCGTATAACAAAATCTGCACTGCTACAAGGCAAGGGACCTCGGAACTAAAACAAGGTGGCCAGAAATCCGTTCTGAAAACTTATGATGGTAAAGTAACTTGGGATGTGTTTCCATAGCGCCAGAAAAAAACACAGCAGCTCAATTGAGTGATTCTTAGAAACTTAATTTTGTAACTTAATTTTGTATCTCTGGCCCCTTCGGCACATGCAAAATAATGCGTTTTCAAACCACTTTCACAACTGTTTGCAAGTGGATTTTGCCATTCTGCACAACTTCAAAGAGCACTGAAAGCAGTTTGGAAGTGCATTATTCTGCATGTGCGGAATGAGCCTCTGATCCCAGGAAAAAAAATGTGCCAGGAGTATATAGTCTATACCTCATCCTATGTCTTCATGCCAGAGTGAAAGTTAGTAAATCATGAAATAGGCCAGTGATGGCGAACCTTTGGCACTCCAGATGCTATGGACTACAATTCCCATCAGCCCCTGCCAGCATGGAAATTGACCATGCTGGCAGGGGGTGATGGGAAATGTAGTCCATAACATCTGGAGTGCCAAAGGTTCGCCACCACGGAAATAGGCACTAACTGAGGCAGGGGCATACCACCCACGGGGACATGGGACACACCATCTAATCACATGGGGGGGGTGCCAAGCCCAGGTAGACCTGAGTACTAGGGGGGGGGGCAGGAAACTCAGATTTTGCCCTGGGCTCCATTTTCCCTAGACATGCCTCTGACAGGAGGTCCATCTTTTTTTCCAAGTTTTGCTGAATGTTCAGGGAAGGGACAGGGAAAAATAATTAGCAAAGGCAATTAGTGATCCTGTTAATTATGAAGACAATTAGTGACCCTGCGGACTGGGATCATTCAAGTTATCCATACAGAAAGTATGTGAGGAGAACGCTGGCTGTGAACAGGTGTAAAAAAGATGAACATTCAGGAACATAAAAGCAATGGTTTCGCTTCAGACTTCAAGACGGGCAAACATCCAACCCAATCACTGTACTATTCTTCCGGCAATATCTTTTATGTTTATCTGTGTGTATTTCACAGCATCCTATGCATCAGGCATTTCAGTTAAATTTTGTCAATATTTTCTCACACACATCTCTCTTTTTCACTGACACCTCTTCTTTTTGCATCTCCTACAACTTCTAGCTCAGGGGTCTGCAACCAGCGGCTCTCCAGATGTTCATGAACTACAATTCCCATCAGCCCCTGTCAGCGTGACCAGTTGGCTGATGGGGATTGTAGTTCATGAACATCTGGAGAGCCGCAGGTTGTAGACCCCGGTTCTAGCTAGATTGCAAGCCCACTGATGATTCCTAGGTCCCCTTTATCTGCATCTTTCCCCTCAGATTCACCTCTAACCCTGATTTCCATACCCTAGTGGCGTTATTCACTCAATTATTCAACTGTGTTGATTTTGACATTTATTAATTACATGTGCTTGTTTGTGTAAAATTTTGCATGTCACTTTTCCACCAGCAGGGATCCACAAAGGTGTGAATACAACTGACAGCACATGTGGTGTGTATGTTAAGTGCCGTCAGAGTCGGTTTTGACTTAAGGTGATCCTATGAATTAATGACCTCCCAAATGTCCCATTGTTAACAGCCTCACTCAGCTCTGGCCATGGCTTCCTTGACTGAGTGAATCCATTTCATGCTGGATCTTCCTGTTTTCCGGCTGCCTTCAACTTCTCCTAGCTAGCACTATGGTCTATTCCAGTGGTTCTCAACCTGGGGGTCTGGACCCCTTTGGGGGTCAAACGACCCTTTCACGGGGGTCGCCTAAGACTCTCTGCATCAGTGTTCTCCATCTGTAAAATGGATAAATGTTAGGGTTGGGGGTCACCATAACATGAGGAACTGTATTAAAGGGTCGTGGCATTAGGAAGGTTGAGAACCACTGGTCCATTCCATAGGTGTCAAACTCACGGCCTTCCAGATGTTATGGACTATGGTTCCCATCATCCCCTGCCAGCATGATGCTGGCAGGGGATGATGGGAACTGTAGTCCATAACATCTGGAGGGCCGCAAGTTCAACACTCCTGGTCTATTCCAATGACTCTTGCCTTCCCATAATGTGACCACAATGCTATAGTGACAGGGGAACGACTGACAGAAAAGCAGCTCCCAGCTGGCTAGGGGAACATTTACAAATTTATACAGTTGAAACACAAGACTGCTAGTAAAGTCTGTCTTTGTCTGTCTTTGTCAAATTCTGTCTTTGTCAAACTCCTCCCCCAATTAACCTATCAGCAATCCTATAAGGATAATTTTTTAAAAACCTGTCTTTGTCCAATTCCTCCCCCAATTAACCTATCAACAATCTTATAAGGATAATTTTTTAAAAGCCAGTCTTTGTCAAACCCCTCCCCCAATTAACCTATCAGCAATCCTATAAGGATAATTTTTAAAAGCCTGTCTTTATCAAATTCCTCCCCCAATTAACCTATCAGCAATCCTACAAGGATAATTTTTTAAAAAGCCTGTCTTTGTCAAATTCCTCCCCCAATTAACCTATCAGCAATCCTACAAGGATAATTTTTTAAAAAGCCTGTCTTTGTCAAATTCCTCCCCCAATTAACCTATCAGCAATCCTATAAGGATAATTTTTAAAAGCCTGTCTTTGTCAAATTCCTCCCCCAATTAATCTATCAGCAATCCTATAAGGATAATTTTTAAAAAGCCTGTCTTTGTCAAATTGCTCCCCCAATTAACGTATCAGCAATCCTTTAAGGATAATTTTTCATAAAAGCCATCAGAGAGCCAATGATCAGCAAATATATTCTATAATTAGTTGTGTACCTTTTCTTTTAAAAAGGTAAACAAAGGCCAATCACCCACTTCAGCCTGCTCCCCGCCCTCACCCCGCTCTGGCGCAAAAAGTCACATCAAAAGTCACACCAGAAAGCAAGAAGCACTTGCCAGGCAAGAGGAAGTGCATCAGGACAATAAATCTTGCCCCAACGCACTTCATCTCTTGGCTCGCTGCAAAGGGGATGCGTGTCAGGACAAGATTTCTTGCCCTGATGCACTTCCAGTCCCACTGCGTGCCCCAGCATTGGTGGATAATCGGCCAAAAAGAACATAAAACAATGGTGCTCCAGTCTTAAACTCATTCCTGCTTCTGTTTATGCTTTCTACTTTGCACACACAAGCCTGGACCTAATTGTGAAGTGTCTGAAAGACAGCCTATGGACTTTCCACACCTTCGCATGGAATGGTGACATGGTTTTGTTGGTAGAGCATTGGCTTAGCATGTGGAAGATCCCAGAATCAATTCCCCCGCATCTCCAGTTGAAAGGCTCAGGTCGCAGGTGATGTGGAAGATTCTGCTTTGCAGTCCCAGGAAGGAAACAAAGCGAAGAAATTCAGACTGGTCCTCAAGCAGATCACTTAAGGATGCTGTTTGTCCCAGGGATCGGTGGGCAATCTCCTGTGCCCAAACTCCAATATCCACTAGGACTCTGTGCCCCAGTGCAAACAAAAATAGGGAGCAAGAAGCCATTTTGAAACATCACTTCCATTTGTACCTGGGATCACAATGCTCCAAAAATTCCTCATGTCTCTCTGATTTTACTAAAGAGACCGGGGGAAAAAAACCCCTAGAGTGTCTTGATGTCACTTCCAAGTGTTCAATCAAAAATGACCTCACAATGTCATGTTCAAAGTACCTGCCCCCCAAATGCTCCTATTGGTGGCCATCCTAGGACTGCTGCACACGCACAGTGATCTGCATTCAATTTGGTCTGTTGCAAATCTAACTAATGGACTTATTTATAGCTTGCACTTTCGACAATAAGGACCCTTTTACCACCAAGAAATGCCACGCTGGGATCACGGGACATGCACAAAAACAGTCCATGTATGATGGGGGCAGTGGTAAGAAGGGAAACTGGGCAGGATTCAATTTAAACAGCTGACTAGATGCAATCCGTTATTATTTTGATAATTTATCTTGCATTTTAAATGTATTATGCTGCGGGTTTAGTTTGATGTATTTTAATGTTTGTGTTTAATTATGTTTTCATTGTGTCGGTTTATATTTTGTAGGTTGCCTTGGGCATCATGGAAAGGTGGGATATATTAATCCGTCAGTCATGCTGCCTCCGAAGAGTAGCTTTCAATGCCAGTCTGCTATATACTACTGTTTGAATAATTTAAAACAGGCATAATCAATCTGCTCTTTTCATATGCTTTAATTGTGCCATATCTTGGGGTGAGATTGCAGACTCATCTCTCTTTATATTTAATCCATTGCTAACAAGAGTAAGAAAGAATCTTAAACACAAGCAATTGAATAATCTCTAAATATTTTTTAAAAAATTAAATAGGGTGATTCATCACCTCCCTAATCTCCCCCCCCCCCCCGCCATCACAGCACTAAGATCATTAACGGAGAAATAAAAAAGTATATATTCTTCCTGTCTGGGAATGAATCTTTGAGGTCACCTCTTCAGCCAATAGAGAAGAAGGATGTGCCATCTCATTACAAATTCAATAAAACTGTTCCATCATGGTGAAAGGACGAGAGAGGGAAATTCAGCAGAGTCCGTGGCTCCAAACCACAGTTCTCCATAAATCTGTCTATGAACTACAATGTTCAATTAATCTCTGAACCCATTTCGATACTGAGTCATCGTCTTTACTGTGGTTAAAACCTCTGATCTAAGAATAGGTACCTGTGCATGGTGAACTGTGCCTTACGAAGCAAAGCCATTAGCACTTAGTCTGAGAATTTTCATTACTTGAAAATCACAGGTCAGAATTTTGAAATGCAACACTCCCAGTAATGCTTAACCAAAGTTGATGAGGCCTTTGGTTCATTAGCAGGTGTTTTGCTTTTGCAAATATCAGTCGCACACACATATACATGGAGATGGTTGCTTCACCCATCCATGAACAAACTGCAAGTTTTCAGAAAACTATGTGTAACCCCCATGCTCAGAATGGGTTGACCCAGAAAGGGGTGGAAACCCAAAGCAGGAGGAGGCTGGAGAGAGCTCATGTAGTTTGGAGGAGACAAGACTACCAGACTCAGACCTTGATTGGTATAAGCCCTTAACACCTTGTTAAGGTTTTTTTATGTTTATAATGGGTGAGGGTTCTCCTGGAAACCTTCATCATGTTGAATCCTGTTCATCAAGCCCTTGGAGTCTTCAGGAGCCAACCCACTTGCAAAGAAGAAGAAGAAGAAGAAGAAGAAGAAGAAGAAGAAGAAGAAGAAGAAGAAGAAGAAGAAGAAGAAGAAGAAGAAGAAGAAGAAGAAGAAGAAGAGGAGGAGGAGGAGGAGGAGGAGGAGGAGGAGGAGGAGGAGGAGGAGGAGTTTGGATTTATATCCCCCCTTTCTCTCCTGCAGGAGACTCAAAGGGGCTTACAATCTCCTTGCCCTTCCCCCCTCACAACAAACACCCTGTGAGGTAGGTGGGGCTGAGAGAGCTCTGAGAAGCTGTGACTAGCCCAAGGTCACCCAGCTGGCATGTGCCACGGTCTCTCCCCCACCCTCAGCATTGTGAAAGTGAGCATTACTGAAACTGTTTGAACATCAATATGGTTCGTATTTGAGCAGCAGCATGCCACGAGCCTGACCAACAGAGTCTTCTGCCCCAAACCAACTCCCAGCTATTGGGAGTGTGGCATCTGAAGAACACTGCTGTATTGTTAGATCTTTCCCTTTCCTCCTCATCAGCTCTGGGGGAGCCAAAGGTGCAGCACAATGGAGAAGGGCAGATCCGAGGAAAGCTGTGGTTTGACAAATGCTCCCTTCAACAACTGGGTTACTCTGATGGACTACTTGATGTTTTGACAAAATTAACCTGCATGTTTTACAAAAAGTGGCGGCGGCGGTGATGGTAGGGGGAGAATTATTCATTGCTGTGCTTGAGCACAGGTGGAAAGGTGAACCTGACAGTCCTAGGTAGAAGCTCAACAATTAACTGAAACATTTCAGTTGCCAATGAACTTTCATTCCAAGCATGCTCTCTGTCAGGAAAGGAGACAAGCGAAGGTTTGAAGAAACGCTGGAGAATTTCACACAGCTCTTTATGCCGGAGTGACCCTGGAATAAGAGCAAAGTGTCCAAAGATAGAATGCTTTAATACCTATGCAATTGACGCCCCAGAAAGCGAGGGGGGGCACTGAGTCAGCGAAATGGAAGATTATATTTTCAAGTGGCAACAAAAAAGCCCCTCTGACCTTTGCACAGTTTAATATCGTGTTTATTACTACATTTAATCTCACTGTTCCTCTAAAGAGCACAGGGTGGTGCACATAGGGGTTGTTTTAGGATCACTGGGGCACGGAGTACTGAGTTGCAGAACTGCAGTCAAAGCTCTGCTCACGGCCTGAGTTTGATCCCGACAGAAGTCAGGGTCAGGCAGCCGCCTCAATGCTGACTCCGCTTTCCATTCTTCTGAGGTCAGTAAAATGAGTATCTAGCTTTGCAGGGGGCGAAGCATAGATGACTGAGGAAGGCAATGGCAAACCGGCCCATAAATATAGTCAGCCTAGTACAGTCAATTGGCCATGCTGGCAGGGGCTGATGGGAATTGTAGTCCATGAACATCTGGAGAGCCGCAGGTTGCAGACCCCTGGTAGTAAATGTCATGATGGGATGTCAACCCATGGGACAGTAATGACCCAGTATTTGCCATTATTTTAGGACTGCATCAAGTATTTGGCATTATTTTAGGATTGCATCAAACCTGTAAAAGGGTTAAGGTGAGAGGGAGTGATGAGCCCTCAGCCCATGAGGAAGCAACCATTTGCATCCGAATCTCTCCCCGCCTCATGGACCAGTCCAAGCCGCATTACACCAACCGTGCTGCCTCCCATCTTTTAATCTTTTTCCCCGCCCCTCATGGTCACGTGACACTGCCTTATACTGAATCAGACCCTTGGTCTATCGTGGTCAGTATGATCTATTCAAAATGGCAGCAGCTCTCCGGGGTCTTTCACATGATCTACTTCCTGGTCCTTTTAACTGAAGATGCTGTGGACAGAACCTGAGACTTTCTGCATACCAAGGAGATGATCTATCACAGAGCCACAGCATTTCCCCTTGTGTTGTTTTTCTTGTTTGGAAGGAAACAGGAGGAGGAGGAGGTGGTAGAGGAAGAAAAGGAAGAGGTGGTGGAGGAGGAAATGAAGGCAGAGGAAGAGAAAGGGGCTGAGGAGGAGCTTGGATTCATACGCAGTCTTTCTCAATCCTATGGAGTTTCAAATAGGCTTACAGACTTGTTCCTTTCGTCTCCCCTCAACATTCCCTGTGGGGAAGGTGGGCTGAGAGAGCTTTAAAGAACGACGTGTGGCCCAAAGTCACCCAGCAGGTTTCATGTGTAGGAGCAGGGAATCAAACCCTGGGCGTTTCCCCACTCTCCATGATCCCCCCTATGCTGCACACTGCTCTCAGCGCGCAGCATCTCTGGTGCGCGCCCGGGCATCCCCACGACCCCGCGCATCAAAAGGCGCCATTTGGAAGAGCGCCAGGGATGCCGGGCACTGAGGGGGCGCGACAGCGGCAGCGTCGGGGTGGCTGTGCTGTCGCCGCCCCTGTCGTGGGGAGTGCCGGGGGACTCCACGCTACTTGAGGAGAGTAGTGCGAGGCTTAAGGTAAGTGAGGAAAGGCCCCCTGTCCTCCGCATTAGAGTCCACCGCTCTGAGCCCTTTGGGGGTAGGGCGGTTTACCAAATCGAATAAATAAATAAAATAAATAACCACTACACCATGCTGGCTTTGGGGGGAAAAGTAAGGAAATGCAAGCTCAGTAGTATCATACATCTAAAACATAATTCATTCTACTAGTCTATGATTTTATGGATAGTAAAAAAAATTTTTGACATTCACTTTTTTTAAAGATACAGTCTTTTTCTCTTTCAAAAGAGGAGTTTCTTTTTCATTTCTTTTACTTCTCTTTGCATTTTTTGTTGCACCCGTGCGTTTGTTTTTGTAACTTCGTCCTTGCTGAATTTTCATTTGGATGCCAAATACTACAGGCTGGATGTTTTGGGTAGGTACTTTCTGCCTCTGAGAACCCACAGAATGAAATTCGGCATAACACCCCTTCCTGCCTGTCCTCTCATTGAATCTCACTTTTGATCAAAACACAGATGATTTGATCAAAACAGAGATTATTTGAAACAGAGATGATTTACAAAAAGGAGGGAAATAAATAGGCTGTCAGCAGTGGTGGGATCCAAAAATTTTAGCAACAGGTTCCCATGGTGGTGGGATTCAAACTGTGGCGTAGCACCAATGGGGCTAGGCAGGGTACGATGGGGTTTGGCCTGGCATTCCGGGGCGGGGCATTCCTGGGCAGGGCTGTGGCAAGGACGCAGCCGCTGCGCCGGTCCTAGGGCGGGAAATGAATGCACGCAGGCGCAGGCTGCCACGCACGCCGGTGCACCTCCAGCTAGACTGCTTCAAGTTCTGCACGCTACTGCTGAGAGGAGGGGCGTAACTAAGGCAAAAATCACGAGGCAAAATCACCAATTAGTAACCCCCTCTCGGCACACACAAATAATGAGTAACCTACTCTCGGGAACCTGTGAGAACCTGCTGGATCCCACCTCTGGTTGTCAGGTTAGAGAAGAAACAGGGTAACCAGGAATTAAGAAAATGCTTCTTAACAATGATGGCAACAAGTGCTTTTCATGTCATGAAGTAGCTCCAGAGGCGAATCTAGGGAAAATGTAGCCCGATGCAAAATCTGAGTCTGTCCTCCCTCCCTGTATGGGCAGCCGCCCTCCCCCACCAGGACCAAACAATTCTTTTTGCAGAAGATCATTAGGGAGGGAGGAGAGGTGTGTGGGGGGATGGCGTTTTTGCACCTCATGAGACTAAATGGCCACAGACTGGGGCCATTTGACCCCCATATGCCCCCTTGGGCAGTACGCCCCTGTGTAGCTCACAGCAAGTCCATTTGAGTCACCAGTTTGGACTCCTGAAAAATGGAAGCGACATCTGCTAAATTAACACACACAGAAAACAGCAAAAAAGTGATCTCAGTCTTTTCCTGCTTTGCATCCCACTTAGAGTGCCCAACTGCCCTGTGTGACGGCTGTGCCAAATTTTCAGCCACAAACATTTTCAGAGGGGAATGGGCCCCTGAATGTGCAAAATGTTCTCTGAGAAGCCTGCAAAAGTATCTTCTGCTGCCGCCGTTTGCAGCAATTCACAGCTCGTTTCTCCCTTCTGTTGCTCCTTCAGCGCTGTTGCTTTCCAGGGCTTGCCTCTTTTCCAAGCGATCCCTGCCAATCAGGAATCACGCAGCGAAAGCGGCAACTTCACAGCACCATATAGACAGATTTGGCCACAGGACAAAGTCAGGGAGGGCAACAGAAGCCAATACTCTGCACCCATTAGCAACGTACACTTTAAATTGGCAGGGAGGGGACTGTTCCCGTTGCTAGGAAACAAAGCAGCACTGCCAATAGAGGGGCTGCAAACACTCGTGATTCTCTGGTGTGATATCAAAGTATATCACATTGTAGAATCACCCAATTCACCTTAAGGATTTTTATGGACACGTTGGGGGCACTTTCTAAAGATGCCTGGATCATTAAAAAAAGCACTTCCAGAGACCTCAAGGTTGGGAGGAACTAGTATTTGAACTTGGGAAACATAAGGGAAACTTGGAAAGCAAAACAGGCACTTTCCCCTAAATTGTGGCACTATAGATATCCAGAGACTTTAAAAAAAAACTGAACTAAACCAATTTTCCTAGTTTATCTGGCTCTGTGGACACAATAGAGAGTGGAAAGTTGTGAGCGGAGGCAAAGGTGCAAACTCCTTCCAAGTTGTTCATCAAAAGTCCCATCGATCAGATTTAATCTGATACAACTGCTAGGATAGATTTAAATTGCGGATAATGGAATCTGAACAAACATCATTTCATTATCATCCTTAGGAAACAGAATTTGAGTATATGCACCATGCATGGATCTGGCTATAAAACTGAGAGAAGCCCTAGGATTGTGTGTGTGTGTGGGGGGGGGGGGGTTTGAAAGCTAACACACACACAAACATACTGGGGGGTTAAACCTCCCCCCAATGATAAATGAAACACCTGTATCTTTATGAAACAATTCCACTTAGTGACTGCTTCTAGACAACCACACAGCACTGAAAGTCCTTCATGCAGAGGCGTAGTTCCAAGGGGACACGGGGGGTGCATGACGCACTAGGCGGGTGTGGTGAGGGCATTCCGGGGGGGTTCCAGAGTGGTGTGGGGCAGAGTATACACTGGTGCACCAGGTGCTTTCCCCCCTTGCTACACCTCTGCCTTCATGTTTGGATTCCATCAGCAAAAGGCAGGGGGAGCAGGCAGGATCTTTTCAACGCTGTCTTGAGAACCAGTGTGGTGTAGTGGTTAAGAGTGGAAGACTCTAATCTGGAGAACCCAGTTCGGTTCCCTACTCCTCCACATGCAGCCTGCTAGGTGACCTTGGGACAGTCATAATTCCCTCAGAACTCTCTCAGCCCTCTGCACCTTACAAGATGCCTGTTTTAGGGAGGGGAAGGTAAGGTGATTGTAAGCCACTTCAAAATTCCTTAAGGCAGAGAAAAATGAGGTATAAAAACTAAATCCTCCTTTTCCTCCCCCTCCTCCTCCTTTTGAGAGAGGACTTGCCAGGCCAGGCCAGGCTGCAACCAACAGACAACTTGCTATTGTGTGGCTTGAATGAGTTACACAGGCCCTGCAGTCTGCTGCTGTTCAACAACAGCCAGTCCCACAAAAGGCAGTGTTGTGTAGTAGTTAGGATCTGCAAGACCCAGGTTCTAATTCTTACTCTGAGGCTGTTTCCACACAACCAGCGGCATCGGCTGGTCCCGTGCGGGCAGCCCCGATGCCACCGCTGCCCGCAGGGGCGGCTCCGCACAGAGCCGCCCAGGGTGTGTGCAAGGGACTTACCTTGCCATCCTGTTCAGCTCCAGGCGGCTGCACAGACACGCCCACGCTGTCCTTCGACCCCCAGGGGTCAGAGGGCAGTGTGGGCATGTCTTTGCAAAGGTTTGGAGCTGAACAGGACGGCAAGGTAAGTCTCTTGCACACACTGGAGGGACCGAAAGCAGCGCCCTCACGCCGGTGAGGTTCACACCGCGCCGGTCTGAAGTGCCGCTTTGCAAAAACCTTGCTTGTTGAGCAAGGTTTAAAGTGGCACCTTCGTGCCTCTCTGGGGTGGCCAGGACGGCGCTGCTAAAATGCAGCAGCACCTCCTGTGCGAATAGCACCCTAGGGGCTGTGTTTTTTCAGTCCCTAGGGCGCTGTTATTTGGCCGTGCAGAAATGGTGAGAAGAATGATGTAAGCTGCTTTAGGAAACAGGGAGAAAGGAGGGTATGAAATAAATAAACCAGCTGACGATAGGGGGGCAGATGACATATAAGCTGGTTGGTGAGTGGAAAAGGCAGAAGGAAACAGAGAAAGGTGAGGGTGTTGGAGTTTCCAAGAGGAGGAAAAGAGGAAATAGTGTGGGGAAAAGGAATATAGGGGGGAAATGATGTGCCTCCCATAAATCCTTGTAGGTTCTGCGCCACACAATTGGATCAGGCCTTGTAGTCAACACTGCACAACTCAGCCATAGTTTTTTTCCAGGTTAATAGCATGAGGGAAGGAGAGAAAGTTGAAGACTGGGAACAAATAAAAGTAGACTGGCTGATGGCTGGGATGGCGAGAAGGGAGATAAAAATGGAGAGATGCTATGGGGGCTTTCAGAGAAGAGGAAAAGAAAACAGTAGGGGAGAGGAGGTTGGTATCCCCCCTAAGAATCTGTGGGTCTCCCTCTTGTTATATCCTATTTAGACAATAGAAGGGTATTCTAAGGTGTTAGTGCAGTTAAAAAAACAAATTTGCTCTTGGGGAATTAAGTGTATGTTTTTAAAGCATGGGTATGAAGGAAGTGCATGAAAAATGCATTTGAAAGTTGTAAAAACACATCAGAATGACATTTCTGGGAAGGGATTTAAATTATGCATCTGGCACACTTTAGTGGTCTATGTAGCCTTGCTACTTTCCCCCCCAAAAAACAACAACAATCCAATAAATGACATAAACATAGCTTGAAATGTAGAGTTTTTTGCTGTTGCATTAGTGCCACATGAGAGCGGGAAATGACAGGAAAGGGTAGCCTATAAACTAAATACATAGGTAGGTAGGTAGGTAGGTAGGTAGGTAGGTAGGTAGGTAGGTAGGTAGGTAGGTAGGTAGGTAGGTAGGTAGGTAGGGAGGTAGGGAGGGAGGGCGGGCGGGCGGGCGGGCAGGCGGGCGAGCAGGTAGGTAAGGGGGGAGAGAGAGAGAGAGAGAGAGAGAGAGAGAGAGAGAGAGAGAGAGTACATCAGTCCTAGACACTAACATCAGTTTCAGTAAAGGAAAAAAAATGTATGAAATTACTAGCAGCAGGAGTTAAAAAGAATAAGTGTCCAGACAAATATGTGGAGGAACAGGGACTAAAATTGGAATTGGCTGCAGAAGCAACAGAACATGTACAGAAAATGTACTGTGTTCAGAATCGGACCTAGTTCTCTCTGTGGTGGTAAACCTGGATAGAATGAAAGTTAGGGCTTGCATAATTAAGTGTTCCTCCGTACAAGAAAAGACTGTCCTACAGACAAGCTGGCTGGCACCTCAGGATTCAAACCCAGAGCTCTGAGTCATTCATTGTGGTACCTGAGCTGTCTGCATGCGGAGAGAGTGCCCAGCCTGATTTCTTCTGCTCTACAGCCCCACCTTTGAGATGATCATCAAAGAAACTGCACACGCTGCCCCACAAGGTCTGCTAACTGAAGAGACAATAACATCTGCCCCTGGAGATATGAAGCTCATCCAAGGACTCAGCTACCGCTGCTGCATCTTTGTGTCTGACCCCTGCCTATGCCTGACATTTGACCTTGCTTTCTCCACACAGAGCCTAATGGATTTGGACTTCTTGCTTGGCCCTGACTTCCACTAAGCTTTGGCCTGTCCTCTGTTCAGTTTCCGACTTGACCACAACTGTTTTGTGTTTTGCAATGCTTTTTGATGGTTCCAGGTACATACACACCTGCTTGCTGACAGTGGCAACTCAGAGCACCTGGTTGGCTCAGGATGCATGGGTGCCTACAAGTACTCTGGCATGTGGTTGGGGTACCCAGGGGTATGCAGGCACCTAGTCTGGTGTAGGGTTTCTATCCCAGCCAGCCTAGGGTGCTCAAAGCTCTCAGGCTGGCCCTGAATTCAGTAAACCTACATACTTGTTCACCAACACAAACCACAAAAAAGTCATCACCTCCTTTTCTTAGGAGGCAATCCTAGGTGAGAATCCTATGCAGGTCAATTCAATGGGACATACTCCCAAGGACAGGGGTCCCCAAACATTTTGAGCCTGAGGGCACATTTGGAATTATGACTCCGACCCAGCATGCTTGGGAGAGCAACACAACAGCTGCCACAAAATGGCTGCCACGGAAGGCAGAGTCCACCACAAAATGGCTGCCAACATAGTGCAGGTCCCTGAGCTGTGGTGGTAGCTGCTGCCTAGACATTTTTAAAAATCTGCGCAGCCAAGCATGCCTTGTGGGGGAAAATGCTACCTGGCCCTGCTCACTTCCTACAAACACCTCATGGGTGCCAGAAAAGGTGTGGGTGGGAAAAATGGCACCCACAGGCACCATGTTGGGAAATGTTTCCCAAGAACATCTCACTGTTATTCTTGGAAGCAAGACAGCCATTCCCTTGAGCATGCCAGTATCAGAGCTAACAACATTTCTCCACCTGAAGTGGGAGCTGCACAAGCTGGGCATCAACAGAAGTCAAGGATAACACTTACTGATTAAGAGCTCTGTAGAACTTGAAGCTTTGCATACACCATCACAATAGATATTAGCCCAGCAAAAGATATACCCCTCCCAACACTATGGTTTCCTCACAATAAGTATATCAACAAGGTTATTTAAAAGCACAAAACACACAATGGAGAAAAAAAAATCTGTCTGAGCATGCATGTATAGTCTGTGCATTTTTTCCGGCCATAATTACTCAGCGTGCACTTTAGTTGTGGTTCAGGGAGCATAATTTTTGCCTTCCAGTTGTACATAACAGAGTACTTAAATCTCGGCTGAAAAACTGGTGCTGTGACAAAAAAGGCACGGGGCCTTTGCCGGCGCGGCTTGTAAACAGTTTGCTTCTTTCATAATAAAATATTAAAGTCTAATGCAGCATTTTGTTCCCCTCCGAGGATCAGGGCTCTGAATAGCCCCGGGCTTGTCACACACGGCCTGGAAACTGCCCATTTTCGCAAAACCGCAACAAGGTGTTAACTGATGTGCTGCGTAATGGATGGTCTGAAGCCCTTGCAAAGGACTCTTTAAAAATCTTTAAACTATTAACTTCCCGGGGAGTTAATAGATCCCAGGAATAATTGTTAAAGTTTAAAAGAAATCTTTTTTTAAAAAAAAACGGAAAGGTCAATGAATTGTACGCTGCGAGAATACCATCAAACTTGTAATATTTACTCTCCAACGAGCTACTTGGAGAGGCAATTTGCATGAGCCTTGGGGGAGAAAAGCTTCAAACTGGGTTGGCATTTTGGCGAGAAGGACTTGAATCAGCTCAGAATGATTTTGTGAAAAAAGTCTCGACGCACGCCCACAGGGACACAGAAACACTTTCTGCAGGTGCCGCTGTACACAGGTCCAACGTTTGCATTTTCTGCCCAACCCATAATAGGTACCCCACAAATTTCTCGGGGGACCTGTTCTGCAGACTGACTCACCTTGTTTGACTCTCACAAATCAGCTGTGAAACAATCAGATACATGCTCATTTTGCTTTGAGCGGCCAGAATAGCTGTCTGACACTATGTTGGGCAGAAGCCAACTCACAGCTGATCAGGGGATCAGCTGGGGAAGAACTAAACTGGAAGCCTTCCTTCCCTATGGCACAGATATTGATGATGATGATGATGATGATGAAGAGTTGGATGTATAGCCCCCCTTTCTCTCCTGCAAGGTAAATCAAAGGGGCTTACAAACTCCTTTCCTTCCTCCCTCACAACAAACACCCTGTGAGGTAGGTGGGGCTGAGAGAGCTCAGAAGAACTGTGACTAGGCCAGGGGTCTGCAACCTGCGGCTCTCCAGATGTTCACAGACTACAAATCCCATCAGCCCTTGCCAGCATGGCCAGGAGAGCTGCAGGTTGCAGACCCCTGGACTAGGCCAAGATTACCCAGCTGTGATGGAATGTATAGGCTAATCTGAATTCCTCAGATAAGCCTCTGATTAGAATAGGCTATGCCAGGTCGCCTCCCCTCGACAGCATCTGGCAAATGTTTTCTTTAATTTTTTTCCTGATCATGTAGATGACAGATCATAGGTGTCAAACTCACGGCCCTCCAGCATGATGCTGGCAGGGGATGATGGGAACTGTAGTCCATAACATCGGGAGGGCCGCGAGTTGGACACCCGTGTTACAGATTGTTGCAAAAAGTCAAAGAAATCAGAACATGTCTCTGAAAGATATTGCAAGGGCAAAGCGAGGTCTGAGTTCCAAGCATCCCCAAGGAAATGCTCCAGTGGGGAGGGGAGTATCGATATATGCTAGCAAATAATGGAAGCAAAGCAGGATTTTTTTACTAGACCAGGCCTGAACCAAGCTAGACACCTTGCAGCAGAGACATATAGCAGTTCCCCACTTCTTTTTTCTACCTTTTTTGTAGGGAGGGCCCTCCAGCACTAAAGGTACAACTATAAATGACTGGAAAGGGGCTACATTTGGTTTGGCAGTCTACTGGCTACATGTCGGAACATCCTAGGACAGTGATGGCGAACCTTTTCGAGACCGAGTGCCCAAATTGCAACCCAAAACCCACTTTTTTATCGTAAAGTGCCGACGTGGCAATTCAACCTGAATACTGAGGTTTTAAGTTTAGGAAAAATGGTTGGCTCCAAGGTGTGCGTTACTCGGGAGTAAGCTTGGTGAAGCAACCATGCAACGCTTTGAAGAGGTCATGCCCAGTGGCCCAGGCCAGCCTATGTGTGTTTGTGTGTGTGTGTGTGTGTGTGATTTCCCCCTCCATGACAAACTCTGTGTGTGTGTGCCCACAGAGGGGGCTCTGAGTGCCACCTCTGGCACGCGTGCCATAGGTTCGCCACCACTGTCCTAGGAAGAGGGAGCTGGATGTATTTGCAAACTCTCCATGTGGTCTGTCAAGGCTTGGCTATAAACCCAGGAAAAAAAATGGGCAGATGGCTTATTGACTGAGCTAATCAATTACTTTTGTTACCCAGGCTCATGAAACCATGCATTATATATCAGCTTTCCATGTCAAACAGCCCCTGTTCGCTCCGGGAATGAGGTTTCCTGCACTTAAAAACAGGTTAATTGAAACAAGCGTCGGAGCAAGTCAATGCCGCCGCTCGGATGGACGTTTCTGCAGGAGTTGGGGGGAAAGGGTGGTTTATAACGCTGCTTTGGCATTCTCAACCAGCAGTAATAATTCAAATCAGGGGCAAGTTAACCTGCCGGGCTTTGAGTTCTCAGGTGGGAGAAAGTATAGAGAGGAGGAATGAAGGCTCGTAAAAAAGTCCAGATGAAATACAACCGAGAGGAGAAGGGAAGTTGTCTAGACAACCCGGGTGCCTCGGCTGGGAAAGAGCAGAATTTCACATGTCCCGCTGGCCTGAATGCAGACCACAGAGCATGCAGATGTGTGCTATTTTAATGAAACAAGCCATTTTAATTAAAGTGGTAAGCATTTCTTCCCATGTGCAATGCCAAATGTCACCTGCACCATGTTGGAGATTAAAACTGGCACTTCCTCTATGTATTAATTTACTTTCTTTCTTTCTCTGCTTATTATGTATACACTGTTTTCTTCCTCAAGGGCCCCTCAAAGAAGTTTACATTTTTCTCCTCCATTTTTCTCCTCACAACAACCCTGTAAGGAAGGCTAAACTGAGGCCTCTTCTGCACAGGCCAATAAATGCAGGCTAACCACAGTATAAAACCCATGTTGGTGGGGGGACGGGACACTTCGCATGGATCCTGCTCCTAATGTGAGTCCACTCCGCATTTCCCCCCCAACCTGGGTTTTTCAAGAATCACACTATCAGTGATTCTTTTTTTAAATTTTTATTGTATCATTTGAATATTCCATTTTATATTAATATTCTTCTCCATTCGTTTTCAAACAATACATTTTCCCCTTTTCCCCCTCCCCCCGTATTGTGTTCATAATTTTATCAAACAAACAGCAGTAAGTTCATTCTTTGTAATCTCTCCTCCCATATCTCCTCATTGACTCCAGCTTCTTTCATCGAGTCCGCATACATTGTCCATATCTTCAAATTTTCGCTCTGTTTATCTTGCCGTGATTTATTTTTTGTTATTATATCGAAAATGTCCAGTGTCACTTGTTCCCAGATGTATTCCAACCATTTCTGGATTGTCCATTTTTTCTTTTCTTTCCAGCCTAAAGCTATTGTTGCATGTGCTGCTTTGATCATTATTTTATACCAGTGTTTACCAACTTTTTCGATGTCACGGTACCCTTGACCTCACTCTTCATATCTCACGGTACCCCTGCCATCCCCCCCACCTTCCCCTCCCAGTGCCCCTGCTTGCCACACCCCCCACCTTCCCCTCCCAGGGTGAAGGGAAGAACTGAGGGGGGGGGCAGGAAGTGGCTGCTGACCTTGTGGCAGGCCCTGCCCTGAGCCAGCTCCATGTCCTTGCTGGCGCCAGCAGGAGACACCACAAAAGTGAGGGGGGGTTAGCATTGCCACGGTACCCCTGGGACATGCTCACGGTACCCCAGGGTACCACGGAACCCTGGTTGAAAATCACTGTTTTATACATATAGCTATATTTTTAATCTACCCTTCTACTATCAGTGATTCTTTAGTTTCAATGTGGATTGCAGCCATGGCTGAGTGAAAGGCTGAGTGAAAGCACATTACTCGGCTGTACTTCCCTTTTTTTTCAATCCCTGTTTCTCTGCTGTGTAGCTACGGAGGGGCTCAGGGATTGCCGTATTGCTGTGGAGGTCCATGCCTGCCTGGCTTCGTAGCTACGCAGTGGAGGGAGGTGATTAGAAAAAAGTGCCCTCTTATGAAGGCGCGATGGTAACCCGCATTGCCTCAGTGGGCTGCATTCGCTGCCTGCATGGGAGGCATGCAAATGCCCTGACGGCAACACGGGTTGCTTAACCCTGATGATGAAACCTTTAACGGCATACATATAAATTATGCAATAGAAATTAAAATTGGCTGGTAAAAAAGTAAAAAAAAAACAAGCATCATGAGAGCTGGAATATTAAGCCACTGAATTGGGATTGAGTCTACTAAACATTTGGGAACGTTCAGTGATGACCACACACAAGAATCTAGCAGTTTGTTCGATAGTAGCAGTCGAGTTGCTGTCTAACAAGAACAAAGTTTTGACAGTATCTGTAGTGTTGCCTAGATCAGTTATGAGAGGATTAAGCAGTCTCTTGGAGCAAGTGACGACATTCAAATATTTAGGTCTCCACTATCATCACAAAGCTGATTGGTCACACCACAGGAATAAAGCAATAGCGTTGAGCAAAAGCTCGTGCAACGCCATAATTGGCTTCTTCCATAATAAGGGACATAGATACATCCCTGCCGCCTTAAAGATCTTCAACTCTAAAGTGTGCCAACAACTCCTCTATGGTTGCTTAACCCTGACAGCAACCGTGTACCTTGCCTGTGTGGAAGAGGCCTGAGAGTGTGTGACTGATCCACATTCCTCCAGAAAACTTCCATGCCAGAGTAAGGATATAAATCTGAGCTTCCCAAGATCCAGATCTAACAGTCTAACCCAGAGGTAGAGAACCTGCGGCTCTCCAGATGTTCAGGAACTACAATTCCCCACCCCCCCCCCCCCCCACCCCCCCCCCCCCCCACCCCCCCCCCCCCCCACCCCCCCCCCCCCCCACCCCCCCCCCCCCCCACCCCCCCCCCCCCCCACCCCCCCCCCCCCCCACCCCCCCCCCCCCCCACCCCCCCCCCCCCCCACCCCCCCCCCCCCCCACCCCCCCCCCCCCCCACCCCCCCCCCCCCCCACCCCCCCCCCCCCCCACCCCCCCCCCCCCCCACCCCCCCCCCCCCCCACCCCCCCCCCCCCCCACCCCCCCCCCCCCCCACCCCCCCCCCCCCCCACCCCCCCCCCCCCCCACCCCCCCCCCCCCCCACCCCCCCCCCCCCCCACCCCCCCCCCCCCCCACCCCCCCCCCCCCCCACCCCCCCCCCCCCCCACCCCCCCCCCCCCCCACCCCCCCCCCCCCCCACCCCCCCCCCCCCCCACCCCCCCCCCCCCCCACCCCCCCCCCCCCCCACCCCCCCCCCCCCCCACCCCCCCCCCCCCCCACCCCCCCCCCCCCCCACCCCCCCCCCCCCCCACCCCCCCCCCCCCCCACCCCCCCCCCCCCCCACCCCCCCCCCCCCCCACCCCCCCCCCCCCCCACCCCCCCCCCCCCCCACCCCCCCCCCCCCCCACCCCCCCCCCCCCCCACCCCCCCCCCCCCCCACCCCCCCCCCCCCCCACCCCCCCCCCCCCCCACCCCCCCCCCCCCCCACCCCCCCCCCCCCCCACCCCCCCCCCCCCCCACCCCCCCCCCCCCCCACCCCCCCCCCCCCCCACCCCCCCCCCCCCCCACCCCCCCCCCCCCCCACCCCCCCCCCCCCCCACCCCCCCCCCCCCCCACCCCCCCCCCCCCCCACCCCCCCCCCCCCCCACCCCCCCCCCCCCCCACCCCCCCCCCCCCCCACCCCCCCCCCCCCCCACCCCCCCCCCCCCCCACCCCCCCCCCCCCCCACCCCCCCCCCCCCCCACCCCCCCCCCCCCCCACCCCCCCCCCCCCCCACCCCCCCCCCCCCCCACCCCCCCCCCCCCCCACCCCCCCCCCCCCCCACCCCCCCCCCCCCCCACCCCCCCCCCCCCCCACCCCCCCCCCCCCCCACCCCCCCCCCCCCCCACCCCCCCCCCCCCCCACCCCCCCCCCCCCCCACCCCCCCCCCCCCCCACCCCCCCCCCCCCCCACCCCCCCCCCCCCCCACCCCCCCCCCCCCCCACCCCCCCCCCCCCCCACCCCCCCCCCCCCCCACCCCCCCCCCCCCCCACCCCCCCCCCCCCCCACCCCCCCCCCCCCCCACCCCCCCCCCCCCCCACCCCCCCCCCCCCCCACCCCCCCCCCCCCCCACCCCCCCCCCCCCCCACCCCCCCCCCCCCCCACCCCCCCCCCCCCCCACCCCCCCCCCCCCCCACCCCCCCCCCCCCCCACCCCCCCCCCCCCCCACCCCCCCCCCCCCCCACCCCCCCCCCCCCCCACCCCCCCCCCCCCCCACCCCCCCCCCCCCCCACCCCCCCCCCCCCCCACCCCCCCCCCCCCCCACCCCCCCCCCCCCCCACCCCCCCCCCCCCCCACCCCCCCCCCCCCCCACCCCCCCCCCCCCCCACCCCCCCCCCCCCCCACCCCCCCCCCCCCCCACCCCCCCCCCCCCCCACCCCCCCCCCCCCCCACCCCCCCCCCCCCCCACCCCCCCCCCCCCCCACCCCCCCCCCCCCCCACCCCCCCCCCCCCCCACCCCCCCCCCCCCCCACCCCCCCCCCCCCCCACCCCCCCCCCCCCCCACCCCCCCCCCCCCCCACCCCCCCCCCCCCCCACCCCCCCCCCCCCCCACCCCCCCCCCCCCCCACCCCCCCCCCCCCCCACCCCCCCCCCCCCCCACCCCCCCCCCCCCCCACCCCCCCCCCCCCCCACCCCCCCCCCCCCCCACCCCCCCCCCCCCCCACCCCCCCCCCCCCCCACCCCCCCCCCCCCCCACCCCCCCCCCCCCCCACCCCCCCCCCCCCCCACCCCCCCCCCCCCCCACCCCCCCCCCCCCCCACCCCCCCCCCCCCCCACCCCCCCCCCCCCCCACCCCCCCCCCCCCCCACCCCCCCCCCCCCCCACCCCCCCCCCCCCCCACCCCCCCCCCCCCCCACCCCCCCCCCCCCCCACCCCCCCCCCCCCCCACCCCCCCCCCCCCCCACCCCCCCCCCCCCCCACCCCCCCCCCCCCCCACCCCCCCCCCCCCCCACCCCCCCCCCCCCCCACCCCCCCCCCCCCCCACCCCCCCCCCCCCCCACCCCCCCCCCCCCCCACCCCCCCCCCCCCCCACCCCCCCCCCCCCCCACCCCCCCCCCCCCCCACCCCCCCCCCCCCCCACCCCCCCCCCCCCCCACCCCCCCCCCCCCCCACCCCCCCCCCCCCCCACCCCCCCCCCCCCCCACCCCCCCCCCCCCCCACCCCCCCCCCCCCCCACCCCCCCCCCCCCCCACCCCCCCCCCCCCCCACCCCCCCCCCCCCCCACCCCCCCCCCCCCCCACCCCCCCCCCCCCCCACCCCCCCCCCCCCCCACCCCCCCCCCCCCCCACCCCCCCCCCCCCCCACCCCCCCCCCCCCCCACCCCCCCCCCCCCCCACCCCCCCCCCCCCCCACCCCCCCCCCCCCCCACCCCCCCCCCCCCCCACCCCCCCCCCCCCCCACCCCCCCCCCCCCCCACCCCCCCCCCCCCCCACCCCCCCCCCCCCCCACCCCCCCCCCCCCCCACCCCCCCCCCCCCCCACCCCCCCCCCCCCCCACCCCCCCCCCCCCCCACCCCCCCCCCCCCCCACCCCCCCCCCCCCCCACCCCCCCCCCCCCCCACCCCCCCCCCCCCCCACCCCCCCCCCCCCCCACCCCCCCCCCCCCCCACCCCCCCCCCCCCCCACCCCCCCCCCCCCCCACCCCCCCCCCCCCCCACCCCCCCCCCCCCCCACCCCCCCCCCCCCCCACCCCCCCCCCCCCCCACCCCCCCCCCCCCCCACCCCCCCCCCCCCCCACCCCCCCCCCCCCCCACCCCCCCCCCCCCCCACCCCCCCCCCCCCCCACCCCCCCCCCCCCCCACCCCCCCCCCCCCCCACCCCCCCCCCCCCCCACCCCCCCCCCCCCCCACCCCCCCCCCCCCCCACCCCCCCCCCCCCCCACCCCCCCCCCCCCCCACCCCCCCCCCCCCCCACCCCCCCCCCCCCCCACCCCCCCCCCCCCCCACCCCCCCCCCCCCCCACCCCCCCCCCCCCCCACCCCCCCCCCCCCCCACCCCCCCCCCCCCCCACCCCCCCCCCCCCCCACCCCCCCCCCCCCCCACCCCCCCCCCCCCCCACCCCCCCCCCCCCCCACCCCCCCCCCCCCCCACCCCCCCCCCCCCCCACCCCCCCCCCCCCCCACCCCCCCCCCCCCCCACCCCCCCCCCCCCCCACCCCCCCCCCCCCCCACCCCCCCCCCCCCCCACCCCCCCCCCCCCCCACCCCCCCCCCCCCCCACCCCCCCCCCCCCCCACCCCCCCCCCCCCCCACCCCCCCCCCCCCCCACCCCCCCCCCCCCCCACCCCCCCCCCCCCCCACCCCCCCCCCCCCCCACCCCCCCCCCCCCCCACCCCCCCCCCCCCCCACCCCCCCCCCCCCCCACCCCCCCCCCCCCCCACCCCCCCCCCCCCCCACCCCCCCCCCCCCCCACCCCCCCCCCCCCCCACCCCCCCCCCCCCCCACCCCCCCCCCCCCCCACCCCCCCCCCCCCCCACCCCCCCCCCCCCCCACCCCCCCCCCCCCCCACCCCCCCCCCCCCCCACCCCCCCCCCCCCCCACCCCCCCCCCCCCCCACCCCCCCCCCCCCCCACCCCCCCCCCCCCCCACCCCCCCCCCCCCCCACCCCCCCCCCCCCCCACCCCCCCCCCCCCCCACCCCCCCCCCCCCCCACCCCCCCCCCCCCCCACCCCCCCCCCCCCCCACCCCCCCCCCCCCCCACCCCCCCCCCCCCCCACCCCCCCCCCCCCCCACCCCCCCCCCCCCCCACCCCCCCCCCCCCCCACCCCCCCCCCCCCCCACCCCCCCCCCCCCCCACCCCCCCCCCCCCCCACCCCCCCCCCCCCCCACCCCCCCCCCCCCCCACCCCCCCCCCCCCCCACCCCCCCCCCCCCCCACCCCCCCCCCCCCCCACCCCCCCCCCCCCCCACCCCCCCCCCCCCCCACCCCCCCCCCCCCCCACCCCCCCCCCCCCCCACCCCCCCCCCCCCCCACCCCCCCCCCCCCCCACCCCCCCCCCCCCCCACCCCCCCCCCCCCCCACCCCCCCCCCCCCCCACCCCCCCCCCCCCCCACCCCCCCCCCCCCCCACCCCCCCCCCCCCCCACCCCCCCCCCCCCCCACCCCCCCCCCCCCCCACCCCCCCCCCCCCCCACCCCCCCCCCCCCCCACCCCCCCCCCCCCCCACCCCCCCCCCCCCCCACCCCCCCCCCCCCCCACCCCCCCCCCCCCCCACCCCCCCCCCCCCCCACCCCCCCCCCCCCCCACCCCCCCCCCCCCCCACCCCCCCCCCCCCCCACCCCCCCCCCCCCCCACCCCCCCCCCCCCCCACCCCCCCCCCCCCCCACCCCCCCCCCCCCCCACCCCCCCCCCCCCCCACCCCCCCCCCCCCCCACCCCCCCCCCCCCCCACCCCCCCCCCCCCCCACCCCCCCCCCCCCCCACCCCCCCCCCCCCCCACCCCCCCCCCCCCCCACCCCCCCCCCCCCCCACCCCCCCCCCCCCCCACCCCCCCCCCCCCCCACCCCCCCCCCCCCCCACCCCCCCCCCCCCCCACCCCCCCCCCCCCCCACCCCCCCCCCCCCCCACCCCCCCCCCCCCCCACCCCCCCCCCCCCCCACCCCCCCCCCCCCCCACCCCCCCCCCCCCCCACCCCCCCCCCCCCCCACCCCCCCCCCCCCCCACCCCCCCCCCCCCCCACCCCCCCCCCCCCCCACCCCCCCCCCCCCCCACCCCCCCCCCCCCCCACCCCCCCCCCCCCCCACCCCCCCCCCCCCCCACCCCCCCCCCCCCCCACCCCCCCCCCCCCCCACCCCCCCCCCCCCCCACCCCCCCCCCCCCCCACCCCCCCCCCCCCCCACCCCCCCCCCCCCCCACCCCCCCCCCCCCCCACCCCCCCCCCCCCCCACCCCCCCCCCCCCCCACCCCCCCCCCCCCCCACCCCCCCCCCCCCCCACCCCCCCCCCCCCCCACCCCCCCCCCCCCCCACCCCCCCCCCCCCCCACCCCCCCCCCCCCCCACCCCCCCCCCCCCCCACCCCCCCCCCCCCCCACCCCCCCCCCCCCCCACCCCCCCCCCCCCCCACCCCCCCCCCCCCCCACCCCCCCCCCCCCCCACCCCCCCCCCCCCCCACCCCCCCCCCCCCCCACCCCCCCCCCCCCCCACCCCCCCCCCCCCCCACCCCCCCCCCCCCCCACCCCCCCCCCCCCCCACCCCCCCCCCCCCCCACCCCCCCCCCCCCCCACCCCCCCCCCCCCCCACCCCCCCCCCCCCCCACCCCCCCCCCCCCCCACCCCCCCCCCCCCCCACCCCCCCCCCCCCCCACCCCCCCCCCCCCCCACCCCCCCCCCCCCCCACCCCCCCCCCCCCCCACCCCCCCCCCCCCCCACCCCCCCCCCCCCCCACCCCCCCCCCCCCCCACCCCCCCCCCCCCCCACCCCCCCCCCCCCCCACCCCCCCCCCCCCCCACCCCCCCCCCCCCCCACCCCCCCCCCCCCCCACCCCCCCCCCCCCCCACCCCCCCCCCCCCCCACCCCCCCCCCCCCCCACCCCCCCCCCCCCCCACCCCCCCCCCCCCCCACCCCCCCCCCCCCCCACCCCCCCCCCCCCCCACCCCCCCCCCCCCCCACCCCCCCCCCCCCCCACCCCCCCCCCCCCCCACCCCCCCCCCCCCCCACCCCCCCCCCCCCCCACCCCCCCCCCCCCCCACCCCCCCCCCCCCCCACCCCCCCCCCCCCCCACCCCCCCCCCCCCCCACCCCCCCCCCCCCCCACCCCCCCCCCCCCCCACCCCCCCCCCCCCCCACCCCCCCCCCCCCCCACCCCCCCCCCCCCCCACCCCCCCCCCCCCCCACCCCCCCCCCCCCCCACCCCCCCCCCCCCCCACCCCCCCCCCCCCCCACCCCCCCCCCCCCCCACCCCCCCCCCCCCCCACCCCCCCCCCCCCCCACCCCCCCCCCCCCCCACCCCCCCCCCCCCCCACCCCCCCCCCCCCCCACCCCCCCCCCCCCCCACCCCCCCCCCCCCCCACCCCCCCCCCCCCCCACCCCCCCCCCCCCCCACCCCCCCCCCCCCCCACCCCCCCCCCCCCCCACCCCCCCCCCCCCCCACCCCCCCCCCCCCCCACCCCCCCCCCCCCCCACCCCCCCCCCCCCCCACCCCCCCCCCCCCCCACCCCCCCCCCCCCCCACCCCCCCCCCCCCCCACCCCCCCCCCCCCCCACCCCCCCCCCCCCCCACCCCCCCCCCCCCCCACCCCCCCCCCCCCCCACCCCCCCCCCCCCCCACCCCCCCCCCCCCCCACCCCCCCCCCCCCCCACCCCCCCCCCCCCCCACCCCCCCCCCCCCCCACCCCCCCCCCCCCCCACCCCCCCCCCCCCCCACCCCCCCCCCCCCCCACCCCCCCCCCCCCCCACCCCCCCCCCCCCCCACCCCCCCCCCCCCCCACCCCCCCCCCCCCCCACCCCCCCCCCCCCCCACCCCCCCCCCCCCCCACCCCCCCCCCCCCCCACCCCCCCCCCCCCCCACCCCCCCCCCCCCCCACCCCCCCCCCCCCCCACCCCCCCCCCCCCCCACCCCCCCCCCCCCCCACCCCCCCCCCCCCCCACCCCCCCCCCCCCCCACCCCCCCCCCCCCCCACCCCCCCCCCCCCCCACCCCCCCCCCCCCCCACCCCCCCCCCCCCCCACCCCCCCCCCCCCCCACCCCCCCCCCCCCCCACCCCCCCCCCCCCCCACCCCCCCCCCCCCCCACCCCCCCCCCCCCCCACCCCCCCCCCCCCCCACCCCCCCCCCCCCCCACCCCCCCCCCCCCCCACCCCCCCCCCCCCCCACCCCCCCCCCCCCCCACCCCCCCCCCCCCCCACCCCCCCCCCCCCCCACCCCCCCCCCCCCCCACCCCCCCCCCCCCCCACCCCCCCCCCCCCCCACCCCCCCCCCCCCCCACCCCCCCCCCCCCCCACCCCCCCCCCCCCCCACCCCCCCCCCCCCCCACCCCCCCCCCCCCCCACCCCCCCCCCCCCCCACCCCCCCCCCCCCCCACCCCCCCCCCCCCCCACCCCCCCCCCCCCCCACCCCCCCCCCCCCCCACCCCCCCCCCCCCCCACCCCCCCCCCCCCCCACCCCCCCCCCCCCCCACCCCCCCCCCCCCCCACCCCCCCCCCCCCCCACCCCCCCCCCCCCCCACCCCCCCCCCCCCCCACCCCCCCCCCCCCCCACCCCCCCCCCCCCCCACCCCCCCCCCCCCCCACCCCCCCCCCCCCCCACCCCCCCCCCCCCCCACCCCCCCCCCCCCCCACCCCCCCCCCCCCCCACCCCCCCCCCCCCCCACCCCCCCCCCCCCCCACCCCCCCCCCCCCCCACCCCCCCCCCCCCCCACCCCCCCCCCCCCCCACCCCCCCCCCCCCCCACCCCCCCCCCCCCCCACCCCCCCCCCCCCCCACCCCCCCCCCCCCCCACCCCCCCCCCCCCCCACCCCCCCCCCCCCCCACCCCCCCCCCCCCCCACCCCCCCCCCCCCCCACCCCCCCCCCCCCCCACCCCCCCCCCCCCCCACCCCCCCCCCCCCCCACCCCCCCCCCCCCCCACCCCCCCCCCCCCCCACCCCCCCCCCCCCCCACCCCCCCCCCCCCCCACCCCCCCCCCCCCCCACCCCCCCCCCCCCCCACCCCCCCCCCCCCCCACCCCCCCCCCCCCCCACCCCCCCCCCCCCCCACCCCCCCCCCCCCCCACCCCCCCCCCCCCCCACCCCCCCCCCCCCCCACCCCCCCCCCCCCCCACCCCCCCCCCCCCCCACCCCCCCCCCCCCCCACCCCCCCCCCCCCCCACCCCCCCCCCCCCCCACCCCCCCCCCCCCCCACCCCCCCCCCCCCCCACCCCCCCCCCCCCCCACCCCCCCCCCCCCCCACCCCCCCCCCCCCCCACCCCCCCCCCCCCCCACCCCCCCCCCCCCCCACCCCCCCCCCCCCCCACCCCCCCCCCCCCCCACCCCCCCCCCCCCCCACCCCCCCCCCCCCCCACCCCCCCCCCCCCCCACCCCCCCCCCCCCCCACCCCCCCCCCCCCCCACCCCCCCCCCCCCCCACCCCCCCCCCCCCCCACCCCCCCCCCCCCCCACCCCCCCCCCCCCCCACCCCCCCCCCCCCCCACCCCCCCCCCCCCCCACCCCCCCCCCCCCCCACCCCCCCCCCCCCCCACCCCCCCCCCCCCCCACCCCCCCCCCCCCCCACCCCCCCCCCCCCCCACCCCCCCCCCCCCCCACCCCCCCCCCCCCCCACCCCCCCCCCCCCCCACCCCCCCCCCCCCCCACCCCCCCCCCCCCCCACCCCCCCCCCCCCCCACCCCCCCCCCCCCCCACCCCCCCCCCCCCCCACCCCCCCCCCCCCCCACCCCCCCCCCCCCCCACCCCCCCCCCCCCCCACCCCCCCCCCCCCCCACCCCCCCCCCCCCCCACCCCCCCCCCCCCCCACCCCCCCCCCCCCCCACCCCCCCCCCCCCCCACCCCCCCCCCCCCCCACCCCCCCCCCCCCCCACCCCCCCCCCCCCCCACCCCCCCCCCCCCCCACCCCCCCCCCCCCCCACCCCCCCCCCCCCCCACCCCCCCCCCCCCCCACCCCCCCCCCCCCCCACCCCCCCCCCCCCCCACCCCCCCCCCCCCCCACCCCCCCCCCCCCCCACCCCCCCCCCCCCCCACCCCCCCCCCCCCCCACCCCCCCCCCCCCCCACCCCCCCCCCCCCCCACCCCCCCCCCCCCCCACCCCCCCCCCCCCCCACCCCCCCCCCCCCCCACCCCCCCCCCCCCCCACCCCCCCCCCCCCCCACCCCCCCCCCCCCCCACCCCCCCCCCCCCCCACCCCCCCCCCCCCCCACCCCCCCCCCCCCCCACCCCCCCCCCCCCCCACCCCCCCCCCCCCCCACCCCCCCCCCCCCCCACCCCCCCCCCCCCCCACCCCCCCCCCCCCCCACCCCCCCCCCCCCCCACCCCCCCCCCCCCCCACCCCCCCCCCCCCCCACCCCCCCCCCCCCCCACCCCCCCCCCCCCCCACCCCCCCCCCCCCCCACCCCCCCCCCCCCCCACCCCCCCCCCCCCCCACCCCCCCCCCCCCCCACCCCCCCCCCCCCCCACCCCCCCCCCCCCCCACCCCCCCCCCCCCCCACCCCCCCCCCCCCCCACCCCCCCCCCCCCCCACCCCCCCCCCCCCCCACCCCCCCCCCCCCCCACCCCCCCCCCCCCCCACCCCCCCCCCCCCCCACCCCCCCCCCCCCCCACCCCCCCCCCCCCCCACCCCCCCCCCCCCCCACCCCCCCCCCCCCCCACCCCCCCCCCCCCCCACCCCCCCCCCCCCCCACCCCCCCCCCCCCCCACCCCCCCCCCCCCCCACCCCCCCCCCCCCCCACCCCCCCCCCCCCCCACCCCCCCCCCCCCCCACCCCCCCCCCCCCCCACCCCCCCCCCCCCCCACCCCCCCCCCCCCCCACCCCCCCCCCCCCCCACCCCCCCCCCCCCCCACCCCCCCCCCCCCCCACCCCCCCCCCCCCCCACCCCCCCCCCCCCCCACCCCCCCCCCCCCCCACCCCCCCCCCCCCCCACCCCCCCCCCCCCCCACCCCCCCCCCCCCCCACCCCCCCCCCCCCCCACCCCCCCCCCCCCCCACCCCCCCCCCCCCCCACCCCCCCCCCCCCCCACCCCCCCCCCCCCCCACCCCCCCCCCCCCCCACCCCCCCCCCCCCCCACCCCCCCCCCCCCCCACCCCCCCCCCCCCCCACCCCCCCCCCCCCCCACCCCCCCCCCCCCCCACCCCCCCCCCCCCCCACCCCCCCCCCCCCCCACCCCCCCCCCCCCCCACCCCCCCCCCCCCCCACCCCCCCCCCCCCCCACCCCCCCCCCCCCCCACCCCCCCCCCCCCCCACCCCCCCCCCCCCCCACCCCCCCCCCCCCCCACCCCCCCCCCCCCCCACCCCCCCCCCCCCCCACCCCCCCCCCCCCCCACCCCCCCCCCCCCCCACCCCCCCCCCCCCCCACCCCCCCCCCCCCCCACCCCCCCCCCCCCCCACCCCCCCCCCCCCCCACCCCCCCCCCCCCCCACCCCCCCCCCCCCCCACCCCCCCCCCCCCCCACCCCCCCCCCCCCCCACCCCCCCCCCCCCCCACCCCCCCCCCCCCCCACCCCCCCCCCCCCCCACCCCCCCCCCCCCCCACCCCCCCCCCCCCCCACCCCCCCCCCCCCCCACCCCCCCCCCCCCCCACCCCCCCCCCCCCCCACCCCCCCCCCCCCCCACCCCCCCCCCCCCCCACCCCCCCCCCCCCCCACCCCCCCCCCCCCCCACCCCCCCCCCCCCCCACCCCCCCCCCCCCCCACCCCCCCCCCCCCCCACCCCCCCCCCCCCCCACCCCCCCCCCCCCCCACCCCCCCCCCCCCCCACCCCCCCCCCCCCCCACCCCCCCCCCCCCCCACCCCCCCCCCCCCCCACCCCCCCCCCCCCCCACCCCCCCCCCCCCCCACCCCCCCCCCCCCCCACCCCCCCCCCCCCCCACCCCCCCCCCCCCCCACCCCCCCCCCCCCCCACCCCCCCCCCCCCCCACCCCCCCCCCCCCCCACCCCCCCCCCCCCCCACCCCCCCCCCCCCCCACCCCCCCCCCCCCCCACCCCCCCCCCCCCCCACCCCCCCCCCCCCCCACCCCCCCCCCCCCCCACCCCCCCCCCCCCCCACCCCCCCCCCCCCCCACCCCCCCCCCCCCCCACCCCCCCCCCCCCCCACCCCCCCCCCCCCCCACCCCCCCCCCCCCCCACCCCCCCCCCCCCCCACCCCCCCCCCCCCCCACCCCCCCCCCCCCCCACCCCCCCCCCCCCCCACCCCCCCCCCCCCCCACCCCCCCCCCCCCCCACCCCCCCCCCCCCCCACCCCCCCCCCCCCCCACCCCCCCCCCCCCCCACCCCCCCCCCCCCCCACCCCCCCCCCCCCCCACCCCCCCCCCCCCCCACCCCCCCCCCCCCCCACCCCCCCCCCCCCCCACCCCCCCCCCCCCCCACCCCCCCCCCCCCCCACCCCCCCCCCCCCCCACCCCCCCCCCCCCCCACCCCCCCCCCCCCCCACCCCCCCCCCCCCCCACCCCCCCCCCCCCCCACCCCCCCCCCCCCCCACCCCCCCCCCCCCCCACCCCCCCCCCCCCCCACCCCCCCCCCCCCCCACCCCCCCCCCCCCCCACCCCCCCCCCCCCCCACCCCCCCCCCCCCCCACCCCCCCCCCCCCCCACCCCCCCCCCCCCCCACCCCCCCCCCCCCCCACCCCCCCCCCCCCCCACCCCCCCCCCCCCCCACCCCCCCCCCCCCCCACCCCCCCCCCCCCCCACCCCCCCCCCCCCCCACCCCCCCCCCCCCCCACCCCCCCCCCCCCCCACCCCCCCCCCCCCCCACCCCCCCCCCCCCCCACCCCCCCCCCCCCCCACCCCCCCCCCCCCCCACCCCCCCCCCCCCCCACCCCCCCCCCCCCCCACCCCCCCCCCCCCCCACCCCCCCCCCCCCCCACCCCCCCCCCCCCCCACCCCCCCCCCCCCCCACCCCCCCCCCCCCCCACCCCCCCCCCCCCCCACCCCCCCCCCCCCCCACCCCCCCCCCCCCCCACCCCCCCCCCCCCCCACCCCCCCCCCCCCCCACCCCCCCCCCCCCCCACCCCCCCCCCCCCCCACCCCCCCCCCCCCCCACCCCCCCCCCCCCCCACCCCCCCCCCCCCCCACCCCCCCCCCCCCCCACCCCCCCCCCCCCCCACCCCCCCCCCCCCCCACCCCCCCCCCCCCCCACCCCCCCCCCCCCCCACCCCCCCCCCCCCCCACCCCCCCCCCCCCCCACCCCCCCCCCCCCCCACCCCCCCCCCCCCCCACCCCCCCCCCCCCCCACCCCCCCCCCCCCCCACCCCCCCCCCCCCCCACCCCCCCCCCCCCCCACCCCCCCCCCCCCCCACCCCCCCCCCCCCCCACCCCCCCCCCCCCCCACCCCCCCCCCCCCCCACCCCCCCCCCCCCCCACCCCCCCCCCCCCCCACCCCCCCCCCCCCCCACCCCCCCCCCCCCCCACCCCCCCCCCCCCCCACCCCCCCCCCCCCCCACCCCCCCCCCCCCCCACCCCCCCCCCCCCCCACCCCCCCCCCCCCCCACCCCCCCCCCCCCCCACCCCCCCCCCCCCCCACCCCCCCCCCCCCCCACCCCCCCCCCCCCCCACCCCCCCCCCCCCCCACCCCCCCCCCCCCCCACCCCCCCCCCCCCCCACCCCCCCCCCCCCCCACCCCCCCCCCCCCCCACCCCCCCCCCCCCCCACCCCCCCCCCCCCCCACCCCCCCCCCCCCCCACCCCCCCCCCCCCCCACCCCCCCCCCCCCCCACCCCCCCCCCCCCCCACCCCCCCCCCCCCCCACCCCCCCCCCCCCCCACCCCCCCCCCCCCCCACCCCCCCCCCCCCCCACCCCCCCCCCCCCCCACCCCCCCCCCCCCCCACCCCCCCCCCCCCCCACCCCCCCCCCCCCCCACCCCCCCCCCCCCCCACCCCCCCCCCCCCCCACCCCCCCCCCCCCCCACCCCCCCCCCCCCCCACCCCCCCCCCCCCCCACCCCCCCCCCCCCCCACCCCCCCCCCCCCCCACCCCCCCCCCCCCCCACCCCCCCCCCCCCCCACCCCCCCCCCCCCCCACCCCCCCCCCCCCCCACCCCCCCCCCCCCCCACCCCCCCCCCCCCCCACCCCCCCCCCCCCCCACCCCCCCCCCCCCCCACCCCCCCCCCCCCCCACCCCCCCCCCCCCCCACCCCCCCCCCCCCCCACCCCCCCCCCCCCCCACCCCCCCCCCCCCCCACCCCCCCCCCCCCCCACCCCCCCCCCCCCCCACCCCCCCCCCCCCCCACCCCCCCCCCCCCCCACCCCCCCCCCCCCCCACCCCCCCCCCCCCCCACCCCCCCCCCCCCCCACCCCCCCCCCCCCCCACCCCCCCCCCCCCCCACCCCCCCCCCCCCCCACCCCCCCCCCCCCCCACCCCCCCCCCCCCCCACCCCCCCCCCCCCCCACCCCCCCCCCCCCCCACCCCCCCCCCCCCCCACCCCCCCCCCCCCCCACCCCCCCCCCCCCCCACCCCCCCCCCCCCCCACCCCCCCCCCCCCCCACCCCCCCCCCCCCCCACCCCCCCCCCCCCCCACCCCCCCCCCCCCCCACCCCCCCCCCCCCCCACCCCCCCCCCCCCCCACCCCCCCCCCCCCCCACCCCCCCCCCCCCCCACCCCCCCCCCCCCCCACCCCCCCCCCCCCCCACCCCCCCCCCCCCCCACCCCCCCCCCCCCCCACCCCCCCCCCCCCCCACCCCCCCCCCCCCCCACCCCCCCCCCCCCCCACCCCCCCCCCCCCCCACCCCCCCCCCCCCCCACCCCCCCCCCCCCCCACCCCCCCCCCCCCCCACCCCCCCCCCCCCCCACCCCCCCCCCCCCCCACCCCCCCCCCCCCCCACCCCCCCCCCCCCCCACCCCCCCCCCCCCCCACCCCCCCCCCCCCCCACCCCCCCCCCCCCCCACCCCCCCCCCCCCCCACCCCCCCCCCCCCCCACCCCCCCCCCCCCCCACCCCCCCCCCCCCCCACCCCCCCCCCCCCCCACCCCCCCCCCCCCCCACCCCCCCCCCCCCCCACCCCCCCCCCCCCCCACCCCCCCCCCCCCCCACCCCCCCCCCCCCCCACCCCCCCCCCCCCCCACCCCCCCCCCCCCCCACCCCCCCCCCCCCCCACCCCCCCCCCCCCCCACCCCCCCCCCCCCCCACCCCCCCCCCCCCCCACCCCCCCCCCCCCCCACCCCCCCCCCCCCCCACCCCCCCCCCCCCCCACCCCCCCCCCCCCCCACCCCCCCCCCCCCCCACCCCCCCCCCCCCCCACCCCCCCCCCCCCCCACCCCCCCCCCCCCCCACCCCCCCCCCCCCCCACCCCCCCCCCCCCCCACCCCCCCCCCCCCCCACCCCCCCCCCCCCCCACCCCCCCCCCCCCCCACCCCCCCCCCCCCCCACCCCCCCCCCCCCCCACCCCCCCCCCCCCCCACCCCCCCCCCCCCCCACCCCCCCCCCCCCCCACCCCCCCCCCCCCCCACCCCCCCCCCCCCCCACCCCCCCCCCCCCCCACCCCCCCCCCCCCCCACCCCCCCCCCCCCCCACCCCCCCCCCCCCCCACCCCCCCCCCCCCCCACCCCCCCCCCCCCCCACCCCCCCCCCCCCCCACCCCCCCCCCCCCCCACCCCCCCCCCCCCCCACCCCCCCCCCCCCCCACCCCCCCCCCCCCCCACCCCCCCCCCCCCCCACCCCCCCCCCCCCCCACCCCCCCCCCCCCCCACCCCCCCCCCCCCCCACCCCCCCCCCCCCCCACCCCCCCCCCCCCCCACCCCCCCCCCCCCCCACCCCCCCCCCCCCCCACCCCCCCCCCCCCCCACCCCCCCCCCCCCCCACCCCCCCCCCCCCCCACCCCCCCCCCCCCCCACCCCCCCCCCCCCCCACCCCCCCCCCCCCCCACCCCCCCCCCCCCCCACCCCCCCCCCCCCCCACCCCCCCCCCCCCCCACCCCCCCCCCCCCCCACCCCCCCCCCCCCCCACCCCCCCCCCCCCCCACCCCCCCCCCCCCCCACCCCCCCCCCCCCCCACCCCCCCCCCCCCCCACCCCCCCCCCCCCCCACCCCCCCCCCCCCCCACCCCCCCCCCCCCCCACCCCCCCCCCCCCCCACCCCCCCCCCCCCCCACCCCCCCCCCCCCCCACCCCCCCCCCCCCCCACCCCCCCCCCCCCCCACCCCCCCCCCCCCCCACCCCCCCCCCCCCCCACCCCCCCCCCCCCCCACCCCCCCCCCCCCCCACCCCCCCCCCCCCCCACCCCCCCCCCCCCCCACCCCCCCCCCCCCCCACCCCCCCCCCCCCCCACCCCCCCCCCCCCCCACCCCCCCCCCCCCCCACCCCCCCCCCCCCCCACCCCCCCCCCCCCCCACCCCCCCCCCCCCCCACCCCCCCCCCCCCCCACCCCCCCCCCCCCCCACCCCCCCCCCCCCCCACCCCCCCCCCCCCCCACCCCCCCCCCCCCCCACCCCCCCCCCCCCCCACCCCCCCCCCCCCCCACCCCCCCCCCCCCCCACCCCCCCCCCCCCCCACCCCCCCCCCCCCCCACCCCCCCCCCCCCCCACCCCCCCCCCCCCCCACCCCCCCCCCCCCCCACCCCCCCCCCCCCCCACCCCCCCCCCCCCCCACCCCCCCCCCCCCCCACCCCCCCCCCCCCCCACCCCCCCCCCCCCCCACCCCCCCCCCCCCCCACCCCCCCCCCCCCCCACCCCCCCCCCCCCCCACCCCCCCCCCCCCCCACCCCCCCCCCCCCCCACCCCCCCCCCCCCCCACCCCCCCCCCCCCCCACCCCCCCCCCCCCCCACCCCCCCCCCCCCCCACCCCCCCCCCCCCCCACCCCCCCCCCCCCCCACCCCCCCCCCCCCCCACCCCCCCCCCCCCCCACCCCCCCCCCCCCCCACCCCCCCCCCCCCCCACCCCCCCCCCCCCCCACCCCCCCCCCCCCCCACCCCCCCCCCCCCCCACCCCCCCCCCCCCCCACCCCCCCCCCCCCCCACCCCCCCCCCCCCCCACCCCCCCCCCCCCCCACCCCCCCCCCCCCCCACCCCCCCCCCCCCCCACCCCCCCCCCCCCCCACCCCCCCCCCCCCCCACCCCCCCCCCCCCCCACCCCCCCCCCCCCCCACCCCCCCCCCCCCCCACCCCCCCCCCCCCCCACCCCCCCCCCCCCCCACCCCCCCCCCCCCCCACCCCCCCCCCCCCCCACCCCCCCCCCCCCCCACCCCCCCCCCCCCCCACCCCCCCCCCCCCCCACCCCCCCCCCCCCCCACCCCCCCCCCCCCCCACCCCCCCCCCCCCCCACCCCCCCCCCCCCCCACCCCCCCCCCCCCCCACCCCCCCCCCCCCCCACCCCCCCCCCCCCCCACCCCCCCCCCCCCCCACCCCCCCCCCCCCCCACCCCCCCCCCCCCCCACCCCCCCCCCCCCCCACCCCCCCCCCCCCCCACCCCCCCCCCCCCCCACCCCCCCCCCCCCCCACCCCCCCCCCCCCCCACCCCCCCCCCCCCCCACCCCCCCCCCCCCCCACCCCCCCCCCCCCCCACCCCCCCCCCCCCCCACCCCCCCCCCCCCCCACCCCCCCCCCCCCCCACCCCCCCCCCCCCCCACCCCCCCCCCCCCCCACCCCCCCCCCCCCCCACCCCCCCCCCCCCCCACCCCCCCCCCCCCCCACCCCCCCCCCCCCCCACCCCCCCCCCCCCCCACCCCCCCCCCCCCCCACCCCCCCCCCCCCCCACCCCCCCCCCCCCCCACCCCCCCCCCCCCCCACCCCCCCCCCCCCCCACCCCCCCCCCCCCCCACCCCCCCCCCCCCCCACCCCCCCCCCCCCCCACCCCCCCCCCCCCCCACCCCCCCCCCCCCCCACCCCCCCCCCCCCCCACCCCCCCCCCCCCCCACCCCCCCCCCCCCCCACCCCCCCCCCCCCCCACCCCCCCCCCCCCCCACCCCCCCCCCCCCCCACCCCCCCCCCCCCCCACCCCCCCCCCCCCCCACCCCCCCCCCCCCCCACCCCCCCCCCCCCCCACCCCCCCCCCCCCCCACCCCCCCCCCCCCCCACCCCCCCCCCCCCCCACCCCCCCCCCCCCCCACCCCCCCCCCCCCCCACCCCCCCCCCCCCCCACCCCCCCCCCCCCCCACCCCCCCCCCCCCCCACCCCCCCCCCCCCCCACCCCCCCCCCCCCCCACCCCCCCCCCCCCCCACCCCCCCCCCCCCCCACCCCCCCCCCCCCCCACCCCCCCCCCCCCCCACCCCCCCCCCCCCCCACCCCCCCCCCCCCCCACCCCCCCCCCCCCCCACCCCCCCCCCCCCCCACCCCCCCCCCCCCCCACCCCCCCCCCCCCCCACCCCCCCCCCCCCCCACCCCCCCCCCCCCCCACCCCCCCCCCCCCCCACCCCCCCCCCCCCCCACCCCCCCCCCCCCCCACCCCCCCCCCCCCCCACCCCCCCCCCCCCCCACCCCCCCCCCCCCCCACCCCCCCCCCCCCCCACCCCCCCCCCCCCCCACCCCCCCCCCCCCCCACCCCCCCCCCCCCCCACCCCCCCCCCCCCCCACCCCCCCCCCCCCCCACCCCCCCCCCCCCCCACCCCCCCCCCCCCCCACCCCCCCCCCCCCCCACCCCCCCCCCCCCCCACCCCCCCCCCCCCCCACCCCCCCCCCCCCCCACCCCCCCCCCCCCCCACCCCCCCCCCCCCCCACCCCCCCCCCCCCCCACCCCCCCCCCCCCCCACCCCCCCCCCCCCCCACCCCCCCCCCCCCCCACCCCCCCCCCCCCCCACCCCCCCCCCCCCCCACCCCCCCCCCCCCCCACCCCCCCCCCCCCCCACCCCCCCCCCCCCCCACCCCCCCCCCCCCCCACCCCCCCCCCCCCCCACCCCCCCCCCCCCCCACCCCCCCCCCCCCCCACCCCCCCCCCCCCCCACCCCCCCCCCCCCCCACCCCCCCCCCCCCCCACCCCCCCCCCCCCCCACCCCCCCCCCCCCCCACCCCCCCCCCCCCCCACCCCCCCCCCCCCCCACCCCCCCCCCCCCCCACCCCCCCCCCCCCCCACCCCCCCCCCCCCCCACCCCCCCCCCCCCCCACCCCCCCCCCCCCCCACCCCCCCCCCCCCCCACCCCCCCCCCCCCCCACCCCCCCCCCCCCCCACCCCCCCCCCCCCCCACCCCCCCCCCCCCCCACCCCCCCCCCCCCCCACCCCCCCCCCCCCCCACCCCCCCCCCCCCCCACCCCCCCCCCCCCCCACCCCCCCCCCCCCCCACCCCCCCCCCCCCCCACCCCCCCCCCCCCCCACCCCCCCCCCCCCCCACCCCCCCCCCCCCCCACCCCCCCCCCCCCCCACCCCCCCCCCCCCCCACCCCCCCCCCCCCCCACCCCCCCCCCCCCCCACCCCCCCCCCCCCCCACCCCCCCCCCCCCCCACCCCCCCCCCCCCCCACCCCCCCCCCCCCCCACCCCCCCCCCCCCCCACCCCCCCCCCCCCCCACCCCCCCCCCCCCCCACCCCCCCCCCCCCCCACCCCCCCCCCCCCCCACCCCCCCCCCCCCCCACCCCCCCCCCCCCCCACCCCCCCCCCCCCCCACCCCCCCCCCCCCCCACCCCCCCCCCCCCCCACCCCCCCCCCCCCCCACCCCCCCCCCCCCCCACCCCCCCCCCCCCCCACCCCCCCCCCCCCCCACCCCCCCCCCCCCCCACCCCCCCCCCCCCCCACCCCCCCCCCCCCCCACCCCCCCCCCCCCCCACCCCCCCCCCCCCCCACCCCCCCCCCCCCCCACCCCCCCCCCCCCCCACCCCCCCCCCCCCCCACCCCCCCCCCCCCCCACCCCCCCCCCCCCCCACCCCCCCCCCCCCCCACCCCCCCCCCCCCCCACCCCCCCCCCCCCCCACCCCCCCCCCCCCCCACCCCCCCCCCCCCCCACCCCCCCCCCCCCCCACCCCCCCCCCCCCCCACCCCCCCCCCCCCCCACCCCCCCCCCCCCCCACCCCCCCCCCCCCCCACCCCCCCCCCCCCCCACCCCCCCCCCCCCCCACCCCCCCCCCCCCCCACCCCCCCCCCCCCCCACCCCCCCCCCCCCCCACCCCCCCCCCCCCCCACCCCCCCCCCCCCCCACCCCCCCCCCCCCCCACCCCCCCCCCCCCCCACCCCCCCCCCCCCCCACCCCCCCCCCCCCCCACCCCCCCCCCCCCCCACCCCCCCCCCCCCCCACCCCCCCCCCCCCCCACCCCCCCCCCCCCCCACCCCCCCCCCCCCCCACCCCCCCCCCCCCCCACCCCCCCCCCCCCCCACCCCCCCCCCCCCCCACCCCCCCCCCCCCCCACCCCCCCCCCCCCCCACCCCCCCCCCCCCCCACCCCCCCCCCCCCCCACCCCCCCCCCCCCCCACCCCCCCCCCCCCCCACCCCCCCCCCCCCCCACCCCCCCCCCCCCCCACCCCCCCCCCCCCCCACCCCCCCCCCCCCCCACCCCCCCCCCCCCCCACCCCCCCCCCCCCCCACCCCCCCCCCCCCCCACCCCCCCCCCCCCCCACCCCCCCCCCCCCCCACCCCCCCCCCCCCCCACCCCCCCCCCCCCCCACCCCCCCCCCCCCCCACCCCCCCCCCCCCCCACCCCCCCCCCCCCCCACCCCCCCCCCCCCCCACCCCCCCCCCCCCCCACCCCCCCCCCCCCCCACCCCCCCCCCCCCCCACCCCCCCCCCCCCCCACCCCCCCCCCCCCCCACCCCCCCCCCCCCCCACCCCCCCCCCCCCCCACCCCCCCCCCCCCCCACCCCCCCCCCCCCCCACCCCCCCCCCCCCCCACCCCCCCCCCCCCCCACCCCCCCCCCCCCCCACCCCCCCCCCCCCCCACCCCCCCCCCCCCCCACCCCCCCCCCCCCCCACCCCCCCCCCCCCCCACCCCCCCCCCCCCCCACCCCCCCCCCCCCCCACCCCCCCCCCCCCCCACCCCCCCCCCCCCCCACCCCCCCCCCCCCCCACCCCCCCCCCCCCCCACCCCCCCCCCCCCCCACCCCCCCCCCCCCCCACCCCCCCCCCCCCCCACCCCCCCCCCCCCCCACCCCCCCCCCCCCCCACCCCCCCCCCCCCCCACCCCCCCCCCCCCCCACCCCCCCCCCCCCCCACCCCCCCCCCCCCCCACCCCCCCCCCCCCCCACCCCCCCCCCCCCCCACCCCCCCCCCCCCCCACCCCCCCCCCCCCCCACCCCCCCCCCCCCCCACCCCCCCCCCCCCCCACCCCCCCCCCCCCCCACCCCCCCCCCCCCCCACCCCCCCCCCCCCCCACCCCCCCCCCCCCCCACCCCCCCCCCCCCCCACCCCCCCCCCCCCCCACCCCCCCCCCCCCCCACCCCCCCCCCCCCCCACCCCCCCCCCCCCCCACCCCCCCCCCCCCCCACCCCCCCCCCCCCCCACCCCCCCCCCCCCCCACCCCCCCCCCCCCCCACCCCCCCCCCCCCCCACCCCCCCCCCCCCCCACCCCCCCCCCCCCCCACCCCCCCCCCCCCCCACCCCCCCCCCCCCCCACCCCCCCCCCCCCCCACCCCCCCCCCCCCCCACCCCCCCCCCCCCCCACCCCCCCCCCCCCCCACCCCCCCCCCCCCCCACCCCCCCCCCCCCCCACCCCCCCCCCCCCCCACCCCCCCCCCCCCCCACCCCCCCCCCCCCCCACCCCCCCCCCCCCCCACCCCCCCCCCCCCCCACCCCCCCCCCCCCCCACCCCCCCCCCCCCCCACCCCCCCCCCCCCCCACCCCCCCCCCCCCCCACCCCCCCCCCCCCCCACCCCCCCCCCCCCCCACCCCCCCCCCCCCCCACCCCCCCCCCCCCCCACCCCCCCCCCCCCCCACCCCCCCCCCCCCCCACCCCCCCCCCCCCCCACCCCCCCCCCCCCCCACCCCCCCCCCCCCCCACCCCCCCCCCCCCCCACCCCCCCCCCCCCCCACCCCCCCCCCCCCCCACCCCCCCCCCCCCCCACCCCCCCCCCCCCCCACCCCCCCCCCCCCCCACCCCCCCCCCCCCCCACCCCCCCCCCCCCCCACCCCCCCCCCCCCCCACCCCCCCCCCCCCCCACCCCCCCCCCCCCCCACCCCCCCCCCCCCCCACCCCCCCCCCCCCCCACCCCCCCCCCCCCCCACCCCCCCCCCCCCCCACCCCCCCCCCCCCCCACCCCCCCCCCCCCCCACCCCCCCCCCCCCCCACCCCCCCCCCCCCCCACCCCCCCCCCCCCCCACCCCCCCCCCCCCCCACCCCCCCCCCCCCCCACCCCCCCCCCCCCCCACCCCCCCCCCCCCCCACCCCCCCCCCCCCCCACCCCCCCCCCCCCCCACCCCCCCCCCCCCCCACCCCCCCCCCCCCCCACCCCCCCCCCCCCCCACCCCCCCCCCCCCCCACCCCCCCCCCCCCCCACCCCCCCCCCCCCCCACCCCCCCCCCCCCCCACCCCCCCCCCCCCCCACCCCCCCCCCCCCCCACCCCCCCCCCCCCCCACCCCCCCCCCCCCCCACCCCCCCCCCCCCCCACCCCCCCCCCCCCCCACCCCCCCCCCCCCCCACCCCCCCCCCCCCCCACCCCCCCCCCCCCCCACCCCCCCCCCCCCCCACCCCCCCCCCCCCCCACCCCCCCCCCCCCCCACCCCCCCCCCCCCCCACCCCCCCCCCCCCCCACCCCCCCCCCCCCCCACCCCCCCCCCCCCCCACCCCCCCCCCCCCCCACCCCCCCCCCCCCCCACCCCCCCCCCCCCCCACCCCCCCCCCCCCCCACCCCCCCCCCCCCCCACCCCCCCCCCCCCCCACCCCCCCCCCCCCCCACCCCCCCCCCCCCCCACCCCCCCCCCCCCCCACCCCCCCCCCCCCCCACCCCCCCCCCCCCCCACCCCCCCCCCCCCCCACCCCCCCCCCCCCCCACCCCCCCCCCCCCCCACCCCCCCCCCCCCCCACCCCCCCCCCCCCCCACCCCCCCCCCCCCCCACCCCCCCCCCCCCCCACCCCCCCCCCCCCCCACCCCCCCCCCCCCCCACCCCCCCCCCCCCCCACCCCCCCCCCCCCCCACCCCCCCCCCCCCCCACCCCCCCCCCCCCCCACCCCCCCCCCCCCCCACCCCCCCCCCCCCCCACCCCCCCCCCCCCCCACCCCCCCCCCCCCCCACCCCCCCCCCCCCCCACCCCCCCCCCCCCCCACCCCCCCCCCCCCCCACCCCCCCCCCCCCCCACCCCCCCCCCCCCCCACCCCCCCCCCCCCCCACCCCCCCCCCCCCCCACCCCCCCCCCCCCCCACCCCCCCCCCCCCCCACCCCCCCCCCCCCCCACCCCCCCCCCCCCCCACCCCCCCCCCCCCCCACCCCCCCCCCCCCCCACCCCCCCCCCCCCCCACCCCCCCCCCCCCCCACCCCCCCCCCCCCCCACCCCCCCCCCCCCCCACCCCCCCCCCCCCCCACCCCCCCCCCCCCCCACCCCCCCCCCCCCCCACCCCCCCCCCCCCCCACCCCCCCCCCCCCCCACCCCCCCCCCCCCCCACCCCCCCCCCCCCCCACCCCCCCCCCCCCCCACCCCCCCCCCCCCCCACCCCCCCCCCCCCCCACCCCCCCCCCCCCCCACCCCCCCCCCCCCCCACCCCCCCCCCCCCCCACCCCCCCCCCCCCCCACCCCCCCCCCCCCCCACCCCCCCCCCCCCCCACCCCCCCCCCCCCCCACCCCCCCCCCCCCCCACCCCCCCCCCCCCCCACCCCCCCCCCCCCCCACCCCCCCCCCCCCCCACCCCCCCCCCCCCCCACCCCCCCCCCCCCCCACCCCCCCCCCCCCCCACCCCCCCCCCCCCCCACCCCCCCCCCCCCCCACCCCCCCCCCCCCCCACCCCCCCCCCCCCCCACCCCCCCCCCCCCCCACCCCCCCCCCCCCCCACCCCCCCCCCCCCCCACCCCCCCCCCCCCCCACCCCCCCCCCCCCCCACCCCCCCCCCCCCCCACCCCCCCCCCCCCCCACCCCCCCCCCCCCCCACCCCCCCCCCCCCCCACCCCCCCCCCCCCCCACCCCCCCCCCCCCCCACCCCCCCCCCCCCCCACCCCCCCCCCCCCCCACCCCCCCCCCCCCCCACCCCCCCCCCCCCCCACCCCCCCCCCCCCCCACCCCCCCCCCCCCCCACCCCCCCCCCCCCCCACCCCCCCCCCCCCCCACCCCCCCCCCCCCCCACCCCCCCCCCCCCCCACCCCCCCCCCCCCCCACCCCCCCCCCCCCCCACCCCCCCCCCCCCCCACCCCCCCCCCCCCCCACCCCCCCCCCCCCCCACCCCCCCCCCCCCCCACCCCCCCCCCCCCCCACCCCCCCCCCCCCCCACCCCCCCCCCCCCCCACCCCCCCCCCCCCCCACCCCCCCCCCCCCCCACCCCCCCCCCCCCCCACCCCCCCCCCCCCCCACCCCCCCCCCCCCCCACCCCCCCCCCCCCCCACCCCCCCCCCCCCCCACCCCCCCCCCCCCCCACCCCCCCCCCCCCCCACCCCCCCCCCCCCCCACCCCCCCCCCCCCCCACCCCCCCCCCCCCCCACCCCCCCCCCCCCCCACCCCCCCCCCCCCCCACCCCCCCCCCCCCCCACCCCCCCCCCCCCCCACCCCCCCCCCCCCCCACCCCCCCCCCCCCCCACCCCCCCCCCCCCCCACCCCCCCCCCCCCCCACCCCCCCCCCCCCCCACCCCCCCCCCCCCCCACCCCCCCCCCCCCCCACCCCCCCCCCCCCCCACCCCCCCCCCCCCCCACCCCCCCCCCCCCCCACCCCCCCCCCCCCCCACCCCCCCCCCCCCCCACCCCCCCCCCCCCCCACCCCCCCCCCCCCCCACCCCCCCCCCCCCCCACCCCCCCCCCCCCCCACCCCCCCCCCCCCCCACCCCCCCCCCCCCCCACCCCCCCCCCCCCCCACCCCCCCCCCCCCCCACCCCCCCCCCCCCCCACCCCCCCCCCCCCCCACCCCCCCCCCCCCCCACCCCCCCCCCCCCCCACCCCCCCCCCCCCCCACCCCCCCCCCCCCCCACCCCCCCCCCCCCCCACCCCCCCCCCCCCCCACCCCCCCCCCCCCCCACCCCCCCCCCCCCCCACCCCCCCCCCCCCCCACCCCCCCCCCCCCCCACCCCCCCCCCCCCCCACCCCCCCCCCCCCCCACCCCCCCCCCCCCCCACCCCCCCCCCCCCCCACCCCCCCCCCCCCCCACCCCCCCCCCCCCCCACCCCCCCCCCCCCCCACCCCCCCCCCCCCCCACCCCCCCCCCCCCCCACCCCCCCCCCCCCCCACCCCCCCCCCCCCCCACCCCCCCCCCCCCCCACCCCCCCCCCCCCCCACCCCCCCCCCCCCCCACCCCCCCCCCCCCCCACCCCCCCCCCCCCCCACCCCCCCCCCCCCCCACCCCCCCCCCCCCCCACCCCCCCCCCCCCCCACCCCCCCCCCCCCCCACCCCCCCCCCCCCCCACCCCCCCCCCCCCCCACCCCCCCCCCCCCCCACCCCCCCCCCCCCCCACCCCCCCCCCCCCCCACCCCCCCCCCCCCCCACCCCCCCCCCCCCCCACCCCCCCCCCCCCCCACCCCCCCCCCCCCCCACCCCCCCCCCCCCCCACCCCCCCCCCCCCCCACCCCCCCCCCCCCCCACCCCCCCCCCCCCCCACCCCCCCCCCCCCCCACCCCCCCCCCCCCCCACCCCCCCCCCCCCCCACCCCCCCCCCCCCCCACCCCCCCCCCCCCCCACCCCCCCCCCCCCCCACCCCCCCCCCCCCCCACCCCCCCCCCCCCCCACCCCCCCCCCCCCCCACCCCCCCCCCCCCCCACCCCCCCCCCCCCCCACCCCCCCCCCCCCCCACCCCCCCCCCCCCCCACCCCCCCCCCCCCCCACCCCCCCCCCCCCCCACCCCCCCCCCCCCCCACCCCCCCCCCCCCCCACCCCCCCCCCCCCCCACCCCCCCCCCCCCCCACCCCCCCCCCCCCCCACCCCCCCCCCCCCCCACCCCCCCCCCCCCCCACCCCCCCCCCCCCCCACCCCCCCCCCCCCCCACCCCCCCCCCCCCCCACCCCCCCCCCCCCCCACCCCCCCCCCCCCCCACCCCCCCCCCCCCCCACCCCCCCCCCCCCCCACCCCCCCCCCCCCCCACCCCCCCCCCCCCCCACCCCCCCCCCCCCCCACCCCCCCCCCCCCCCACCCCCCCCCCCCCCCACCCCCCCCCCCCCCCACCCCCCCCCCCCCCCACCCCCCCCCCCCCCCACCCCCCCCCCCCCCCACCCCCCCCCCCCCCCACCCCCCCCCCCCCCCACCCCCCCCCCCCCCCACCCCCCCCCCCCCCCACCCCCCCCCCCCCCCACCCCCCCCCCCCCCCACCCCCCCCCCCCCCCACCCCCCCCCCCCCCCACCCCCCCCCCCCCCCACCCCCCCCCCCCCCCACCCCCCCCCCCCCCCACCCCCCCCCCCCCCCACCCCCCCCCCCCCCCACCCCCCCCCCCCCCCACCCCCCCCCCCCCCCACCCCCCCCCCCCCCCACCCCCCCCCCCCCCCACCCCCCCCCCCCCCCACCCCCCCCCCCCCCCACCCCCCCCCCCCCCCACCCCCCCCCCCCCCCACCCCCCCCCCCCCCCACCCCCCCCCCCCCCCACCCCCCCCCCCCCCCACCCCCCCCCCCCCCCACCCCCCCCCCCCCCCACCCCCCCCCCCCCCCACCCCCCCCCCCCCCCACCCCCCCCCCCCCCCACCCCCCCCCCCCCCCACCCCCCCCCCCCCCCACCCCCCCCCCCCCCCACCCCCCCCCCCCCCCACCCCCCCCCCCCCCCACCCCCCCCCCCCCCCACCCCCCCCCCCCCCCACCCCCCCCCCCCCCCACCCCCCCCCCCCCCCACCCCCCCCCCCCCCCACCCCCCCCCCCCCCCACCCCCCCCCCCCCCCACCCCCCCCCCCCCCCACCCCCCCCCCCCCCCACCCCCCCCCCCCCCCACCCCCCCCCCCCCCCACCCCCCCCCCCCCCCACCCCCCCCCCCCCCCACCCCCCCCCCCCCCCACCCCCCCCCCCCCCCACCCCCCCCCCCCCCCACCCCCCCCCCCCCCCACCCCCCCCCCCCCCCACCCCCCCCCCCCCCCACCCCCCCCCCCCCCCACCCCCCCCCCCCCCCACCCCCCCCCCCCCCCACCCCCCCCCCCCCCCACCCCCCCCCCCCCCCACCCCCCCCCCCCCCCACCCCCCCCCCCCCCCACCCCCCCCCCCCCCCACCCCCCCCCCCCCCCACCCCCCCCCCCCCCCACCCCCCCCCCCCCCCACCCCCCCCCCCCCCCACCCCCCCCCCCCCCCACCCCCCCCCCCCCCCACCCCCCCCCCCCCCCACCCCCCCCCCCCCCCACCCCCCCCCCCCCCCACCCCCCCCCCCCCCCACCCCCCCCCCCCCCCACCCCCCCCCCCCCCCACCCCCCCCCCCCCCCACCCCCCCCCCCCCCCACCCCCCCCCCCCCCCACCCCCCCCCCCCCCCACCCCCCCCCCCCCCCACCCCCCCCCCCCCCCACCCCCCCCCCCCCCCACCCCCCCCCCCCCCCACCCCCCCCCCCCCCCACCCCCCCCCCCCCCCACCCCCCCCCCCCCCCACCCCCCCCCCCCCCCACCCCCCCCCCCCCCCACCCCCCCCCCCCCCCACCCCCCCCCCCCCCCACCCCCCCCCCCCCCCACCCCCCCCCCCCCCCACCCCCCCCCCCCCCCACCCCCCCCCCCCCCCACCCCCCCCCCCCCCCACCCCCCCCCCCCCCCACCCCCCCCCCCCCCCACCCCCCCCCCCCCCCACCCCCCCCCCCCCCCACCCCCCCCCCCCCCCACCCCCCCCCCCCCCCACCCCCCCCCCCCCCCACCCCCCCCCCCCCCCACCCCCCCCCCCCCCCACCCCCCCCCCCCCCCACCCCCCCCCCCCCCCACCCCCCCCCCCCCCCACCCCCCCCCCCCCCCACCCCCCCCCCCCCCCACCCCCCCCCCCCCCCACCCCCC